>NW_010972864.1:8690582-8740430 GCF_000737465.1 Haliaeetus leucocephalus | reverse complement strand
CTTAGACTTTTGTCCTGCAGCTTCTGTATGTGCTCTGCTGTTGTCCCCAAATGCTCTTGATGTTATTAACAATTTTTGAGTGTGTGGTAAGGACCTTGAAAGTAATGTGGTACCAGGATAACATAAGCTAAAAGAGAATTCTAAAATATTCTCACAGTGCAGCATGTTGGTGCTGTAGAAGAATGGATTTGCAAATAGAGGCAGAGTGATTGATCTGTTTGCAGCTATGAAATCAGTTATTTATGTGCAACTTGGCTTGAAACAAGTAAATGTAGTGCATGCATATCTGTATTTTTAAATCTATTTTGCATCAATAAACATATGTACATTTTTCTAGTGTAGTCTGTGAATCCTTTGAATAAGATTCCAGAGCTTCAGTGTTTCGATCTTTGAAGAGGATTTTTTTTTTCCAATTCAAAAGGACAGAAACTACAGTTTAGCAATTGCTTTGTCCATATGGGGTGCTAGTATAGCACTAGAACATTATGTGGCAATTGCAAAGGGGCTAAATTACTGCTGATCACTTACTACATTTCTTACTGCTTAGTGGTTTGATGTCGTAAGATACATTTTCCTTTGTTGTTTCACAGAGGTCTAGCCGGGCTGATCATTGCTCTGATAAACCAATAGGTGGCAGGACTTCAAAGCAAACTGTGAAATAATAAAGCCATATTCCCTTATAACGAAGCTTAAAATAGAACATGCAGCTGTCTCGATAGTTAATAGCTTAACAGTTAACTCAGAAGAAGTTCTTTTTAGAGTTTTTTTAATATGTTTATAATTACTCAATGTTCAATCTGTGAACTGCAGTTCAGATACTCACAAAAACTTCCTTCGCAATTAAACAAAACAAAGTTTCAGGGGAGTTATGGGCTAAGTTTGTAAGGGCATTTAGGTATTAGAGGATGCTGATAGGCACCCATGATTTCTAAAGCATGAAAGATTCAGATTCACAGAAATACTTAGATAGCTAAATATTTATGCTGATGTGATACTGATCACCTGTAGGGATCCCAGCATAAACAGGTTATGATAATAAATCCCACTTTCAAAACCAATCCATTTCCTTCAAGCCAGATCATAAGACCAAGTTATGCACCTGAAGAAACTTCACTGAGAGTTTTAACACCACTTCACTGTGAAACTATCAGTGCACATCAGTAGTAATCCCTCCCCCCCTGCCACTATCCAACGCATTCAAATCAGCCTAATCACAACTTCAGCACCACAGTAACGACCTGCTCTAAGCCCTGCCTCAAGCAGAGGTCCTGCAAGCCCTGACACCAGGATTTTAGCCTGGATACCAAAACGGTCCTTTCATTAGTGGCTTACCCATACAGCAGCGTCCTCAGCACGCCTGAGGCATGCTGTCTCCCAGGACCATGGCAGAAAAATAAATACAGGCCACCTCTAGATGGAAGAAAAGCCCAACTCCAGCCTACGTGACGGCTGAGGGATAATGAGAATAATAGAATAAGCTCAGCAGAGATGGCCTTCAAGACAGGCAGAGGTTTTGACAACTAGGGCACAGGCTGCTTAAGTAGTTGACTTGGCTGCGGTGCCCGCGTCCAGCAGAGAGCTCGCAGCCAAGGATCCTGAGCGAGGGGAGCCACCTCTAAACTGGCATCACATCAGTTGCTTAGACACATAAGCCCCATTCTTCAGCCTTGCACTATTGGCTAATTTAGGCAGCTCCCTGCTCAGCTGTTCGCCTTAAAAAGCTGAAAATCCCTTTCTTACAAGCTTAACAATTCCCGTATAGGGATCCCAAGCTGCAAACAGGCACTCAAGTTGGTGCTGCTGAAATTCCAAGCTGCGAGCGGCCGAGGAGTTGTGTTGTGCTCCTCTGCCAAACAACACTGAAAACCATCTAAATAAATCCCTTCAAATCCTAAATCTTGCTGGCTGTGAGGAAACTAGGCTAGGAGGGCTTAAATCACTTTTTGAAAATTATGTAGGACCCTAAGTCACTTATGTGCCTTTGAAAAATCTACCCCTAAAAGGGGGATGCTAGAAAGTGATTTCCTTCCCAAGTACCACTGTTAACTTTGCGAAATTATTCCTGAAGTGTGCATGAATAAAATTTATTCATAGAAATAAGGGTACCACCATCTGTCTAAATAAAAAGGAAGCATAAAACAGGCCCCAAAACATATTGGTGTTTGGGCTTTTCCAATGAATCACTTAAAAATCTATAGGTTTTCACTGGCTTTATGAAAAAACAGAATATGTTCCTTCTAATTTTTTTTAACATATAAACCCCGCATATCTTCTAAGTATCTCTGATGAGTGGTCTGGGCATTTGATTAAAGGATCCTGGTAATGAGGATATCTTGGCCCTTTGAATTGTTTTCTTGGGTGGTGCCAAAAAGAAGTCTCAGGTGTTTTATAACGGCTGAAGTATTTTACTGTAAGAACACTCCCAACACCCCAAGTATGAAAAAATAAAGAAGATTTATAAAAATGATATGTTTTACTTCCATTTCAGTTGGTGCTAGTCTTTTGTCTTCAATGATGGGATTTAGGGGTGCTCCTTCCTACTCTGAAATGGTTCAGGGAGTGAATAGTTTTGAGGAAAAGAAGTAAGTACCATTCCCAGAAGTAGCTGTTGAAGATCATTGACAGAATTGGATAAATTTGGGCTAGATTCAGGTAGGTGATGGTTACACCACTGTAAAATCAGCACAACTCCTATTTTTATATACAATTCTGATGTTGCTGCATTTTCATAATATGCACCTGTGGTGGGATATGAGGTTGAGCAGAACACTGTGTCTTAGTATCGCTTAGTTGCCTGCTCTCTTGAGCAAAAGCAGCCTTTGCCTATCTACTCATTTCCTTCAAATGCTTTTCTTCTCAGCAGCTCTCAGACATTTTAAAACTGTGCTTTTTTCTTTAACAATTTGGGCCCCCCTTATGGTTGCGTATGTGAATATCCTATATGTATTGCCATCTTTAGCACACCCCAAACCCTACACGCCAACCTCCACCTCGCTTCCCATTTTCATGGTGTCTATCCCCCCTAAAAAGATCTTTTTTTTGATGCTTTAGGAAAGTCACCACTGCCAAAGTGATGTGCTCTGTGCTCTCCTTGCAGCCCACGTGGCTCTCGGCAACCCAACCCAGAGCTGCCTCTGAGAAGGGGAATCTGTGAGACGGTTGGTAGTGCAGAGCAGGGAGGCAAAGTGAGCCAAGTCAAAAAAAAACAAAGAAAGAAAATTTGTCTTAGATCTTCTCCTGTTCTGAACATTTATTGAGTTTTTCCTGTACATCACCACTTCAAGCACTATTGGTCTAAGTTGTTGTCTCTTCGAGCCATACAGGCAGTTGTGGGGCTGAGGTGGCTTTGTGGCAGGCAGTTGTGCTATTTCCTCCACTTGACAAGTATAATCTCTTGCCATGTTTTGTTCCATTTGCTTCTCTTGTTACTGAAGAGATGCTCAGACTCATAAAAGCTGACATGACCTGAGAAATTCCATGTACTCTTTCTTTTAGAGAGCCTGTGCGTGTAGATCTCTGAAGGCATACAGTAGATGTTTGACTTTGCATAGAACAAAGGCTCCCAAATTCATTGTTAGGGAATACCTCGTGGGGGGGAAACCCCAACAAAACCCATCCTACTTGCCTTTTGACATGTACTAAAAAAAGACTGAGTTAGTGAGAAACAGCTTATGCACACAAAATAAAAATGTGCTCTATCAGCTTTTTATTTGGAGATTAGCAAAGAGAAAATTGATTTCTTTTTGGTGATGTTTTCTCCTCTGGCCCCAGAGGAAACCAAAACTCCAGATTATACCCAGGTAAGGGTTTTGAAAAATGTGTAAATATTTTTTTTCTAGTTAATATTGGTAAATTTAAAGCTTGCACTAGCTAATTGTTAAGTCTTACATGCGGACTACTTGCTCATAAATGTCTATAAAAATACTAAAAATTTTATTATCATTTAAATAAACATTGAAATAAATGTTTGCTGTGGTGTTTATTTTACCCTCTTTCATTCAGCTATCAATCACAGTCCTAGATGGAGAGATTCATAGTAATGCAAACATGTAGCAGCTGAGGACTAGAACTACTTCTATACAGATGGCAGGGTGGATCACTGCTTGCAAATATATGTATGTGTATATATATATATGTATATATTGGTTGAGCAACTATCAGAGATATATATTAGTTATGGTAGTTTCATAGCTTTATTTATAAATATAAATAAATACATTTTGATTTTGATGAAAATTATTTTGATTACCACTGCACCTTAGACAGTTGTCAATAGTTGCACAAATAGGACCAAATCAGAATGGTAAATTCTTACCCATTCTGCACAAGGGTGTATAAACAATATCAAAACCCATACAAGAATAATGAATCAGGCTTGTCAGAAGAATTTTGACTCATTAGTGGGCGAGGTATACAGGAGGACAAGTGCATTTTTCTAATAAAAAATTGGTGTTATTTAAAGCCACTGTATAAAGTGATTATACTAACTCACTTGCATAGGAGCACAACATTAAAATCAGTCAGGTAATGGTAAGATTCTCTTTCAGTGGCTTCTCATTTCAAAAAGCTGCCTTTCTGAATGAATCCCCTTACAAAAGGCTTTCACTGTCTCTATGTACTGACCTTTCAGCAAACATAGGGTGGGTTGCCATTAAAGGTTTTTTAGGACATTATTGGTGAGTGCAATTTTTTTACTTTAATTTTCATGCTACTTTGCTTTTGACTATGCACCAGGGATATTTTTAGATTATTGATGACTGCACCATCTGGCTGTATTCTATTAATACCAATATAACTGAGTTTTGCAAACTCTTTCTCCTTCATTTCAAACCCTTAGGCAACATATCCATCCACAGCTAACGCAGGTACTCTAGACTGAATGACCTTGGTTGCATTAAGCACAGAAAATATTTGCTCATGTTTTAAGCAGTATTTCTACCTTTACTTTCTGACAGTTGGGAATATGGGACTTAAAAGCAAGAGGATGGAAACAGATTTCAAGGTTAATTATCTCATATCATCAACTCGTGAATCCACCTGGATTTTGCTGAATGCAGAAACTTGATGGTTGGGGGTTTGGTGGTGGTGTCATGGTCCAAAGACACACTGAAGGACCTTATCCAGTATGAAGAGCTGCAAGAGGGCCCTCACCAAGGGAGTGAAAGTTCAGTATCAGATTTGTCAGTCCAGTGGTGGAGCTGGACATGGAGAAATTCCCAACATTTTTGAGCCTGGAAAAATTGCTGCTTGGCCTTTAATGGGTTGATCAGAAAGCAGTGCAGAGGGTCTGGATGAGCTTTTTGTAAACTCTTTTCCTCATGGTTTCCAACCACCACCTCAAGAGAAGAATTCAAAATTCTTCAGTGCTCACTGCTTTGTTTTTAGCACCAGCTTTGGCTGACTTGCCTGTTTAGTTTTTAAGTTCTGACTATGTTACATGCTATTTCCAGTGCTTCCATCATTTAAAAAAAAAAAAAAGCATAGTAATTTACAGAATTCACAAGAATCATGGTTTAAACACTTGACAGCTAGTTACACTGAATGCTGTAGTTTGTTTTCACTGGTAATAATGCAACTGTTTAACCATAAATTTATAATCCTTAGAACTGTGATGTTTTCCTGACTTTTTTCTGATAATTAATCCTTGAAAGCAAAAATTTGTTGGCAGAAGGTGTTTTGATACTACAATGCTGAGTATCCATGAACCTAAAACCAAAAGCTAGTTATAGAGTTAGAGAAAATTAATTGCAAATAGTTAATGTCCTGCTTTGGCTGCAGCCCATATGATTAGGAATATTTTTTAACAAATGAAGATGCAAAAAACCCCACAGAATTGTTTGTGGGAAATTTATTAAGAGAGAAAAGGATGAATTAAAACTTTTTTAAAGTGCCATGAATTATTTGTTAACTCAATTCAGAACAATATTGTACTGGTATTGTCACCTGGATATATGCATGTGTGTCAAGATATCTAGATAGACAGAAACCCTTTTTAGGGAGGTGACAACAGGCCTTGAAACAAGGATGTTTCTGCTGTGTGAGCTACAGAACAAAGTCCATTATCTGAGAGCAGGAGCAGGGCTTTACCAACTTTTATTCAGCCAGTGGAGAAACAGTTGGTTAAAAACATAATATACTATCTTCGTGTTGGTTAGAAGCCCCTGACTATAATTCTTATGGAAATTATTTTTATCTTCTCCAAAGGGAAAATGTTTTGGAAACTCCCTGTGGGTTTCTCAAACTGTTGGTTCATTACATGGATTAGTCCTGCAGTGCTTTGGGCTCCCACACTCTGGACTGAGTTGTGATTCTGTATCTGCATTTCTTTCTTCCGCTACCTTTTTCTTTCTCCAACCCACATTTTTCCCCACTGGGAAATAAATTCTTTCATATTTTACATTTGAAGCTAAGGCTCCTTGAATGACTTCCACTGAGTTTTTCCAAATCAGGCTCCATTAGCAGAACAAAAATGCAAAAAATTCCTGCTGTGGTGAGCCTTAAGAAATGGGTTGTGTAATGAACCAAGACAATGGGTGATTGACAGTCAAGAATTTAGTTGTCTTTAGCCCATTTAACAAAGCCAGGATACATATGAAAAGAACTCACTAACAAATAGACTCCCATGTCTTTCCTAATGTCAGCAAATGGTCAACCTTATATACTAAGGTAAATAAATACTCAGGTTTAAGGACTTTGATAGTGTATGTCTGTGCTGGTTTTGGCTGGGATAGAGTTAATTTTCTTCACAGTAGCTAGTATGGGGCTGTGTTTTGGATTTTTGCTGAAAACAGTGTTGATAACACAGGGATGTTTTCGTTCCTGCTGAGCAGTGCTGACACAGCGTCAAGGCCTTTTCTGCTTCTCAGCCCACCCCACCAGTGAGGAGGCTGGGGGGGCACAAGGAGTTGGGAAGGGACACAGCTGGGACAGCTGACCCCAACTGACCCAAGGGGTATTCCAGACCATAGGACGTCATGCTCAGCGTATAAATCTGGGGAAAGGAGGTAGCGGGGGACGTGCTGCCCTGAGGCAAATAATCCTCCCAGAACATGTGTCATGATGGACTGTAGGGCTAAGGCAAACCAAAGGCTCTTCAGGAACTGGGCTTGATCCAGTAGGAATTAGGTAGTTTGATGCACCTCATCCTACTATCTCTACCATATCACCAGTGACGGCAGACACAGGCTGGATCTACAGAGAGCTGTTTTAATGTGTCTGCACGGGACTCCCTACAGCATTAGCAAGGAACCCACCTCGTTCTGCATGTCTTCCTTGGTTGTTCACTCTCCCAGACCTGCAACACTGTAAAGCACAAGGAGAAACAATAATTCTGTGAGTTATCAGCATGAGTCTACTGCAGCCAGAGAGTAAACTTTGCTGAACCATGTGCCTAAATGATGCCATGTGCAATGGTGAGTACACCTTGTCACTGTGCTGCTTATTGCAGGAATGTTTCAGGAATCTCACTGCAAATGTTCTGGGGTAACTAAAGTAACCCATGTAAACAGATCTGGATTCTTAAACGTCGCCATTTTCTGAAAGTCTGTCTTTGACATGCCTCAAATAGTCACTTAAAATCTGGGGTGACAATAACTACTAGATGACTCTGAAACGTGTGGTGTGGGCTTTATGAAATGCCGCAGACCTTTTAATTAACAAATAATCTATTAAAATTATGATCATGCAGAATATGTTATATTGGATTTTCCAAAGCCATTTTAAAGTATTTTATGATTTTTGTAATCAAATGAGAATATAGTATTGCAAGTGGAGATTAGAGTTTGAATAGGAAAGGAATGATATTTGGAAGGAGTGTATAGACTTTTCAGTCCAGAGGGTTCACACTCAGTATCAAACCAATTATATTATCCTGCAAAATGTTCCCATGGGATCTCAGAGTATGACATCAAAGGTCCATTTATCTTTTCTAGGCAGTGAACGCTTGCAACTGCCATAGATTTAGGGGAGCAGAAAGCCTGCGGCATTTCATGTAACAGGCCCTTTCATTTCCATTCTGTCCACCTTAAAGTGTACACCATTATCTGCTGTGTTTTCAGTGCTGGTTAGTGGGTTCCTCAAGGTTCTGCCTCAAAATCTGGACAGACTCAGATCTTAGCATTCAAAGTCAGCCCTTACTCACCTCACAGGCAAGGAAGATAGAAGAAGTCTGATCCGCACTGAAATTTAGCTGGTTTCTGCTTTTCAGTCTTTTTTTTTTTTTTTTTTAGAGTAAGAAATTACTTTTTCAAGCCTCATCCTGCATGTTTTTTGACAAAGGCAAGATGAAAACATTCTGACCTGGGGAAAGACCAATGAAGTTGCAATGCCATGAGCTGGTGTGCAGGGCAATTGTGTTTTCTGATTAGTCCTGTGACACGTTTTGTGTTGATAGCACTTTTGGATAGCTCTAGTCTGGACACTTGGACCACAATGTCTCTGTCTGGAAGAAACAAGTGTTCTCCTCCCTCCCCATTCACTTTCAAAGTACTACTAAGATGGGCTGATGAAAAAACAGATAATCTTTAAAAAAATAGAAGTATTGCCACAGAAACCTGTGCTATGGATAGCAGCACATGTTCTTCTCAGTTTGGAGGTTGTGACCTTAAAGAAAGCTGCAGCACTTACTTCTCAGCCACCTATGCTAGTTTGATAGAAAACAGGACCAGCAATCAAAAGTAGGATTGCAAAAGGAAAACAGTTGGGAACCACCAACCTAGGTTATTGAAACACTTCTTTTTTCCCTAATAATTTTTTTTTACATAAATTTTAAGCTCAGCCTCAGAATCTTCTAATTTGGTAGCTGCCTACTGTAAGAGAGAAGATTAATGAGTAGTTCATACTTATGAAGTTTTGGATTAATGGTTTGTGGGGAGCCATAAACCAAGTACGTTTTCATTTCCCACTTGCGGTGTGTTTTGGAGTATGCAGGAAGGCATTAGTTTTTTTTCAAGTCCTAGTAATTCACACTCATCTCATTGTCAGGGTTAACTAATGGTGCAAGATGTGCTCATGCAGCCCTTGCTCACCACAACTGTATTTTATTCAGATCACTGTACTACTGCAGCTTTTCACAGGGAGCTACTACACAATCCAGTAGCGCTACTGGAAAATGTTTGATAAGCAGCCCTTCTCTTCCCTTGCTCCATTTCATTTCACCAGGCTTCATATGTAATTTTTTTGTCTCTAATTGCCCTTTAAAAGTTTAGAACCATATTCATTTTTGGAAGAATTCAGGCAACTGTAACAGATAGAGAGTCTCCAGCATAAATTATGGAAGAATTAGGCTGTAATTGAAAGGAAAGCCTAACCGACATGGAGGAAATTCTTGTTCTTATTAGCCCAATGAATCTCAACCACCTCAATCACTTTGAGCTACACCTGCCACCTGGAGCAGGACTGGAGGAAAAAAGTTTTATCCTTGTAACACCAGGGGAGTGGATGGTTCCCTGTAAAGAAGGTGTGTGGCTGTCACCTACAGAGATACTCTGACCTCTAAGCTTTGGCACAGCTTTCACCACTTCCTCCCATTTGCTACATAAAGAGATCACAGCTGGTTTTGTGGGGACATCCTGCATGAAAGGCTTTCTGAAAAACCCGGTCAGGCTGGTAGAATCAGGGTGAAGTAGAGTCAAACAATTTTGACTTAACCGAACTTAACCATAGTCTGAGAAGAAGACACACTGGATTGCACAATTAAAAGCATTTCTGGGGACTAGAAGCAGAGCTTTAGTTGCCTTGAAAACTTCCAAGTCAAAAAGGGTTGCAGCTATCAAACATAAATATCTCCAGGATTAGGGTGGACTGGTTTAGGTCTCAGTTTGGGATTTAGGAATCCTTCATACTAGCCAAGTCCTTCTGGAGGATTTCCTAAACTCCATAGCAGGTATTTATTGCAACTAATTACAGACAATCTGCTCTGGAGAAAATGAGTATTAGTACAGGACTGAAATGTAATGGAAGACAAATCTGAGTGTCTGTGAAACATTCCCACTTCCAAAAAACATCAGAAATTTTTGCTCATTATTTTAAAAGGAACCTGAATCATCTGATAATATAGGTAGCCCTTCCCCAAACCTTCACAAGCCACAAACAACTGGCTTCTGGCTCTCAGCATCTTGTCCCTTTCGAGAATTTTCTATGATTCTTTTTCTGCTGGTAAATATCAGCTCACAAAATTAAAACAAGGCAACCATGAGACTGCCCCTGTTTCAAGTGGCAAGAGCAATCATGTGCATTCTGCAAATTTCAGGTTGCAGCGTAGGATCTATAAAAAGCCCATCCAACAGATATGAAGGAGTTAGCCTAATCTGGGAGTATTACCCACATCACGACTGGTGCTTCTGTGCAGGTGTGCCTGGATACAAACTGCTAATACTTTCAAAGTCTCTGCTCCATGAAGTTAGAAAAAAAATGACCATGATAAAAATAGAAAGACTAAAAGACCACTTGTTCTTGAAAAAATCTATTGGAAATTAATTTTATACCACTAAAATAATTTACACTAAGGTAAACACAAACTAAGGAAAGAGATCTAAAACCAAATCACAGACTAGTATTTTATTAGTCTTGTAGTTGTAGCATATTCCATGAAATGTCAAAAAATTACTAAAGATAACAGTTGACTACAGCAGCCTAATAAAACTTCAGGACTAAATTTTAAGGAATCTTTACAAATGTCATCAGAGTGCATGTTGTGATGCATTACATAAAATTCTCTTCAGCTTCGGTCATTTACAGACACAAATAATTACTCTGAAGGAAGTGAAGCAATGAAGTTTAAAACACCAGATCTAGGAACACTATTGCCTTTTCAGCCAGGCTGGTACTAAAGGCTCCTAACCATCCTTAAGGTAACAGTGTACCATAGACTGCAATAAGTAGTGATAAAATATGCCATCTTGTGTTGATGAGCTATAATGTGGTACTTGGGGGGAAAAAAAGTTAACACACCAATGTGGGATGAGAAATATGATGAAGTGGGGGTAGACATTGATTTATTACTCACAAACAGAAATTAGTAAAATTAAAGCTATATATTATGCCCACTAGTTACCTTCTATGTTTTTTGTAACGTTCTTCACAGCCAGGAATGAACTTTTTCAGTGCCATATAAGGATTACCCATCTGACATAAAACACTGAAATATAAAGAACAATCTTCATTTTGCTGGCCAACTTTCATCCTGAATTTCCTCTCTTTAGTAAACTAAATAGACACAGAGTTATTCCACCATAAGGGGACTAAAATTTTGTGTTTACAAAAAGACATTGTGAAATATCTGTATGCTGTAATGCTAGGCCATGGTGTATTTCATTTACTTTGTTCAATGAAAGGTGTATCCATGTCAGAAGTACAATGCTAATAAGCTAAAAACATTCATACTAGAGCAGTCAAGGATGGATAAAGATGCATTTTACTACCAGACAGGACAATTTCGTCAGCATTCTTTGGCTGATTTGCAAAGGCAAAGTCCTTCATCTAAAGTTGCATAAAAGTTGTCATCTTACCTTTAATACAGATCTTCAATCATTCAGTCAATTTTCTCCTCTCTCTCTCTCTCTCTCTTAAATATCCTGAAAATAACCTTCAGCTTCTTTAAAACATAAAGCTTTGGCGTTTTGGAGAAACTGTAATGAGCCAATAAACCCAATTTGGAGGCCAGTTAGTATCACATAAATTAATTTCCCTGCTAAATGATCAGAGTCACATCCACCTTTTTCACTACCATCTGCCTCACAACAAAGTTGGCACTGTACTTCTTTGAGAGGTGGACTGTAAAAGTGTCATTTAGAAAAGGCTTATTAACAAAATCCTTTTCAAGTTCCAATTTTCCTGTTCCAGGGTAATGGCAGCATATATACACTGTTAGCAGGAAGCACTCAAATGTCCATATGGCATGCACTTAAAAAAATAATAATAAAAAAAAAGAGTAAATGGAATGTGTGTATGGATCTATACAAATATTCACCTTCATTTTCAGGGATTTTCCTAGGTATTTGATCATGACAATTCTGCTAGTTGTTAGTTCTGCCTATGAAGGAACAGACCCTGCCAGATGGGGTATTTCCTCTTCTTGCCTCTGGACTATGTAATCAAGCATTTTGCCACACCTATAAAATGTCACTGGAACAAATCGCTTTTCCTGACATTGCTCTTAATTTCCGCCCCTCCTCACCTCTTCTGATGTGTGACAGACAACGGAGGTCACTCACTCAGCCACCTCATCTCATTCCTGAACATAGCCAGGTACTTGGCACATACTTTGAGACAGTCCTATGGCAGGGGATATGCAGAAAAATAAACCTATACTTCACCTCCATGCAGAGAGTCGTCTTTGCTTCTGAAATTCTCATTCGTAAGTTCTCAATGTCAAAGACCATTCCTAAGTGTAGCAATGCAAAGCTCCGAACAGGCCATTCCCAGCTGACTGGCGTTGCCCAGAGTTTGCCAAGGGGAGATGTGGCACGTTCACCTTCCAGCCCAGCGGAGAAGCTGCTGTACCCGCACAGGTGAGAACTGCAGTCCCTCAGCAGCTTCTGGTGGAAAAAGTCAGGGGACGGACTCAGCACCGTGGCCCTGCAGCATGGGAGCAGTGCTGCTGGGTTCTCTGTCTTTGGCTGGAGCGGCTCCTCACCTCCTGGGACTCCGGAGCACCACCCATAGGTAGCAGGGACAGGGCAGGCTATGCCAGCTCCCTGAGGAAGAATCAGTTTAGATCATACATGCAGGACAGAGGGCTCCCTGAAGCCTATTTGGCTTTCTAGTGTCCCTGTTTCTCGTTTGGGTTTGTCTGCTATTTCCTGCCTATTTTCTTCCCCTTGCCACATAAATGCTTTTGCTTCCTCTCTGTGTAATGTGGAGAAGCAAGCTGTCTTCGTAGTTTGCAAAAGCCACACAAGCTCTCCAAGCTTAGCTTAGCCCTTATGTTTACCAACTGTTGTAAAGCAAGAAACCAGACGAACATGGTTCCTAAACTCAGATTAAAAACATCTTTCTGGAATTTTTTACTTGTTGTGGGTAAGCATACATGGAGGCTAAGATTTTCTTTATATTGAGAAGCCTGCAGTGAAGGCAAGGAAGTTTTAAATTTAGACAGGGACTTTGATTTCCTTTTTCCAGTAATGAAAAATGTGTGGTGACAAAATTGATTAATGGGACAGTGGGGTAATATGTTTTTCCATGTAAAGGAACTGAGGAAGAAGTTGAATACTCAAGTTGATATGTATATATATGTGTTTCCCTTTTATGTAGCAGAATCAGAATTTAACAGTCCCATCAAATGGAATTTTACCAGCGTCATTTATTTTGCAATGAATGGTAGGGTCCCTTCCTGGGCCGAGGTACTGCTGAGCCGTGAGCTTTCAGACAAGGGAGCAGTATCAACATGACGTACAAGCATCATGTTACGTTGTTCTCTCTCACTAAATATCCCGCAGCATGCTATTGTTCTACCACATACAATGCAGACAGTGGCTTTGGTTTATTTTCAGGAATAAGACGTATTTTTTTTCTCCAAATTCTTAAAACCTCCATTTTTTTTTTTCCCTTAACACTAGCCATAAATCCTGTTGTAGTAACAGGAATTATTTGGGCTACAATGATCTCTCCTTTCTAAATAACTGGAAAAGACACCATTAAGATGGTTTCAATAATTTTCTATCTTATTAAGTGTAATCAGATCCTTTACTTTTGTTCTTCCCTCTTAATATTTATTTCCTCTGGTTTGTGTTTATAGGTGTCCTAGGAAGGACTGGGTTTTAAGAATTTATCTTCAATAAATCTACTTAGGAAACTCTTCAGACAGTTCAGGCAACAAAACCAGTAGCAGTAACAGCATGAGTCAAATTTCACTTCAAAGAAGTTTTTGAAAACACACTGTGTATTTCTGATCTGTTTTCTGTCCTCAAAATGGAATCAAATTACTTGAATGTAAATTAAAAATAGCAAAATGTGTGACTGTAAAGGTCAAAATCTAGACCACAGAATTACTAACAGTGTTTCTTTCAGATCTATTGTCATCCCAAGTTTAGAAAGAATTGAAAACTTCCTTCTCCTCCACCAAAATTAGCACTGCCAGTAGAACATCCAGAAAACTTAATATATTAAATCTTTCATTCACCTGTCTCAAGGTCTTTATCTTCTGAAAATGGATTTCTTTTCAGGAAAAAGAACCATACTGTGTAAAATATAATTTCTCTGACTTTCAATTTCTGTATGCAACAGAAAGATACTTAATATTGACTAGGCTGCTGAGTCTTCTTCCTTTTAAAAATACATATTAAATCGTAGTCTAGGACTTTTTGGAGTCTGGATGCTGAATGTCCACTTATAATGTTGGAAAGTCCAAAGTATGTGTATGTTGCAGTATGGCAATACCAATATTAGGAAATAACAAAACCAACCTATCCTCACATCTCAGATACAGTAAACTGAAGATGCAGAAGCTTCTGTTTGCTCCTGCCAGCAGCTCAGGATGTTCTTCTCCATACCATCATACTGGAGGTCAGTGCAGATTTTCCTGTTCATTACGGAACACTCCTGTTCTTACCCTGTCATGACTGCAACCTGTCTCTCAAGAGCCTGAAAACATGCAGATGATTATTTTGAGCTAGGAAAGGTTGCTCAAAAATCATCACTGCCACTATTAGCTAAACCCTGAGGTCTAGGACTGGGGTGAGCTCCTTGAGGTCTCTTCAGTTTGGCTAGGTCTGAAAGCTGGCAAATGAACTGTCCCACATTTCCCAGGAATTCCAAATAATTTCCACATGAACGAGGTTTAACTGAAACCTCTGAACTCCTCACAGCTAGTGTCTGCTTCTCTACTAGTATTATGGAGACTTCCAAGTTCACAAAAATGGGAATTTCTCCTGGGGATGAAAAATTGTGGGTGGATTTCCACCTGAACATATAAAAATGCGTAAATTGCTTTCAAGCAACAAAAGGTAGCTTCCTCACTGCAGGAAGTGTAGCCAGCCTCTACCTGCATTGCAGCCTCCTCTGTGACTGCTGGGTGGTTTAAAGAGCGCTGCCTGCTAGCTGACAGCAGCCTAATTGTGGTAGCACAAAGCTGCTGAGCCAGATTTCTTCCCCTAAGAAACAGGGCGTGCTGCACTACTTAAGAAGTTTAAAAATACATTTTCCTGGGGTTTGTGGTTGACTTTGGGTATAGGAAACATTCCAGCAATGCTTCATAAATACTGCTTGCCTTTTTTCTTATTCCTATCCTCAACATCCTAAAAATACAGCCTATATTTCATTCCTGTTCTACATGTTCAGAGCCATCTCACTGCCAGCTAAAAACACAGGCATTGTTTGCACTGGTCATTAAAACCCCTATTAGTGTACCTGAGATCACAGCTTGTCAAGTGAACATTAATCTGGTCAAATTTCCTCCATGTATATGGTCACAAAACGCAGAACCCTGCTAGTCCTTCATGCAAATAAGATTATGTACAAAAGACACATTTTTAGTATTATCACTGGAAGCATACTGTGTATTCATGTAAGGCTATTTCACTGTGTTTCTGGTGTATCACACCTTTTTGTAGACATGGTTGCTGCTTTTAAAATAAAGCCATTTTTGTTAGTTTGCTTAAAAACAAACCTAAAGCTTGGAAATACAGCTACTGTTTCCGTGTACATGTTTTTGGCACAAATACAATTTTTTTAGGGTACGTTACTTGGTATTCTGCAGATGAAAATGAGCTTGGTCACTTTGTGTTTTCAGCTGACTGCACACAAATCTTCGAAGATGCAAAAGATACATAACAATATTTAAGATGACATTGTGCTTGAGGTGGCAAGCCATGCTCAAGCAGAACAACGTACTATTTGGAAAACTTGCAAGGTTTATTAACGTGACCACAACACCATGTAAAATGTGGCTCTGCCATTTCTTATTTTGCTCTGAGCATATCCAGACATGAGACACCCCGGACAGCTACATTTTGAAATACAATTGTGAATACAAAATACTCAGCTGGGAGGAAGGCATAAACTATAGTTCAAGTTGTTGTCTGCTCAGTTTCTACAGTCAACTGACTTCAGTGAACGAGGAGCAGGATGAAGCCACAGAGCCTGAACCTGCTCCCTCCTTCTGGAGCTGCAGCGACCACCACCAAGCAGGACCGGAGATATGTTTTGGAACTGTTTAGATGCTCATCCTGAATAAGCCACAGCATTGAGGTAGACCTGCATAAATCTCTTTCTTGGAAGTAATCACTTGCAGAATACTAAAAGGGCTTTTTTAGATTTATAAGCCAGTTTTTTCAGAACAGAAACTAGAAGAACATACTTTTAAATCTGAAAAAACTCAAAACAGAAAGGGAAGACAGAAGAGAACTTGAGGATCTTCCCAGTCCTGAGCGTCATAGCAGAGCCGACCTCCACATCCAGTCTTAGTTTCAAACTAACAATTTGGTGACTTTCTGAGTGGCCACACTGCCCTCTCTCAAACCTTAGGAAAGGGTGATTTTTTTCCTCATCTCTTGTTTTGTCTGTGATTTTGACATTGCTTTCCTCAGAAGTCACCTACCCATGTTTGCTGTGCTGTTTCCTTGCTGGCTTTTCATTTTCCCTTCTGTCTGCCCTTTCCTTCAGTTGAGAATCCTCCCTCCTCTGACTATGTCCAGGAGTTTCTGGGGAAGGTGGCATCTCCAGGAGGCAGAGGAAGACCCAGTGTGCTGCAGCTAGGACGAGGCAAGGAGACTTCCTTTCTGCTGACCTGCCATACACTTTTGAAAGAAACTAACAGACAAACTTCACACTCCCCATATCCCCTAAAAATCCCCCAAATTTTATCATAATGTGCCTTTAAAAATTAAAAATTAAAAAAAATGAAAAAATAAGACTGCCATCTGAGGCAGAAATACACCAAAGCTTAATGTAGCTGAGCAAATGTGCCATTGGAGTACACACTGACTGGTACATCTAAGAGGTTCCTTCTCAGCTGGAGCACAGAACAAATGGAGTGAATAGGCAAACAGTAAAAGCAAAAGATAACTCCTTTCCAAGCATTGTTACATTACTCCTTTCCCCCCATACATATGGCCTCTAAAGCAGTGTTTCCTGGGCTATGCTCATGTCAGGCTCTGCAGGTCTTTAAGCTCACGTGTCTGTGAGTCCCAAGAAAGATACCAAGCCCCTGGTGCAGAGGGCATTGAGATATATGCCACATTCAGCATTTCAGTGGTGCCTGCTCAGTATTTTAACACATCAGTACCCCACTGAGTGCTCTGTTCATGCAGTCTGTGAGCAAGTCCTGGGTCATACCACTGGGGCAAGTCACCTCCACCAAGTGCTACAGCTCTGAGCCTCAGCTCAAGGCAAACAAACAAACAAAACCTTCAAACCTATTGGAAACCATCTCAGCTTTACCAAATAAAAGGACACAGTCTTAAGAGCTAGTAACAACCTTTCATGAACAGAAGAGAGCTCAACTTTTTAACAGCTATGTTTGGGAAGATCTTCTTGCTAAACTCTGGGATTGGAGACTGTGTCCAAGAAGAGATTGAGGTCTTGCTTCACACATCCAGGTGCATTTTCTCCACCCATATTCTGACCAAAGCAAAGCTGTCCAGGACTGAAAATCATATACCTGCAACAGTGCAGAAGTGGATCCGGGTTGATCCTTGCTGGTGTAAGCAGGCCCTGAGGGAGATGACTAAGTACCACAAGTACAGCACTGAGCAGGTATCCACACGCAGAAATCTGCCTGGCTTCGCGTCCAGGTCTGTCATTGGCCTGGGGCACCAACTAAATAAAACCACCATTGCCTGCTCCCTGCCGGTCACACCCAAAGGGAATTTGGCTTGTTTAATCTAGAATAACAGAGGCCAAGAGAACATTTGTCTTCTAAATATATTAACTATGTAAACATTCGGGACAAACATCTGTTTAGGTTTAAAATTAACTTTTGATCAGAGACAGGCATAGACTGGGTTCAGATAAACTGGGTATGGATACGTGAACTGTGAGGGTCTGAGCCAGCCTTTCAGTGGGAATTGCAGGCAGCTCCAGAGGGGAAGGCAGGAGAGGGCAAGGGGAGGATAAGGCTATATTAAAGTTATTTATTTACAGACTGTAGTTAGGGGTGAATCAAGAGCTGTGAAGGAAAACAAAACAACCCAACCCAACCAAGAAAACAAGAAGAAAGTAAAAAGCTGGTAATGGTTAAGGCAACAGAAGACCGACTTGTTAACTGTTTACAGTCTGCCTGCTGTAATCCATAGATATATTTTGCTGAGATTGGAAGGCTAAAATCAGGGAGGCAAAAACCCGGTGAATGTATAAACAACATCCGTTTGCAGGAGACTGTGAAGTGCCAATGGTTGTCCACGGATCGAGTTACTCAGATACTGTTGCCACTCAGAAAAAAAGAAAACTTATTTGGCTAAGAGGTGAATGGGGTGCTTTCTGTGTATGCATCCTGGTACGAACTATTTCACTATTCTAAAATCCTGGTTTCTTTAGGGTATTCAGGGTTTCATTGCCTTGAAAGGGTTCAGTGGCTAGTTTGTAAATACCTGATATGTGTGTGGGATTTGTTTTGGTTTGGGTTTTTTTGAGGTGAAAGTTTGAATTTCATTGTGTAAAGGAAAGAAATCAGAGAGAAGGCAACAGTGCAGCTACCCTCTTAGCTCCGACAATCTGGTTCTCCTGTACAGTTCTGTGGAGCTCTTAGGAAAATCACTGTCTCTCCCCGAAGACACATGATGTTTACAGGGAAAGAAATTCAGTGGGGATAAAAGCGGGGAAGGGTTTTACTTGTTTTGGACGTATTTTTGCTGGTGGTGATGAGTTCTGGGGTTTACTGCTTGGGTTTTTCTCCTTTTAATTGTATTCCTGATGTAGATCCAGCTAGGGAGCGACAGCCTTCCCCATTGCTCACTGGAAGGCAGCTGCTCTTTCCAGTGGTACGTCTAGAATTGAAATCAAAAGTGCAGATTGAGAATAACTGACTGACACTGCAATCTATCATCGTGCTACTGCTTCTCAGAGGAAATATTCTCTTAACTGACAAGACAACCAGACCATCCTCATTGTTTTGCAGAGCCTGGGGAAGTTTGGAAGTGGGTGGGGGCACTTGGTATGGGCACATGGATCCTTTCATGTCAGATACTGTACTTTTTGAAGCAGCCTTAAGATAATTATCGACATCACTGGACCAGCACAGCTACAAACCTGTCAAGAATTTGGGAAAAGTATGGGAGGTGCTTTGCACTTTAGACTGAGAAAAGTGATGAGTGCAGGTGGGATCTGTCTGAAACAAGAGGGAGAGCTGGAAAGATAGTGCAAATATGCCAACAAACTTGAGGACATTTTTTTGTCTTTGGCCAGATGGTTTGACAGTTTGTAGTATGTCTGTGAGTGATGAAGTGCTTGGCAAGGTGTTGCTGGCCTCTTACTAGTCCTTTGAAAAAGGAACAAAAGAGCTATCTTTATAGGTGCTGAAGGCCTCAGTGCATCCCAATAATCCACCTTCAGCAGGGATAGAGATCCTCAGTGAAATAAGCTGTATTTGGCCTCTGCACTGGGAAGAGGAATACTCTGTCAGTCCTGCTGACTTCTGCAGTTAACCCAGTGCTTACTAGATGATAGTGATTTTTTTCCCCGAAATATATTGCTACTATGTATGTCTGTGATAAGAAATATTACTTTTGACTGGTTAAGTGCTCCTCTCTGATTCTCCATATAGATCTATCCTGACATTGAACTGCCAAGTACTGAAGGTGTGGTGCTTAGATATTACAGTGGTAGGGAACTTAAATATCTACAAAGATCCCTGATAAATGATATGCTCTGCAGATAAACCTCTGCCAAATTCTATTCAAATGGCAAAGAGATAATGTGAATATGACTCTAATGAAGGAAGGCTAGAGTTGCCATAATGCATGCAGGTGCAATTGCTCCAAATCTCTCTTAAAATCCATTTTCCTGCCAGTGTTCATTCTTCCTTTAAACAGAAGTTAATACTCTGCTGACATTACTGAACTCCATCATGCTCATTATCTCAGGCTAGCATTTAGATCAGGTTTTTGGAGGTGAAAGACCAATTCATTAACTCTATTGTGTCACTCAATGACTTCCTGTAGAGAGATCATAAGTCAGATGGTGGGTGTCACTGCTGGAAGATAAAAGACAGCTATAAAGTAGGAAGACAACTGGTATAATTCACAAAAATGAGAAAAAAATTACTCTATAGCCTTTAATTTCTATTCATAGTTCAGGTTTTAAATATGTTATTTAGATAACAGTGCATTTGAAGGATTTTTTTTTTTTTATGAGTTTCAGATACTGAATGAAAGAGGTTATTGGTTGGTTCTTTCCTTTTGACTTAAAGAGAAGAAATAATATAGGTAACAAATAACACAGCAATTCCCATAAAAATTTAAAAAGCTGCGTTTTAAAGCTAGATGTGTTGCAATGCCCATATATACTAACTTGTCTTGGCTTAAAGGGGAAAAAAAAGAGTGTTTGGAAAATTATTACTTTGGCAAAACGATAATGTTATGAAAGTCTTTGAATTTTTGTTAAAGAAAAAAAACAGCTGCCAGGAATTGAAATCCACTTATTTGATAAAAACAAAACCAAAATCCCCACACTGTTTCCTCAGAGTAAAGAAAATATTTATTTTTAGAATACACTCTGTGATGAAAGAATTTTTTTAAGACTTTTTTATGGAAAGTATGTTCCTACTGCTACTGGTTATCGACTGAACATGAAGCTTCTCAGTTTGCACAAGGGAAATACGGAAAAATACTTTTCATGCTCATAACTGAGTTTTTCTAAGAAAATTTTCAAATATGAGCCTTTTCAAGTGTAATTAACAACTACTTAATGTGAAGAAGCAGTGTCAAATAAGGAAAGCCTTTGCCAGAGAGCTTTGCAGCATCTGTTCAGCTTCCCTCTACCTGTTGCTCAGCAAAACTGTGGGAGACAGTTTGTGCGACTTTTTCCTCCATAAGCTGTAAAAAGCATTGTGGGGGGTGAGGGGGAACTCTGAATAATGTCAAATATTTGCAGGGGTTCTCTATGCTTCAAAGCACAAAGAACAAGAGTCCATCTTTTAGAAGAGATTGGGCAGCAGCTTTACATGAGAGCCCTTGGCTCCCTTGGAGGGCTGACTGGGAGTGCAGGGGCTTGCAGCAGCTGCCTCTCTCCAGCAGCAGGGATGCTGCGCTGGCCACAGCAGCTGCTCCAACTGGTTGTTACTGGGAGGTGCTGGTTGAGCCTCTTAGTTACCTAAGAGTAGTGAAAGAATCCTTGTAGAACAATGCCAATAGTAAAACAACTAACCATATCATAATATCTTTTAGTATGTTATTACCTTTCAGTAAACTCACTTCTTGAGTCGATGGCACTGGGATTCCTAGCAAGCAATACTGCCCAAGAGCTGTGAGCAGATATGGAAACAGCAACTGTTCATCAGTCACAACATGAAACACAACTGCACCACTCTTCTTACTTTCAAGGTCTCGAGCTGTCCAAAAGGACCATGACTTGGGAAGCTTAAGATCTTGTTCAGTTTCACATCTATTCAAACCCTCTTATTCCAATAAACACTTTTTTCCCCTGTTGATTCTTTCATATCCATTAACGATAAAAAGGAGTGCAGTTCCCAAGCTGCAGTTGAAAGAAGAAGTAAGTTTTCCTTTCTCCTACCTGGTTTGGAAAGAGCTACCTTCCCTTCCTCACCCTGCCCCCACTTCAGCTAATTCTCTTTAATGCTAAGCTATTCTTACCTTAAGTGAGAATCCCCTTCTCAGCTCCTTTAAAGATGAAAGGCACAATTGAAAGGGAACCCAGAAAAAAGAAATGCTAAGGTGGTATCAATCTCTCTGTTATTCATACTGTTATTTATTGACAAATGTGGTTTCTCTTACTGTGTTATCTGGCAGCATCCTTTGCTCTGTTTTCCGTCTGGATTGAGACACTCTTCACAAAACCCTTCATTATTTTTTCATCCAGTTTATTTCTTCTGTCCCCCCTCCCCACACCCTGCAATTGTAGGCTGTGCTTACTTGCAATATTTTCTGCCATTAAGAGTCTGGTTGAAATTTTTTTGCGTCAAGTAGCAGGTCTGTAATTGGAGACCTAAGAGTCACTTATTATAAAGATCACTGAGAATCATAAACCATTTTCTTCTTGACCTTTTCTACCAAAACATTAGCTTCTGAGTCAGCCTGCTTTGAAGCTACAGAAGCACTACATATTGTCTTGTTGATTTCTGACTTCAAGCAATTCTTGTCTTCCATTTCCTCCTATTTTTAGCATCTGAAGGCTGAAATTTTACAATATGCTATTGCTCTTTTGTTGTTTGTTTTGTTGTTTTTTTTTTTCCAGGAACAAATGTCAGCACATCAAAAGCTCACTGCTTTTAGTGTGTGTCACTTGAGAGCACTGAAAAAAATACTTTGTGACTCTCCTTATTGAATCATAAACCGTGGGCGCTACTGTGAATACTTTTCACAAAAGTTCTAGGATCAGTCATTTGAGCATCACTTCACTGATAAGCAAAATCCATAAAAACTCTCAACACAAAAAAGGGGGACTAAAAATGAACATTATCCCAAAGGTGAAGGGGTATGCAATCAAAACATTGCTTTTATATGTAGCTTTTGTATCTGTTTTGTTATATAGCTTATACTTTTTTTTCTATTAATTATACAGTATTTGTATTTAAAATAACTGTATTCATTCACACACAAATATACTTGAGTTGCTCACCTCCTCACCCTCTGTTTAGATGCCAGTCTTAAATCTTCCAGACCTGAAATGCTTTCTGCAGCAATCCAATCCTCTCAGACAACCATACAATAGTTGTTTGTAAGGAAAACAGCTTTTAATTTCTAGGAAAATGGTTCATACCATCTTTCTGATCTTTGGTTAGCAGAGAAAGAGGGATGTGGAGTCACCACAGACACATTTGGCACATACAGACAAAGGCCAGCGTAGCTCCCCCGCTGCCTTGGGTGGGATGCCACATAAATTCAGCTTCCGTGTATGCAGATAGCTATCTTGTGATCATATAGCTATGGCTGTGGACAGGCTCAGTCTCCTCATAGCATACACAGCTACAAGTCTTACGTAGCCTGCAACACCAAGTATACATGAAAGAGTTAGAAGGACTCTTATTTTTCCTTGATAATCAATAATTCCCTGTCCTGCCGCTTGGCCAGAACTGTTCACTGAGGTGTTCAGAGGCACTCACTGAATTTAATGAACATCTGGGAGAGGTGCGGTAAGCAGAGAGACTTCAATATATTTGGCAGGAACAGCCAGTACAGATTTTCCAGAACTTTGTTCAGTTTGCCATTCATCAAGTTTGTGTCTAATGCAATAAAGAAATAGACTTTATTAAACATTTAAAACAGGGCTGCTAAATTGCCACCTAGTGGTCTTGTAACGAAGTTAATGTCTCCCGCATGCTAATCTGAGTAAAAAAATACCAGTGTGCTTTTTGTGTTTTTGTCAGGGCCTCAGTATCGGTGCTCACTGACCCCTCGCCTGTAACGTGGTCAGATTGGAGGGGTGGGAGAGCACGATTTCTGAGCCAACGCAAGACGGGACTGTTGGGACTGCTGGGGTGCCAGGGACAGCTTGAGCAGGACTTAACTTAGACACCAAAAGGGAATTTCTAGGCCAATCAGCCAGCCTGTGCACAGGCTGAAAGATGCTGCCAGGTAGAAGCCTTAGTCTATTAGCTATACTACTTGTTTATTTTTCCTTTTTAACAACAACAAAAAAAAGGTAAATGTTTTTATATAAAAGGAAATAAAAGTTTTCTGGCTGTTGGTAAATGAGTCAAATGCTAGGTTTTTGTCCTTCCAAGGCTCAGGCAGCTCCAGTGTAGGAAGGACTTTGCTCTGCTGGGGTATTCTCCCACCTTCTAGTCTCACCCTGCCTGAGCCATACATTCATCGGCACGTGCTGTTTACACAGAGCCAAGCAGATGGGAAACAACAAAGGAGCACGAGTAGAACAGTAAGTTTTGCAGTTCTGCTTTTGTGTTTAGTCACATAGGTCTGCCCAGAGGCTACTACGAGAGACTAAAAATAATTTTCAATATGATGAGCTGCACAAGCAAAGTCTTTAGGGATTAATGCATCCTCAATCATCTTACCAATAATCAGCTTGGGCTGCACTGGACTATGTGTTGACAAAGCTGATGCTCACAGGAGGCGGAGGCAGTAAAGGCCTCATGTTGGGAAGCAGTCCTGGAGCGGGGGCTGCAGGCTACGTCTCTGGGAGGACACATCAGTTGTGTCAGAGATAAGTCAGAGATAAGTCAGTCCATGGCAGCAGAATTCAACTGATTCATCTTCCTCCTCCATCCTGTCAACCGCAGGGACCTAGTGCAGTTAGTGGCTGAAGAAGAAACGTCAGCCCAGGGAGAGAGGCTGAGAACCAATACTGTACCTTCACTGAGCTCCTGGGTAGTTTAAGGCATCACATGAGTATGGCATTGGTCTAAGGATGCTGCATAACCCAAAAGCTTAACCCCGGCCAGAACACATCCTCTTGCAGATCACTGGGTCCTTGATTAAGGTATTGGCACTTCTCAGGTTTCCTGTCCTCACGTGATGAAATGAAAGCCCTGTAAGCGAGGGCCATCACTTCCCACAGAATAAGAAGTGAGACAGGTCAGGAAAACTAGCTGAGGAAGAGAAAACAAACGGGGTTGTGGCAAGGGATAGGACTTGGGTAGCAATAAAAATATTAAACTGGTGACAGGATTATTGTCTTCCTACACTTCAGGTTTTGTGACTAAAGTACAACTCACCATATATAGTATCAGATAAGGTTCTGTTTTTTCCTTTCATATCACCTTCAGCCTGGCTGACCTTGATCTGTGTTAAGATACAGTCTGATTTTAATTTGTGGGTGTTTTCCCCCTCTTTTTTTGTTTTGCATGTCACCTATAATTGTCTTAAGTTGTTTCACATTGTACTTTGTTCTTGTTCAGGATTGATTCAGTTAAATTTGCACCTTGTTTCTCTTTGTTTTACATACTTGATTGGCACACTGTTTTGTTTTAAACAAATATTTATTGTTTCACTAGTGTCTGACCTCATTCCATTAACTTAATCATATTTTATTTCAATTAAGTTCTCTGGAGAGTGAATAGCTATCTCTAAACTGATTTACTTCTTTTTTTTTTTTTCCAAGACCACAGCTTCCCTATTTTTTAGATATTATGGAAGTATAGTAATAAAGGAAGCTGTAAACACACTCTGCAAACTGACATGCCACTAATCCAAAGTACCTAGCATAATAAAAAGGCATGCAACTGAAAGTGAGTTTACTCCTTAATGTCCTCTAGGTGATTTGATCTTTAAGGAGTATACTATAAAAGGTGAAATGTAATCAGTACAATACTGCCTGAGAAACTGCAGGTTTAACCACATACCTGTTGTCAATAAAATTATCCAGGGACAGAATGCCCTATAAATGCAACCATTTTTTCCAAAAAATAAATGACCTGTTCCAAACCCCAGAAGTTGGTGAGCCACTAAATAGCATCTAGATGCCAATTACTCATTTGAACTGTAATGTGTGGCATGAGTTTCCATTTCCCTTAGCCTTTCCTGAGCTGGCCTCCTCAGGGTTTATTAGGATTGGCTTTGACTAAGGAATTTACCACAGAGTCAACCTGTCAGTGTTCTGCTGTCCCAGAGGCCTCCTGATTTTTCAAATCCTGTTCAGATTGCCATGCCAAATGGCATCCACATAACTGTGGAGGACAATCCTTCAATTTCTGGGGCCTCATGCCTGCAGTAGATAATATAGAATGCCTTCAAATACATCTCTTGACAACTGCTGCTGCTGTTTCCAGGTAGGAAGTCCTAGATCCTCCTGTCTTCATCTCCACAAGCAGCCAGAGTTAACAGCTTGAGAACGTGTTAGATGGATCATTCATTAAACTTTTTACTTGATGTTTATACATACATTTACAACACCACCAAATGCTTCCAGCAGGAAGAAAGCATAGTCCGATGTCACTGTGCTAGCCTAGAATAAGAGAAGTAACTATTCAGTTGCCATGTGTAGACAATATGTGGCGGCTTGAGGATGGTGAGAACTTACTTGCATTGACTCTGAAATGGTGTGACGGTATACTGTCTCAGTCTTCTCTTCATCTTATATGGCCATGCAGTTTTTACTGAGGTTAGAGCAGTCAGAATGAACTTGTGCCCTGCAAAATACCAAACTGGTGGTCATATCCAAAGATGTGTTGTGTGGGGCAAGTTTTCTACACTAACTATTCTGGCAGAGAGCTGACTTAAGACTTTTAAAAATCAAAGTACAGTCAGACACTTAAAAATGGACCATAGCTTTCTTAGCCAATTAGCACATCTCAGGTTAACTGACAAAACAGGGCTTTACAGGCATTTCTTTCAGAGATCTTAAAGACATGAGCAGGGTACTCACAGTAACAGGACAGTCGTGGTCCAAAATATGATTTTTTTTTTAATGTATAGGATGGTTTTCAGTCAAAGGGATGTAAAAATTTGTATTGGGTTTGTGTGTCAGGGTTTTGGTAGCAGGGGAGGAGCTGCAGGGGTAGCCCCTGTGAGAAACTGCTAGAAGCTTCCCCTTTGTCCAACAGGGCCGATGCCAGCCAGCTCCAAGTCGGGCCCACCGCTGGCCAAGGCTGAGCCCATCAGCGATGGTGGTAGCGCCTCTGGGAGAACAGATTTAAGAAGAGGAACCTGCAGTGGGTGAGGAGATTGGAATGTGAGAGGAACCCCTCTGCAGATACCACCGAGGTCAGTGAGGAAGGAGGGGAGGAGAAGCGGAGGAGGAGGGGATGCCCCCGCAGCCTGTGGTGAGATGGCAGGCTGTCCCCCCCAGCCCATGGAGGGGAGCAGGGGAGCAGGTGCCCACCTGCAGCCTGGGGAGGAGCCCACGCCGGAGCAGGGGGATGCCCACAAAGATGGCCGTGACTCCCTGGGGCACCCACGCTGGAGCAGTCTGTGCCTGAAGGACTGCAGCCCATGGAAAGGACCCATGCCAAAGAAGTTCATGGAGGACTGTCTCCCGTGGGAGGGACCCCACGCTGGAGCAGGGGAAGAGTGTCAGGAATCCTGCCCCTGAGGAGGATGAAGCAGCAGAAAATAATGTGTGATGAACTGACACCAACCCCCATTCCCCGTCCCCCTGTGCCACTGGGGGGGTAGGTAGAGAAAATCAGGAGTGGGCTTAAGCCCAGGAAGGAGGGTGGGGTGGGGGGAAGTTGTTCTAAGGTCTGGGTTTAGTTCTTATTATCCTTGTTTTGATTTGATTGGTAGTAAATTAAATTGATTTTGTTTCTTCCTCAAGTTGAGCCTGTCTTTTGCCCATGACCGTAAGTGGTGAGTGATCCCTCCCTGTCCTTGTCTCGACCCATCAGTGTTTCTTTATATTTTCCCCTCCCGATCCCACTAGGGGGAAGGAGTGAGCGAGCTGCTTCATGGTGCTTCATTGCCAACTGGGCTTAAACCACGAGAAAGTTGAAGTAACTGGAATGTTGGGGTTTTTTAAATAATTTTCAGTAAAAACTTTGTGGGGGTAAAACAAGTTTGACCCTTTATAAGCAAGAGTTACTTTCATTATTCATTTTTCATTTTCACTTTGTGTGCATGTGTGTCACCTCCAGGAATAAAAACAGCTGGGGATGCTGAACTCAATTCCCTTCTGCCTTTCTTTATATGGAGCTGGTATTTATAATGAGCCTCCAGTCAGCTCTGTCATGTTTAAATGAACTTTCTGAATTATTGTTGTTCGCCTGATTTCACAACCAGCCCTTTGCAACCCACAACACTGTCACTAACAATCTAACCAAAGGCAAAAATTTCTTTAATGTCTAGATCAGTTTATGTTGGCTAATCTCAACACCTTTCAGCAGCAGTAGTATTTAAATACAACTGTAGTGGAACAAACCAGAACGTCTGAATTTTCAGAAAGCCTTATGTGCCAGGTCTTCTTTCTCTCCTGCTGGAATCCTGTAAGTAACAACTGTTGCAGGCTTTTTTTTCCTTTTCTTTCCATGTCTTGCTAGCACTTTGTGTCTTGTCTTGGGTGTAAAGGTTAGCAAGTTTTAAGACTGATGGTCCTTGACACAGGAAAGTGACTTGTTAGAAAGCCAGTAGATTTATAAAGCTATATATAAATTATATGTTTAAAAACTTGTGTCAAGAAAATTCATCAGTGTATCTATCAGGTATATCTCTGTTGTCCTTTTGATGTGGATAGAGCGTACAAACTCTTGTCTTTTGGAACATCACAGGAATAAAATGGCCAGAGACAGTACCTTTACTTGCAGCTTGAAGTCCATTTCCAGTTACCACTTCATATATATTTTTCTTTACTTTTCCATGACCATGTCTACTTACTGTTTTTCAGAGAAAGACAGTATCAGCTAGATGGGATTGGAGGGGGACAGGAGAGGTTGCCTATGCCCATTCTCTATTCATCATCTTTTCAATCATCTTTTCATCCCCGCTCCTAGAAAAATGAAAACCTTCACAAAACACTAGCTAGGTAACTCTTCTTCCCATATGTATAGTTGTTGGGGTAAAATAAAATATTTCCACTGTCTGGTTCCAATAACTGTGCTAAAAAAGATGGATATAAATTCACAGAAGTCCTTTTTAAGAAAAGGTATTAGGTATACAAAGCATTAATAAGGTTTAAAAAGTGATAATAATAAAAAAAATTCTTATCTCTGGCAGCAACAGAACTGTTCGGCTGCTAGGGTCCAGGTTGAGATGAGTTTTGAAAAAATGCTAGAGATAGGCCATTGATGCATATTACCAGGATAAATCCTTTCTTTGCTATCTAGTCCTCTTTGTACAATAATGATACACAGAACTAAATTCTGAATAAAACATGTGATTTCTTTCTAGTCCTATGATAGTGCAATTCAGACTACAATCTGACTTTAATTCTGCTTCAGCACTGGCAGGAGTTTTACTGGTTCCAAGGGCAGTACAGCTCGCCTATGGCAGGGCTGCAACAGCTTTGTACCTCTTTGGAGCAGCTCTAAATAAAACCTCACTGCTAACTTCAACTGCTTGCCAAAAGAGTTATCAAAACTGTACATAGCTAGAATAGCTCTGTCACTGAACTGTAAATCAGAGGGGAAGAAAGGATGCACTCCTAACTGTTAATTCCCACTTTTTCCAGGACTTTAAACTTGACATAAAACATGTGCACCAGCAGAGGGCATTACATGCCTCAATAAAATGCAGATTGATAAACAATTTGAAAGGAAAGTGAAATTCTTCTTCTAGCCTTCTTAGGATATTGGACATTTTATACAACTAATCAAAAGCTTAATACAAACTGAAATATTCTGAGCACAGGGTCTATCAGATATATCTCAAGTGTTTGTTCATTCCAGTAGTACCTTTACTGGGAAAAATAGTAAATTAATTAGTTCTCACGCATAAGCAAAGGGTGAAACTAAACTAAAATCATATTTTTCCTTCTAAACAGATGAATCTGAGGAAAAACTAGGAAGAGTATGTTTGGTTTTAACCTATTCATTGCATAGTTTTTGCTTTAATTTCTCCTATTGCTCAGCTAACCCTGCAGCCTTTTTCTACTCAGTGAGTCATGTGTTTTATGTGGATTTTACTTTACTAGCATCAAGTAATACTGAATTCCATCAGATGAGGAGCCAGCCTTTTGGGTATCATTAGTTGCAGAAATATGGCACAGCTGGCAGTACATTTGTCATTTAAAAATTGTATTAGAAAAATAAACCTTTCTTGCACTCATTTTACAAGTCAGCAATCTTGTATAAGGATCCAGAACTTTTTTTAATCTCAAAGAGCTTAACATGTAGACAGCCTCTAAATTTATATCTATAAACTGTAATTTTCTATAAATCAAGCAAAATGAAAGCAGTCACTAGAACTGAAAGACAACGAATGGGGAAAACACAAAGAAAACTGCATTTGTCATAGTTCTGTGCAGTTTTTCATTGTAATTGGCTTAATGTTTGCATTTCATTTTTTTCAAAGTCTGAGAGTTTTAGCAGCACTTGATTTCACACATGAAAACAACATCACCATGAAAAAGCAAATTGTCCATGTTGAGATTCAAAAAGAAGTTATTTCACAAACATTTTTCTACCAAGTAATATCTTGCTACTTCATAATACTGTTGTATTTCTGTTCTTCAGGTAGAAGCAGGGTCTTCAGGGAAAGCAATACAACAGCAGAGTTCACATATTAATGCATCAATGCGTAATTATGTGTTACCAGATAATCTAATATACGCTTCTTCAGGGTAGCATACTAGTAATTTTCTAGATTGTTCTAAGAAAAAAAAAAAAAAAAAGAGGGTAAGGAATCTTTTTTAATTCAACCTAGCGGACAAAATTTGGAAATGTGTATTTCTGAAACATATTAAAAACAAAGCTTACTGAATAAACTATGTAAAATAATACATTTCTTTCTAGAAGAATACTGAATTATCATTGAAGTTGTTGATGAAAACTTTGTTACGTAAGAAAAGAAAAACATCTACTATGCAGGTAAGTTATCAAATAGTAAAAATGAAAAGTAGTTTCTCCAGTGGAACATTTTTTTACACAATGATGTAAAGAATTTAGCAGTCAATGACCTTTTTATTATACAAAGCATTCTAGCTCTTCAAGTTTGTAGATGAGTACGTAACTTTAGATCTTAGAACGTAAACATAACATAATAATTGTTTATTTACAAGGCAAGGGCGTGCAGTGACTTAAATCTATTGCTTGGATATCAGAAGTCCATTCAGTAATTACAGAATATCATTACTGGGTAGGATGCCCTCACTTGCCTGTTCATCCAGTGTGGTTTTGCTTCCTTACTTGAATACTGGTGTAGCAAATTAATAGCTTATAATAATGTGTATATCAGAAATCTAACATTTGGAAGTACAATGTTTGCATTTAAGTCCAGTCCTAAAATGAAAATACTATTTCCTTCTGCTTCAGTGGACCAGAGGAAAAATGTCTTTCCAATAAAATGATAAATGCCCAGAGACACGTATACAAATGACACACTGACACTCTGTGTATGTCTTCCTTCTGCTTGTTTCAGAACTCAGCAAAACACTTAGTTGTGGATGAGAAAAGTCCTTGTCCAGCTAAACCTAAAACGATCTTAACTTTCAGCATCATCTAGGCTGCCCTACAAGCAGGAAGGACTGTGCTAGGAAGTAAAGGCTAATTGGTCTTGAAAGCAGCTGTCCTGACAAGTAGAACGTATATTTATGAGAAACTATGGGGCAATACTAATTCAAACTCTAAGGTTACTAAGGAGAGTATTTGAGATGTAAAACTTTCTATCACAAACAAAAAAGTGCTTTGAGTTTACGCGGACTGATGTTTTGTGACTTCTGTCCACAAAGCCTGTAACTAGTCAGTGAACTAGAACTCAGATCAAAGCCCATTTCTGGATATGGGCCCTGCAGTCCCATGTTATGTTGCTGTAAAAGCTCATGCAGGTGCTCTGATATTTGAGCTACCAAAGTCAAGGAGACTGTGCTCAGGATAAAAAAACCCTGTATCTTATTCCTCATGTTGGAAGGAAGAGGTGGCAGAAAGCCTTAAAAATACCTCACATTTCCTACTGCTTTTTTTGACACTTTTTTTTTTTTTAAGTGTCAACTGCATATCACAAACTCTGTGTAACCCAGTTGGCATGCAAAGAGGTTAATTTGCCTCATGTTAGCCAATGCTTCTTAAGTAAAAACTTCTGCAGAAATTATAAAGGAAGACTTAGTATGTATGCGGTAAATTTTCATCCATATTTTAACCAGTAATAAACTTATTGACAAGTAGTGCTTTCTAGCCAAAAGGTCGGCTTTCAACAAGTGTTTTGAATAGTTATTGCTACTACATCATTATCAGAGATAGGATTCACTAATATGTTGGGGGGGGCTTTTTTTTTTTGCTTTTAACCCCATTTTTTCTTTTTGATAGACAACAGATAGAAGGGTGTTGCTAAGAGTCATCCCAGATTATAGCAAAACCTGGACAAAAGAGAAATTTAGCCTAAACCACATGAGGAAAAGTATGCTGCCACTACTACTGGTGCCAAGAATAGGAACTACAGGTCAATGGCAGCAGCTGGACGAGTCTAAAGAAGAGGTGAGAAGACAGAAGTCACTAGCATGATCAAGGGAGACATGCCTCTGCATCAACTTGTAAACAAGCACTTTAATCATGTTTGCTACTTCATTAGCATTTGAACAATTCAGATTGAGATATGAAAGACGGTTTTAGCTCCTGTCTCTTTTATGCAGGTCCTGGACATCTTTAAACAAAACACTTCTCATCTGAATAATGAGGATAAGAATAATAACATTTCTCTATCTCCAAGGGCTGATTATGAGAATAAATTAGATGCTCAGATGTTATAGTAATGCCTCCCAGTAAATAAAAAAGCATTTTCAAAACAAAATAATCACATTTACTTTTTTTTTTTAGATACCTACAATTCAAAAATCTCTTTCTGGCAATCATAAGATGTTTGTATGTAAACAAGGAACTTCTGGATGGTTAACCCCAGAAATGTGAAGAACACTTATTGGAAAATACTTCAGCTAGTTGACAGCAGAATAGAAAAAGAGGAGACTATTAAATTATTAAATGACCTATACTACAGCTTCTCATACACAGTTTTGCAGCTGGAGAAGTGACTGCTAGGATGCTTAGTTTGGTCTCTTCAAAATGTCTACAGTGAGGCTCTGGGTTTGAAAAGTGATTATGTAAAAATAGCACTTCCTACTCAGCAGATCTGTTCTTGTGTGCTGTAGTGGAGAGAGAGAAAAAAGAAAAAAATCACTGCATGTCCTCACTGCTGAGCCACCATATCTCTGGGGGAAGAAACTGCATTATACTTCAGTTTCTGCAACTTCATCAAAATCACCAATTTAAAGCTATAGTGTACCTAAGCAAAACACATAATTTCAAAATTGTGCCCTTTGAAATCAGACCTGCATAACGTCATTACCTTCAGCTGAATGGAAATGAATGAAATGAAAGGAAATAAACCCTTCAGACTGAAAAATCATGATTGGATTTTCTCCAGCTTCCTATCATCACCCAAACTAATCAAGCTATTTCTCCCCCAGGTGGAAAACGAAAAGAAAGAGAGAGGTGATGATGATTCTTTTTTTAAATATTTGGCAGGTACTCTCAGAGCATAGAGCCCATGTAAGTTTCAAGAGGTTACGTGGGGACTACAGAAGGCTAGTAGTATGATAACAGCTGCTAGCACGGGGATGTAAGCAATGCAAAAACAGATTCATGCAGTTTGGCCAGCCTGTTGCCAAGGTTGTCAGACTCCTGAGTGATGGAATAGAATAATGGAATCACAGAATGATTTGGGTTGGAAGGAACCTTAAAGATCATCTGTTCCAAACCCCTGCCATGGGCAGAGACACCTTCCACTAGACCAGGTTGCTCAAAGCCCCATCCAACCTGGCCTGGAACACTTCCAGGGATGGGGCATCCACAGCCTCTCTGGGCAACCTGTGCCAGTGCCTCACCACCCTCACAGTGAAGAACTTCTACCTTACATCTAATCTACATCTCCCCTCTTTCAGTTTAAAGCCCTTACCCCTTGTCCTATCACTACATGCCCTTGTAAAAAGTCCCCCTCCAGCTTTCTTGTAGGCCCCCTTTATGTACTGGAAGGCTGCTATAAGGTCTCCCCGGAGCCTTCTCTTCTCCAGGCTGAACAACCCCAACTCTCTCAGCCTGTCTTTGTGGGATTGGTGCTCCAGCCCCCTGATCATCTTCATGGCCTTCCTCTAGACTCACTCCATGGAGTGGGCTTTGCCACTATCAGCTGCTCCCAAAGGATCAATGTATCACAACAAATGTTCTTCTTTCAGCCTTTCAAAAGAAGTCTTCTTTATCAGTGTGATTTTTTTCCCCAAGAAGAGCAGATGAGGAGGCTCTTGTAAAAAAGAAAAAAAAAAAAAAGTACAGTTCTTAACACTGGAAAATGCATACTTAGCATGTCTAGAGATTTGAAAGGATACTTTGATCATTCTTGCCAATTACATACCTGTTAGAGGCAAGTACATTTACATATTTAATATTCAGCTAATCTCCCAAAACTTCTTTGATCAAATAGACATGCCACTTATTCTCAAACGCTGTGCCAAAATCTCATCTCTAGATAGCCTAATGTGTGAAGTGATGAATTTGTTTTCAAGTCTTTTACAGAATGCCTTCCATTTTTTCACTTCAGATTAAAACACCTACCCTTTTAACAAGTGTATTGCCTCTCCTGAACACTATCTTTAAATATAAAAGAATCATACCAGAATGGTTCCTTTAGGGTTTTGCCTTTTGACATTTCTCTACTTAGAAAACTTCTGAGAAAGAAAACTAATGGCATCATGCTTGCAGACACAATCCTTTTCTAAATGAACAGAAATGTCTACTTATTTCTCCTTCTCATCTGTGACACATTCTAGTGTGCCTTATAGTCACAGATCCTGAATGACCTTCACTAAGTCCCTGGAGCAGTGGACTTAGAAGCATGACTAGCCCTAGAACTGCAAGTTCTGAGTTAGGGCTTCTGCACTCATTGAAAATGGAAAGATTACTTCGCAAGTTTGCAGGAATAAAGCACATAGGTTCTGACAGAAGCCAGTCCAGCAACAGAGGTTTTGCAACAGAATCCGGACTCAGATCTGTTACGTTAGAGTTAGACATGACAAGTCCCAATAAAAAGTGTCATATTTTTGTGATCAAATTGTGTTCTTACAAAATACATGCTTTCCAAGCAATGTCTAAGCTTGTAATTCTTTTCTTCTTCTGTACCAAGCTTTCTCTTAAGTCTCTTCAAAAAACTCTTTCCCAAAATGAAAATCCACCCAAGAGTGTTTTATTCAACAAAGAAAGAGATGCAACACAGCATCACAATTCCTTTATGTATTTAGAATGCAGTATTTGCTTTAAACCTCAGACTGGGTCTTGGGAGACCACTCAAGCATGGTCTACATGCTTCCTGAGGAAGTACTGGGCATTTCTGTCCTTACAGTACCAGGCATTCTAACAGTAGAGGGTTAAGACCTCTGGCAAGTAAGGCATACAGTCTGATAACCAAACTGTAATATATCTGGAGTCACTGTCAGCAAAGCACTCTTTGTTTACAGTCCTAAAATTGAAGTGCCATGATAGAGTGTCACAGAAGAAAAAACCCTGTTAGAGGTGGAGTAAGATTTTATTTTCAAGTCCTACCAGAATTACTCTAGTATTTTTTCAGAATACTCCTTAGCATTGCCACTTTGGGGAGCAAGTGTATGAGGCTTTGTACGCAGGCAGCTCTGGTCTATCACACCACAGTAGGCTGGGGTCCACCCATCAGCAGTATGCTTCATCAGTGGCATTCAGAACTTGAAGGAATAACTGATTTTGTACAGTTGTTGTCAGGGTGTGAGATGCAACTGTACTGACTTATTTAAGCACGGACCGCAGAGCTCACTGACCTATAAGATTCAAAATAGACAATGAAAATATTAAAAAGAAAGACTTAATTACAGAAAAACTGCTCTTTTGTAGAGTGTAACAATCTTTTCATCCTCATCTATCACAAAAATATTTTGGAGGATGTAATGCATTTTTTTTTTACCAATGATTAGATCAGAAAACAGTAGAACTTACTACAAGGATACAAATAATATTCTGAAAGATTTACAAAGGTAAAATCAGATAGCCTCCAGCGAGAAGGTTTTTGGGGGGTTTCTTTGCAAATCACTAGATTTTTTTTTTTCCTTTAGTCAGAAGGCTCATTTTCTTTGCAAAAATGTTTTTTCTACCTGGGACAAATTTGTAGAAACAGATATACTGAGAAGAATTCTGACACTTTCCTGGCAACTTGCAGTGATGCCTGGTGAAAATAGCTAAATTTTGCTGTAGAAGAAATTTGCAAAAATTCACAAAAACAGCTTTTGAACTCATGCAAATGCCATCCCCCTAAAGACAAATCTGAATAGAAATGTCAAGATTGTAGGTTTTTACTCACTTCAGGAACCCCATTTGGTATACTGCCTATACAGTTTAATATTAAAGTACTTTTTTTTTCCCCACAGAAAAAAACATTGACTTTAAGTGTTGATTCTGATCTTTTAAAGCTGCCTAAACTGGATACCTATCATATAATTTTGCCAGGAGACTGTTTTGCTTCTAGAAATTTCACCTTGAAGTCTCCAAAATCTGTTAAGATCTATCGAAGAATGAAAAAAAAAATGGTGGGTATCCCTGTTTTGCCCAACTCCCCATAATCAGACACAACCAAGTTAAACAGGGTCCAAAGAAAAGCTAAGAGCTCTGTCCCTACATGTCATGAATTACATATCACTATCCTTCACCTTGTAAAAAATGTAAAGCTTGTAGTACAAAAGCTACCAGAGGGCATCACCAGTATTTCAGACTCCCTACAGCAGCAGGAAACTTGTTCTGCTTAGAGGAACCCGGCAGTACCACAAGCTGGCTATTTCTCCTATATAATGACATTTTTGGCTTTGTTTTGATGAGCGCTCCAGTCATGAAAAGAAAGTCCACAAGAAATTTGCATCCAACAAAGCAGCATGACAGAGGCAAAACTTATCTTCAGTGCAATGCTTTTTATATCCTGTCTTGATAGTTCATCTCCTAAAGGAACTTTAGAAAACTCTCATTTAAATTCTTAATGGGTATAACCTGTTAAAAGGTGCTTCAGATGACAACTTCATAAAGGCTGATCTTGTGAAAACAGAACAGAACAAGATGACAAGAAATTAGAGTACTATTCTTGGTTTTCCTTATTTTTTCCTGAGAAATTTGTTTAACCTTGCTGTGCTTCATTATACTCTCTATAAAAAAAAGGATAACGATACATGCCTATTCTACAGAGATCTGGGAAAATAATTATCTTTACATTGAAAAGCTATGGGAATGAAAAGTGTCATCACTTCACTGTTATTTAATTGTATTAAAAAATATCCTTCAACTTCCATTAAGGTCTTTGGTATTAAATATAACAAGAGTGGGCAGAAGTAATGAATGCCATAGTTCTTTATTTTCTCCATGGGTAAAGGTGTTTAGTTATGTCAGTTGATTGGCAGATCCAAGTCCTTTTAGAGGAACAGAGCCTATATTCTGTTTGAAATAGGAAGAATCCCTATCAAACTCATATCACCAGTTTAGTTTAGGTTCTTCCCAGCCATTTTGTAGTGTTTCAGGTCTGGGAGCTTTGGGGTTTTGCTAGCATTACAATGCTGGCCTAGTAATTACACTGTGAAGAAAAATAATGTAATAATAAGCTAAAGAAATCAAGCGCTCTGGTGTTAACGTCCCAGATGGGAGGAGAACAACAGTAGGATGCTGACTAAACACAAATCGCTCTGCAGCTTTTTAATAAACTTTCCTCAATACAGTGTTGACATAAATAAGGTGTTTCAGAGAATTTTTTGTTAAATATGACTCTTAGTTTATGACAGATCCAAGGTGCCACTGAAAATTAGTAACAATTAGGAGTAGTTCAACATAACTCCCTCCCTTCTTTGCGCTAACCAATGACTGTGTTTCTGAAAGCAACTCCTGCAAAATCAGAAGAGTTATCAGCAGAAAGATTACTACATCTATATCATATGGTCAGAAGGTAACCGATCTTTTAAAAGGGAGCATTGCAATAGCTGAGCTATGCAGGTGAGATATAGTAATAAAACCATATAATGACATTCCCTGTTCCCAAAGAGTTTCCACTCTATTACTAGGCAGAAGAAATAATGAAGGTATTTTGGATGTTACTGACCTTTGCAATAACACCACCTTTGGGTGTTACTGACCTCCTGTCACCACTGCAAAAAAAAAACCAAAAAAGAAAAAGTGTGCAAGAATAACCCTAAGAATATCTAGAGAGTGCTTAAATAATAACCATCAGGGAAAAAGTTTACTAGAGTTAATTTTTTAAAATTTATATATATTTATATTTAATAAGTTTTTATGGCTTCAGACAAAATATAGGTATTGAGTAAGTTGGTTTGAAATTTTGGAAACTGGTTATAGCAGGTCAGATTTACATCCTAGCATGCTGGAAGGTTTACATCATGTCTCACTAAGAAGGTAATTGGCATTATTTGAACCCTGGGTCTTTGCCTTTCCATGTGTCCATGTCTTCTCCTTTCTGTGAAATGAAGAGCATATTTCATCCTCTAACTATAAATGCCTTCAGACATTACAGTCCCCTGCAGCTCTGAGTCACAAATCAAGTACTTATTACAGTCTGGACTCTCAGTATCTGACTGTGTTTTGATTCCCAAGTTCTGACTGCGATGAATGGTGTTGCTCTTCTGCAACAGCTAAATTAGTTTTAAAAAGCCACACAAACACTACAACCATATACTTAGTTTGCTTCTGTTGCAGAAAACTGATTAGCTTGTGATAAAAGAAATTAATTCTAATGTTTGAAGGGGGTCAGAGAATGAATTAAATGAAGGTTCTGTAAGATTTTGCTTACATTTAATCACCAGAATAAAGAAGAGCTACTGTTATCTTCTGAAATGATCCTTCCTGGTTGCAGGGTAGAAAGTCAGAATAAAGAAAAGTAATACATTGACTTTATTAATGTCAGTGATAGTAAAGATAGTACCAAATGAAAGGCCACAAAAAAAGCCTTAGGGTAACTTGGCTAGATGAACTTGCAACAGGAGCATACCCACATTACACAAGGAATTAAAGCTACTCTGACAGTCAAGGTCTAAAGGGCCCAAAAGTTCAAAGCAAGAAATTTCACAGAAATTTTTAAGGATCTGGGATAAAGTTGGATAAAACAATGTCTAAAGCTGCTCCTGTGTCATAACAGAGAAGAAAAAATCCTAAACTAGAATCCGATAAAGTGTGCCATTTGTAAAATTATTCAGAACAACTCTTAGATGTCTGTGATGCATCATCTTTCATTGTGGCTTTTTAAATCTGTTTCTAGTGAATTATTCCAGAAAATAAGATGCTTCTACCCTCTCCTCTTGACAGCTGAGGTTCAGGAAATTACTGCAGTTCCTTTTTCCTTCCTTCTTCCTTCCCCAGAAGATCCATTAGCCTCAGGTTGCTCTATGCTATAGGTGTACCTACCATCCCCATCCCCATGCTGCTGTTCAGATTTCCTGGATTCACCTTGGATCTGGCTTGCTGCCTTGCTTTTGCCTTATGATCCCTGGACTGTTCATAGATTCTGTTGCTGTTACCACCCTGCTTTGCTTATCCAGCTCAGGGGCTGTTGGAGTGTGCCCTAGCAATGAGGGCATTGCTCATCCTGTGCTGTGGCTGCTCTCAGCTCCTGGTTCACCTTTAACCTTAGAGTTGTCCTGGTTTCAGCTGGGATAGAGTTAACCGTCTTCCTAGTAGCTGGTACAGTGCTATGTTTTGAGTTCAGTATGCGAAGAATGTTGATAACACACTGATGTTTTCAGTTGTTGCTAAGTAGTGTTTAGACTAAAGTCAAGGATTTTTCAGCTTCTCATGCCCAGCCAGCGAGAAAGCTGGAGGGGCACCAGAAGTTGGCACAGGACAGAGCCAGGGCACCTGACCCAAACTGGCCAACAGTGTATTCCATACCATGGGACGTCCCATCTAGTATAGGAACTGGGGAGTGGGGGGGAGGGAATCGCCACTCAGGGACTGGCTGGGTGTCGGTCGGCGGGTGGTGAGCAATTGCCCTGCGCATCATTTGTACATTCCAATCCTTTCATAATTGCTGTTGTCATTTTATTAGTGTTATCATTATCATTAGTAGTTTCTTCTTTTCTGTTCTATTAAGCCGTTCTTATCTCAACCCATGAGGTTTACTTCTTTTCCCGATTTTCTCCCCCATCCCACTGGATGGGGGGGGAGTGAGTGAGCGGCTGCGTGGTGCTTAGTTGCTGGCTGGGGTTAAACCACGACAAGAGTCCTGCTCTTGCTGCTCCCTGGTACTCAGTGGCCATCACTCCTGTCAAAAGTGAATCTCTCTTAGACGTGAGGCACCTGAAAGCATTCAGCCTATCATGCAAATAGGTATGCATGGAGGAGGCCAAGTGTACCACTCTCACTATCAGCATACTTCAAAGATCTGCCTTCAGTTATCTCTTTTCTTTCTTTTCCTTCTTTAGCCACTCTTGCTTTTCAGAATCTTTCCAGAATGTGCTAGTGACACTTCCTCCATGATGCAGACACAAGGGTCTAGCTGTGCTTCAATCTATATGGCTTTGTATGAGAACAGCTGAAGGCAGAAAATATCTTGCAGTTAGTGCTAGCAGAAACAACTGCAGAAATGGCCAAAGAGAGATTTGTGTAATCAAAAAGAGGGGAAAAAAAGTTAAGATCTTGAGCTTTGTTTTGCACTGTTCTCATTAGCTATTTTCTGCAACCTTCTGGAACTTCTCAGATCCTAGTTTCATGTCATACCCTTTTTCTTCTCTCTCTCATCCTTTATTTCCTGCCTTGTCCTTTTGTCCATCATCTTTCCTTCACTCTTCACTTAATCTTCTCCTACCTACCTTTACATGCCATAAAGCTGTGAAACTAACTCAATGCTTGCTACTGCCATATAGCTCACTCGTATGCATATTGTTCCCCGTAGCCATATTCAGTTAATTAATTTCAATGGCGGTATCTTACCTAGCTAGTGTCTCATAATTTTTACCTTTCTCACCATTGCTCCAACAGCCAGAGGAATAAAACACGGGAGAATATTCAGGCCATTTAATTTCTTTTACTATATATGTAAAGGTATGGTGTACAACCACAGGTGAGGGATTCTAGGAAAGCACTCTAATTAATTGGTTGAGAACAGATCTGTTCCAGAGATCCTTTACACCTCTCCTAACAATGTATTTTCATATAACTTACTAAATAATGTGTTCCTCAGACACAGTTATGAAGTTTCACTTTTACTGCCCCAGCCATCTGCACATATATCAAAGACTTAATAATAGTCAACTACATCACCCAAAATGCAAAAAGAAAAAAAAAAAAAAAAAAAAGGTGTAAAACCTCTGCCAAATTTGGAGAAAAATATCAATTGTTTTTTTGGAAAGCATCAAGAGTTTGGAGGAGGCTAAAAGAAAAGATTATCTTCTGTTAGAAGACCTTTAAAAAGCAATCTGCATGCCAAATATTAAGCACACATCTTTTGGTAAGTCTGTTGGATCTAGTGTATTCTTTCTCCGTTTCTCATAAAAATTACTTAAAATGTAGAATATTATATCCTATGAACTTAAAAAAAATAGCACGCTAGTTTTAATGATCTCTATACAAGAAATGATTGTTTCCTTGTCTTTTTGGTAGCCTGTTGGTAAAGGATGTTTTATACAGCCCAACAGAAGACTAAATTAATGTCTGTAACAACTCAATCTGATTAAGAGATTTAAATTCTCTTAGGAAAAAAAATCATATAAAGTTAACCTTCTCACTTTGCCAAAATATTAAATGTGTTAGAAATGGAACTAGAGACATTTGGATTTTTGACATATTTACAACATGTAGATAGCTTTCCTCATCTTTCCTACTTAAAGATAAATGCAGCATGTAAGAAATAGATATCTAATAGACCAAGTAAATGGTTGGTCTTAAAAGCCTTTGAAATTATTGCATGTAGGCCAGCTGACTATCAATAAGAGGACTAATGATAGTGTATTATCAGCCCATATATGGAAGAGAGGCTCTGCGAGTTAAATGTTAATTTATATAAATTAAATTACATATTGTTCCATGTTTGATTAACAAAACCAGGGAAAATTACAGGCAAATTCCCAACATTTATTAATTTCAGAATAAAATTTTTGCTATTATTTAAGATAAAAAGTACAGTAACTTCCTTTCAATATGACTCATTCAAGGGAAGCTCAGACTGTTTGGCTTCAAAGTATTAATCATGGTGCTACTAAAAAAATAGCATTATAAATTTAGCAAAATACCCTATTGATTTAAGAAAAGGATTACATAAAGAGTCTGTTGTTGACTCACTGCCAGCTACAGCCAGAGACAAATCAACATATTTCCACGGAGAATGTCTCGTGCTTGCAGTTTACAATCAATGAGTAGGACAGAGGTGATAATATATGACACTTTCTGCTGACACATTCATTTTGTATCCTGATATACCTCTGACACAAGTTACAAATGGTTGAAAGCAGAAACACTGAAGGAAGACATTTCTTTTCCCATCATGGGTCATGGCAAAAAAAAAAAAAAAAAAGAAAAGAAAATAGGTATCCATAACCTTTTGAAAAAGAATAGCTTAATATATCCTATTATTTGTAAAATATCATTACAGGTGAGTAAGTTACTTCTATACATGAAATCTAAAAGACAAACACTTGTCTTGGTACCAAATTCTAAAAGATTTTTTTAAACATTTGATTGCATGACTAGATTTTATAGTATGTCCACTGTTACCTAGATGTGATCATTTTGTTATGTTTATGAACATTTGGTTATACGCTTATCAGTGACTACAGGCCACTGGAACCCTTCCACTGCTATGATCTCAGGCTTGTTCTTAACAGAAGAAAAAACCACAAAGGCACAAGCAGTAAATTGGGAAAGTAATCTGAAGGCCAGATAGCTGATCATGAGAGACACATCCTTGAGACGAATGCCTATGGCCACAGACACCATTTAATTTCATTTTTCATTTCATTTCAGTCATTTTCATTTTTAAGTTAAAATATATTTTTTTTCTAGCGTGTGCTTTCAATGTTTTAAAATATGAACTGAGCATAGCTTACGTTCTGACAGCTAAAATAATACTTCTGGCTCTGTGCCATCCTTTGCCTGCAGCCAGGAGCACTCCCAACATGACTGCTCCAGGGAGCCTGGGAGTGCTAACGCTGCCTGAGCAGAAGATTTCATGGTAAGGGAAAAAAAGCCTCCTGCACTCTCTTAACCAGATGTATGCAGGCATATCACTTTTGGTAATTATCACTCCTATTCCTGCTTACTCAGGGTAACAAAAGAAGATGTTTCTGCTACTATTGTATCACAGTTCCTCTAATAAAGCAGATAAGAGTTGTGATCACTTAAATGGGGCATGAGAGGTGGGATGCACGGATGGATTACAGGCATCCCAAATAAATGTATGGGACTCAAACCCCAACACATTTTGTTCGGAACTGATTCTGCATGCTTCAGAAGAGCATGATTGTGACCCACAGCATGCGTAACACTGTTCAAATGCTTAATGCAATTCATGTCTGAGAAGAGTGTGTTTCAAAATCTACAGCAATGAAAATCTCTATTCCTAAAAATTACAAATGCCTTAGCAAGGTTACAGTACCAACTGCCTCTCAGAAGAGGGTGGGAGAGGGACGGAGTGTGCAGTTCTAAAAGAAATTTAAAGTGGCAAGTCTTAAAGACCAGTAGGAATACTCCATGAAGTAAGCTGGCACATAGACGTGGCCTGGAGTAAATGATCATTTACTCCTTTTGAAGATGCCTTTTTCAATCAACTAGCTCTGGAGCTTTTAGGAAACATTATTCTGATCTAAAGCTTTCTCAGCATACAACCACTTTTATCTAAAACAGTTATGCTGGGGTTTTTTTTACCCAATTTGCAGATTAACGAGGCCAAAGATGCAGAGACACTAGAGCTTGCATATGTAGATCTTACCAGTCTCACAGGTGAAATCTTTCAAGCCTCACCTGTCAAAGCAACACCATACAAACGTGACTACACTACTTCCAGAGCCAGCACACACAGCCGCATGGCTGCATTGCCGGTTTCAGATGTCTGCACCAACAGCCTACAGAGCCAGATTGATGTTTCACTACTTACCAGGACTGGGGGTTACAACATGATATGTGACTGTGCACTCAGACAAGTCCATTACAGCTTAACTGTGAGTGGGTTGGTGCTATATGTGCAACCCAACAGACTCAGCTTGGGTTTGGTACTCTGTGGGGGCTGATCCAGTTCCCTTCCTGGGAACCTGTACACTACTGATCATAAATCTTTGCAAATGGCCTGGTGGCTGCTGGGGTACAGCTGAGAGCCACAGAAGGTACACTCCAATATCTGGGAGCAAAGAATGCAAAAATAAAATATTTTAAAAGTATGATAGGCAGGCCAAACATTAAGGGTAAAAGAAACTGCTTTCCAGCAGTTATTTCATTACTTTTCCCTTTGTGTTACTCAAAATTTTCTCAATCATACAGTATTTTTTGCTCGCAGACAAGATATTAATGTGGGAAGACCAAGGCTGCAAGACAGGAGAAATCCACCGCAGCACTTCTCCATTTCAGAGCCCTCTTCCTCAAACAGGCTACGCCAATGACAACGTATGATACAGTGTGAAGCACATGCTCACTATATCCAATTGCCAGAACTGATATCAACTGAAGTGAGCAGAGGGCAGTATCTGAAAACTGTAACTGCTACTTATAGAGCACATGGATTTTGTGTTCTACACCTGTAAAACTGACCAGTCAAAGCTTGTCAAGAAAGAAAATCCACCAAAGATAAAGGAAAAGAAAGAAGGCAATGAAAAGTTAAAAAGACAAAGAAAGAGCTCAATGCATATACTGTATGAAGGCAAGAATATCAGGAAGGTATCAATATGAGAGGGCATGCAAAACAGACACAGTAAATCAACTATAATTTTAAAATGCCTGATAATTAAAGGTGAAACAAAAGAGCAGAATGAAGTTAGATTGAGGGAAGGAAGTCTAATAAGATTGTGGAAACTAGAGAAAAAAAACTAGTTACATGTAAAATGACTGAGAAACAGGATGTTACACACTCACTGAAAGTTTGAAACATAAAAGTACATAAGCGTTCACTGTAGTTTCAGTATGAAGACACTATTTTTTTTAATTTTGTGGAATAGAAGGAAAGCAGCAGCTTCTGATCTCCATATCAGCCTAAGCATTGGACTAAGAACAAGTTCAGAACACAATGCATCCTTCTCATCCTACTTATGGCTGCTCTTGGTGAAACTCTTTGCCCAGGTCTTCCGCTGAAGTTCTTCAGCTCCAACATTTTTCCTTTCTAATGACTGTGCTACATTGGCCATGAATTGTCCCTCCGATGAGAATAATAAAAGAAACAGAAACAGCAACTACCATTAACTCTGAAAATTCTGGTCCTACCATCTTTTTGAGGACAATTTTTTGTTCCTGCTTCATTGGCATAATGGAAGCTGACAGATATTTTCAATAGGGAAAAATATGTGAGAAAAAAAATTAAATATGCAAGAATTGGCAATATTACATCTTTCACGCTTATTTTATTCAGTTGAACCACTAACAATTGGAATGATTTGCTGGATTAGAAATTTATAATCTTAACATTTCTTAGAGTTATTCTAAAAATGACTTCCAATTTTTGTCTTAGCTTTTTGTCTGCCTATGATGTAATATCAAGTACTACTTACCCAGATCTCTGTATGATCCCACTCAAGCTAAGTCATCTTAATATACAGAGAGGGTCTATGCTTTAAACAGATATTTAACTTTAGCTTTATGGATCAAGTTATCTATTTACTTTTCCATAGTATTTTGATTGTAACATATTCCTCATTGGTTCTTCTCTATTTTACTACTATATTAGGGTATTTTTTACATGGACTTTCTGGACTACATGCAGACCCAACACTACATCCTATTTTATTTTTTTAATTTAATTTTACAGCCTTCAAAAAGCATCAATTGAAAAACTCAAGCATAAGTAACTTCCAATAAAGAAGAAATGCTGATTGTTTTAGATCTCAGGGCCACCTTCATACTTCTTAATTATTTTTTCTCAAGCTGACTGAACCTCTGTATTAACTAGATATTAGCTATAACAAATGTGGTTGAAGAAGTGCTGACATTCAGAACACTTCTTCAGATGTTTATGAGAAGGGAAAATGAATGGCAGATAACCCACAGAACAGTAAATATCCATAATTAAAACAGCTACATTAGAATTTGTTTCTATGTCTTTGCACACAGTGTCTTTTTAACTCATCTAAAATGAAAGCCAAAGCAAAAAGGGAAAGATAGAATGAAAATTTACCAGAAAAATCTGGTTTCATTAACTACAGAAAAGAGCAGAATCAGAAAATGATCACCGTTTCAAAATAATAGAAAGTTACTAATATTTTCGAAAAAGTTGTGTCAACATTCAAATGCGTGCACCACAATGTGAAATAACTAATTAGAAACAGAGCTAAGGTGTAGGTCTCTTATATCCTTCTCCTTGCATTAGCTTTCCATAGCTAAACAAGCAAGTAAAGAAATTCTTACTTGGTACGGGTAATACTTAAGAAATCCAACAAAACAGTATACTGTTATAACTTTATTAAAATTAGACTGTACTGCAGAACATAAAAAATATTTTAAACACTGTCAGCTAAAGCTCTGTCAAAAATGTTACAATTTTAAGCTTTATTCAATTACCAAAATGGCATATATATCTAAAAATAAATTTTCAAGAAAAATACTTGTTTTGTATGTATTTTCTGTAGCATCTGAAAATATTTAAAAACAGTTACTCAATAACACAGAACATAAAGTTGAAACTGACTTAAATCAAGCCAACTTAAATGCAATGACATGTAAATGGTTTTCATTAACTAAACTGAGATGTACAAAAAATATAAGCAGTATAAATTACACATTATTTGTTAATTTTATGTTAACAGGATTACATTCAAGGAATGCAGTTTGCACCACTCTACTTTTAAGCCAATGACATATTTAGGAAGGCCAAAATGCTGGTTTAGTCTAAAAAGCAACTTTTTTCTACATAAATAAGAAATTAAATACACCTAACTAGTCAATATATACAACATCATCTTCATTTGGAATAGTTTTCATTATAAAATGCTATGCATATCTAATTTTCTGCTCAATATGGTAACAGTTAAGTCTCAATACTTAACCTTAAGGACCCCAGTAGCAAATTTCGCATTTATCTAAAAAATGGCAGTCCTGAGTATGTATTTTTCTGTTAGGCATATGAATGTTATAACCTTCACCAGCAGCACAGAACGAAGACAGACTGGACTCTTCCACCTAGTTCAGACTTATTTGCATGATCATGAAAAAATAACAGAGAATCGGTACAAAGAATTGAAAGAATAAATAATGCTTAAATCTGCAGAGACAGTAAAAAAACCCCAAACTTTCACAGAATGATGAAGTTTTGGGGGTACGTTAGCCTACACAACTCATTGTTTTATGAGGGTGAAAGGATGTTCACTGTGCTTCAATTAAGAAGTGCTCTGCATGGGTTTTGAACGCAGCTAATTTATACAGAGCTTTCATGGGCCTGTCATGTAATACTTAAGCTGAGATATGTTTTTTGAGAATATTAACTTATACTCAAATGAAAAGAAAGGTTGCCCAAATTATGCACATCTCAAATTTAAAATAATGTAACAATAAGTATCTTTCACATCAAGATGCAGAAGTTATATACTGCAGCAGGAAATATGTACCTTCTAGTGTGACGATGGATGACGGGAGTTAGAGCAAATTTGGACAATCGTACATGCTTGAGTAGAATTTTCTGCTAGACCTGAATGCTGAAGCTTCTTTTCAGCTCTGAGAGAAGACGGCAGAATGACCTTCCTAATTTGATGTCCATGTCCACTGTAAATGGAAAAAAATGGTATCAGTTCAAGCATAACATGGTAATTTACAGGGAAAAAAGCTACCTGAAAATTTTTTTAAAATTAAATGAGCAAAATATGGCCATAACTTCTGTCCTGTGTGAATAAAGATTAAGTGCACCTTGTCTGACAGGTAATGAGTATGTGTTGGTCATGCACAAGAAGATCGAGATGCGATGGACAGAGAGGGAATGAACAGGAAACCCTCATACATACAATAGGCAGGGAATTATACACACTTATTACATCTATCTAAAAATTCTTAATAGAAGAAATATTCAATACTGAAAGCCAGCAAAAGTTACTTAAGTTTACTATCTGAGGGCAAGGCATATTTCAATGTAAAAATGGAATTTGTTTCTCCTCCCCTCCATTTCTCTCATGCAAGGGGCCATCAGTTACAGCAGTAACAGTACAGCAATTTGTAGGACTATTTGAATCCCTCAGTCCAACTAACAAAAGACAGAATTACTTCTCAGTCATAGCCTAGCAGAAACTCTCTCCCTCATGTTGCCAATTATCTCCACCTCAGTTGTTGCCCTCTACAACCATTGTGTGCAGCAGGTATTAACTAACTCCGCCCCTCAACAGAGCAATACTCACTCCTGGCCTCTTACCAGCTACATTTTTGTGTACTTCATTTCCCAGGGCTTTTACTTAGAAATCCTGTTCCACCAGTACTCAAACTTTGGCTAAAGCTCAAAACTTTATGCCTCTCAGCTGCATTTCGCAAAACTCTTAATACTTAAACCACTCCAGATTAAATTATCATTGTAAATGTCACCAAGTTACCCAAATTGCTGTTTTTATTCTAACAGCCACTCTAGATCTTCAGGTTTTCATATCCAGTACCCTGAAGTCAACAAACACTACACCTTTTGCCTGATCATTTGGTATGAACTTACTGTTCTGCAAGTGTGAATACCACCCATTTTCTGATACTGATCTCTGGCGTTTCTCATTCCTTTCCTCAATGGAAAACTGATTAGCCAAGCTCCTGCAACAAGTCCTGACACCTGTGTACTTTTAATTCTTCAAAACACCATAAGCAGCCTACTTTCCTCACCCTCCGACTCCTGAGTCTCATGTCATTGCTCCAGCCCCCTCTGCAACCAAACACGAGACGATGCCTTAGAAACCTCGCTTGAGACCAGGGCTCAGAATGACCCAATACCTTCGATCACCTCGGGCTGCCACTGGGGCCCCAGGCTGCCTCGGCCTCCACTTAATCCCGTCTGTTCCCTTCCACAGCACTTCCTCCTTTCTCAAATTCCTGACCGTTCCCTGGGACCTCTCTTCCTCCCTGTAGTTTTTTCAAACTACCTCCTCTTTCAGAGCATCGGCAACATCAAAGCCCGAAGCCCCTTCTCTCGGGGGCCGGGGGGCAAGTGCCACTTTCGGACTCCCCTTGTGAGAGGCCCTACGGAAGGGGGATCTGAAGAGACGCCGGCCTCCCCCTTGCCCCTGCTCGTCGGAGAAAGGCGAAAACGCCGTAAAATCAGGAGGCCCGGTGAAAGCAGAGCAACCCCGGACTGACACCGCACACCTTGCCCATGTTTTAAAAACCGGGCCTGCGAAGCTGCGCGCCCTCCCTCGCCCTCCTGCGGTGCGGCGGCTCCTCCCCCCGCGGCCGGCCCCGGGCCCCGGGCCGTCCCTCCCCTGCGAGAACCCTTCCTCAGCGGCTCACGGGAGACAAGCGGCCGCCTGCCACGGGCGGTGGGGACACGGGCGTCGCGGCCCGGCCCGCTCCCAGGAAGGGGTTTCCAACCGGGCGGGGGAGGGGAGAGCCTATGGCCTGGCGCTACCGCGAGGACAAGGATCCCCACGTCCCTAGGCGACTGGTGACGAAGGCCGTGAACGCCGGCCTCCCATTGGCTCTGGCGCTGGCAAAGGCCCGCCCACCCCGGCCCGAAGCGGGGCGCCTCCCCTTCCCCCCCCCCCCTTTCGAGCCGCCCCGTGGCGCGGAGGGGGTTTGGCCGCCTGCGGAGGCGCAGGGTCACGTGACCTTCTGTTTACATCCTCTCAGCTGTTGGGGCCCCTCCTCCCCTCGCCGTCTCTCGCACCGACACCAACGGCGGCGGCGACCCGCGGACCCCTCCGACGTGCGGGCCGGGGGAGGGTAACGCCGGCGGCACGCCGCCCTCCGCTCGCAGCGGCCCCCGCTCCCTCGGCGATCGCCCCCGCTGCGCTCCGCCCGGGCGACGGGAGCGCTTTCCCGCCTGCATTTCCCCGCACCCC
>NW_010972864.1:8689844-8690553 GCF_000737465.1 Haliaeetus leucocephalus | reverse complement strand
CCCCGCGCAGGGTCCGGGGCCCGCTGCAGAACGGGTGAGTGTCCCGCGGGCGGGGAGGAGGGGGCCGGACGGAACGGCGCTCCCCGGCCGCGCCGTGGAAGCGCGGAGACCGCCGTCAGACGGCCGGGACGGTGAGTTGGGGCGGCGGGGGAGCGCGGCCCGCCGGCCCCCGGCCCTCCCCTCGCCTCCCCGGGCGCTCCGGTTCCCATTGTCCGTTGGCCGCGCACGCAGGCGCGCGCCCTGCGGAGCGGGGGGAGGGGGAAGGTTGTTTTCGCGCAGCCGGGACGGGGCGAGGGCTTGCCGCCGCTCGCCTCTGCGGGGTGGGGACGGACGGGACGGGGAGTGCGTGCGTACGCCCTCGGCAGCCCATTCCTCCTCCTCCTCCGGTCGGTCCCCCCCCCACCCCCCGCGTCCTTTCGCCGCCTGCGTAATAAATAATCTCTGGCCCAAAAAGGGGTTGGGAGGAGAGGTGGTTGGTGCGGCTGCCGCGGGCCCGGGGCAGGTGTGAGGGGACGGGGACGAGAGAGAAGGTTCCAGCCTTGAGGTCCGGGCGGGGGGTAGAGGCAAGGTGAGGGCAGCGCTCGAGCGCTCGTCTCCCCGCTGTGGCTCTGCGCCCTGCCGCTTCCCCGTGACGGCTGGGTTGGGTTTTGTTTTTGGTTTTTTTTTACCTTCGAGGAAATGCAGTGAGAACGGCAGCTTACCCCCCCCC
>NW_010972864.1:8679832-8689834 GCF_000737465.1 Haliaeetus leucocephalus | reverse complement strand
GAATCCCTGTAACCTCAGCGTCTTGCGGGGGCTGGGTCTTCCAGGCCGAGGCATTTTTTTGGAGGACGCAAAAGGGAGTGTGAGACAACGTTTTGTTCTGTTTCAAGAAAAACCTGTGGGCTAGGGAAGGGTGTCTCTGCTTTCGGGAGGGGAGGTGGTGTGGCAGCAGCGAGAGGAAAATACTTTGTTTACATAAGCGAAGTACGTAAAACGCAGGGTAAGTTTGCCCTCCGGCCCGCACGCCACGGTGGGCAGGCGGCGGTGAGCGGCCCTGGCGGCAGCCGCGAAGGAAGGAGAAGGCTGCCGCTGCCCCCCGCCTTGCCATAAACGCACATTCTGTCTCTGTTTACATTGTGGTCTCTGTTTTGGCTGGGAGCAGCGTAAGGGGAGGAGCAGGAACTCGCTCCGGGGCAGCCACCTCCTCCCTTCTCTGTTTTCTTTGTTGTTATCTGTTCGGGGGAGACGTCCTGGGGACACGTCTGCCTGTAGCAGAGCTGCGGCCGATGTGATTCCTCTTCGGACCGAAATCTCGGGCCACCTTCTTCTGTGCATCTGCGGGTCTCGTCTCTCCTGCGTCGTCGCCCTCCTCCCCCCTGCCTCGGCAGTTGTCAGCGGCTCGCAGTGAAGTTGGAGGAAGGGGAAGGGAGGGCGGAGGGGGAAGGAATCTTGGCATTTATTTGATAGGCAGTCAGCAACCTGGGCCTGATTTGTACAGCTCTGTCCTCTTTGACAGCAAAAGGGAAAAAAGAAAAACCACCTATGGTGGAAGGACAGGGGGGTGTGGGTGTGGTGTGTTCACTTTTCTTGGTGGAAGATGAAGGAAAACATCTTTAGGGTCTGCATGAGAGAAGAGATGGAAGTACTGAACTGGTGCAGTGTGTGGAGAATGCTCGTGTCCTTGCAGGACTTGCCCATGTAGCCACTGTTCTCCTAGTGGGTATTTTTTACTCTTGTCAGGTAAAAGTCAAGCACAGTTGAACTGCAAGACTTTAGCAAGGAAGTAAGGTTTCTTCTCATAATAAGCAATAAACTTTGAGACGCACACAAAAAAAGAGACACAGGTAAGGCTAGTCAGCACTACAGTGAATTAGTGAAGATACTCAATCCCTCTTGACCATACGCCTTCTGTATTACAGAGAATGCTTTTAAGATGCAAGATGAAAAAAATCTAATGCTTAAAGTTAGTAAATGATAAGAGTGTATTCTGAGAATGCCTTTGTAACCATAATTCACTATTCTTGCAAATGAATCATAATATGTGTGATACATTTTTTTTTTTTTTTTCCCCCCACAGGACCCTTACCTTACTCTGGGCAGACTATCTCTGGAAGGAATCAGGCTTGGATAAATGGAGCTGTCTTCTGCAGAACTCCAGCCTGATTTGTTGGGAAAGTTTGAAAAATATTTAAATGTGTAGGTGGAGAAATGTGTGAAAGATCTATTGGTATTTTAACTGACTTTGGGTGAATAAATATAATGTAATGATAGGAATGTAAGAAGTACGTGAGTGAGGTCAGAGAGCCACAATGAGGGCTTTGGAGATGGACACTTAGCCAGATGTTCTTTACAACAGTCAGTGTCCCTCAGAAATGCAAGGAAAAACAATTGGATGTTGTTGGGAGATCTGCAGTGAGTAGAATGTCATGAAATCACAGAAACAGAAAAAAGTATGTAATACTGGGCAGCCCTGGATGGCCAAATGTTATCACTGGGTCTGTGCAGGATTAGGTTCCTTCCCTGCATAATCTCTGATCTTCACTGCAGAATTCTTGTAAAAATCTTTCTGCTGTTCCTAATTGGCTTTCTCCCTGGGTTTTCTTCATCCAATCTCAGACTTTGTGTTGTGACTTGCTTTAGATACTTGACCAGCCAGTTTGAATTTTGCAGCACTCTATTTATATATTTATGAAGTCTTGCCATTTTTATAGTCCTAATCTTGGCAGATTGGTGATTTTTATTGCTCAGTCTTCTGTTCGCCTGTCAGTGACTGCCCCAAGCTGCAGCAGCTCCTTTTGAAGAGGCTTCTGCCTAACAGGAGACTAACAATAGGACCCGACTGCCAGATATGTATTGTAGTTTTCCATGCCTGTACTGGACCATACCAGAGCAGTCACTTGGCCGTGTTTCTGGAAACTTGAAGTGTGGTTCCTTTCAGCTGGTAAGTGTGTATTCCGAAGCCAAAGGTAGACTGAAGAATAATACCAGTGCAGATGGAAGTCTCTAAAGAGCATGTTGGCTGTGACTTTTTTTAGGCAAATTTGAAAGAAAAAAGAGTAACACAAAGATCAAATTTAGAGTTCCTACTGCAAGACATGGTTAGTAATACAGGTTTGTTTTGTTTTTTCCCCAAAGATGCTCCCAAAACTCAATATAGGCAAGATAGTTTTTCCATACAGTGTTCCAGAAAGGTTTATGCCAGGAGTTTTAAGAGTTTCCCAAAACAAATACATTAAAAGCAATTCTGAAATAGTTCGGCAGGATGGGAATGCTCATCCAAGTATTCAGTGCATTGTGAGAAACACCTGAGAATACAGTCATTGTTTCTGGATGAGAAGTGTCTTTACACATACCTGTTCTTTTCATTTCCTGCTTTGTTCCCGTCTTCAGCAGGAATGTCACAGAGATCTGCTGTTTTACCCTGCTGAACTGAAAGTGATGCTCTGTAGCTGATCATTAATCAGCTCTCTGTGTAAGGAAAGTGCCTTGAAGTCTACAGCACTTGGCACTCTTGAATGCAAACATCATTGAATATTACCTCATTTATTTTACCTACTTAGAATGTAAATTCCTACAAGCAAAAGTAGGAAGCATATGTGTGCCATCTTGTTTTGCAAATGAGTAATCAGGTACGTGACTGGCCTAAAGGCACTCTAAGAATCTTCTGGTAGGGTCAGAAGTTGATCTGTATACTTCATCTTCTCCAACCAATGACTGAGAAATTTTTTTGATGGAGAATTCTTTTAATGTATCTGGTTTGCAGAAGTGAGATCACAGTGTTCCACCTCTTCCTTTTATGGATTTCTAGGGAGTAAAGTGAAGTATTTTATATTAAATATTATGGGTACAATTACATGAAAACATCAGGAAATAACTGCAGTGTTCCAATTCCTTTGGGACTTACTTGTGTGCAGTGGATGTTAATGAGAGCCTTCAAGCCTGCTTAATGCAAGCTCTTAGAGCAGTTGCTGTTGCTATGTTGTTTAAGAAAACTGGGCCGGACTTCTCGGCCTTGAAGAAAGGGTAGAATTTGTAGCAGGTTAGGGTGCTGAAGATCGTTTTTTGCAGGTCTGAAAGATTAGCTGACTGCCATTCAGAACAGTAGTGTTAGTTCTTTGTCCTTTTTGTCCTGGTACATCATGCCAACTTTATGTTTCAGAGTTAGTGTTGCTACTGCAAAGTTGACAGTGATGTTAACTAATCCCAAGGAGCTTGAAATCCTGATGAATGTATGTGTGTGTGTGTTCTTGTTGAATGTACTTCTGATGAGAAGCTTACTGGAAACATTGAAAGTAAAAAGTAGAAGTAAAGGAAAAGTAAACTGAAAGTAAAGATGTCTTTAACAATGGCACTTAGTCCTAAGAAACTTATTATTTCTGAAAGCAAAACTATTGGAAGTTGTATCTAGAGAGCAGCTGTGGTGTCCATCACTTGTATGTTGCGACTACAATTGGTATGTGATTTATTTCTCAATTTTATTAGTCCTTTAAATTGAAGCACAAAAATATAATTTGTCCTTCATTGTGAAGAGAAAGCACTGGTTTAGAAGTCATCATAGAGCAGTTAAAAAAAAAAAAGAAAGACAAAACCCCAAACTCCACAGCCTTAAAATAGTTTAGATGTGACATCAGGAGTCACCATGGTAACTCTCAGGCTACAGATTCTGGTGTATTCTCATGTGGAGGAGTTCTAGAGCGGGGAGGTGATGTGGAGCAGGAGAGAACTGCCCCTCTGGTTAGAAGGCTGTCTTGTGGCAGAAAAAGACTTGGAGCTTAAAAGATGCATTTAATGAAGGCTAATTCTGGAGTTCTGGCTTTGTATAATGTTTAGTGAAGAAAGGATGTAATGATCTAGTTTGTTACAAGTGCAGAACATTGAGTTCTGCGTTGCACGAAGTTGAAGATTTAAGGTACTGCAAGTGTTGTTAAGGTGATGTAAAATACTGAGGCTTAGAATTTCTCTCAAGTATCGCATTTCACTCCAGATTTTCTCAAAGTAGCATTTGCTCAGCATACAGTTGCAAAGCAAATGCTGAGTTTGGATTTGCAGTGTTTCTAGGATGTAAAAGAAGACAAATGGAATTAGTGTTTAAAAACTTGTTTGAGGAAACAATCCAGAACTTGCCAACAAAACCCTAAAATAAGGTTTAAAAACTAATTTAAAAACTAACAGGCTTAGAGCAAGCAGTTCGATAATGATGTGAGATGTTCGGAATCCTGCGTGAAGGACATTTATATGAAGGTGCTATAGGGCATCTGAGTTGTCAACATGGAGCTGTTAGATATGAGATAGGGTTTACTTGAGGGCCTGTGTTCTTCTGAAGTTAAAAAAAAAAAAAAGATGGCAGGCAGAATGAATTCAAGTAGAGGTAGCTGAGCAGTTAGAAAAGGGACAGTTTTTGTCTTGGTTGCTAACATGCACCCTTTACCAGAGATGGTGTGTGTTTATATGCACAAAGAATATGTGTACAACCAACCAGTTGTGCAGCAACGTAGTGACTGTGAACAGGATCTCTGTCCTGAGAGTTTTTTAGAACCTGGTGGTGACAGGCTGCACATTTAGTTCTGGTCACAAGTCAGAGCATCTCCAGGTTCGTTCTTTTGGTCTCTTGTCTTGGGAGTCTTTTGGCCGATGATGCCTTAACTTTTATCTGGTTGCTTTTCCAGTCCCATCTGTTGTGTTCCTTTCAAAGGACACATCCCTCAGCTTTACATGGTTTGTGTTCTGTCTAGGAATCTTAAATCACACAACAGCAGCAACACTTCTTGCTTATTTGCAGGGAAGCAAGGACAGGATGTGGACAGAAGAGTTTTCTCTTGTGTTACTTAACACTAATTGTTGCCATATCATAGGCCAAGTAGCCTATAGTTAGCATAAGAACCTACAGTAGCACTAGAGGTCTGTTTAAGCACCTGAGTCACATCACAAGTATCAAAGGCTTGCTGTTATTACTACGAAAACTTTTCTTTGCACAATTTCTAATAGGTAACGCTTATTAAAGCTGTCAGTAATCATGATTATTTCTTCTTTTTTTTTAACAATTGGCTTGTTAAAATCTTAAATGATAGGTGCATATTTCTAATGGCAAATTAAGCGATCTTGAAAACTATTTTCAGGATGAATAGCAGCAACTTTGTGACACTGGATAATGTTTCACTAGGAGGCATCTAAATGTCATTGGGAAGTTTTTTTCTTTTTATTTTCTAGCTGATGTCTACAAATGTTTATAGATTTAGCGGTAGCAATTGGAGTAAAATCAGAGTTCTTGCATGGTACTAGTTTAAGATGTTGTGAAAGGCAGTATGCAGTAGTAGACACAAAATATGTGTGCTCCTGAACATAACTATTCACAGTATGCATGTTGGTACTATCCTTCAAGCAAAACAAATAGCATTTGCTATCAGTTCCCGTTGCCTTCAGGAGTGAAAACTGAATTTCAAAGAGAATGTCTAAGAGATGACATGTCTGTCTTAATTATTTGTTCATATTTTTAAAAAAAATGACAAACTGCTTCCCCAAAAAGAGATACCTGCATCAATGTATGGCTTCCATAAGTGAAGTGGTAGTCATTGGAATTCTTTACGGTAATAGTCAGCTAGTGAATTGCATCCAGGAATTGATACGCCTGTGGTGTCCCTGTCCTAAATGAAAGGCTTGATTCCTATAAATGGTTGTTTTAACATTGAATGAGGAATTAGGACCATGTGGTTGGGAGAATGAGAAGTGGTTACTATTCTGAGAATTTATTTGGGTTATTTCTGTAGCAGATGTTTTCAGTGGATATTCAGGAATTACCATGTGGTTTTCTTTACAAATATTTGAAAGAAAAAGCCAAGTAATATTCTTCAACCCAGTCCAGCCCACTGTGCTATAAAATGTTGTATATATCGAAGTTAGAGAAGAGAGTTGGAGCCGCTATCCTGGTAATCATATTTTCAACACAATTGTTTTTGCTTGATAGGTATGGCTAAAAGGTATGCGAGTTAGCATTGCTGAAAATGAACTCTGAAGTTCACTAACGGAGATGCTTAATTTCAGCAAACAAAGCAAAAGGTTAATATTCCTGCAGTACTAATAATTTCAAGTAATCAGGAATGCTGTGAGTATTTCTACTAGGACATCAGTTTGCCATTAAAGGATTTGATTTCCATCTGAAAATCTTTGTCTAAGACGCATGAAGTTCATTTACTATGTTCTTCTTGTTGGATTCTGGCAGGTAGGGTTTTGCTGGGACATGTGACCCTGCTGTTTATTTGTGAAGCTCTCCCCTTTACCCTTTTGAGAATGAACTGTGGTTTTGTTTCCATTCTGTGTAGCCACCTGCTGTCTAGTTTCTTAAGCTTTGCTGTGTTCTTCCTTCAGGAAACTCTAAATTTGGCATCCTTGCAGTCAGGAGGTCAATGAAACTGGAAGGACACAGAAAAGTTGAGTTGCTGAGTTTCTTTATAACTTCTGCTGAGCTGACAGTTGCAACATTATAAATCCCATAGGCCTTAGTCTCTGCTTATTTCAGTTAATTCATTAGGACTAAAACTCATTACTGCTGAATTTCCTGAGATCCTGCAGTGCTTTCTGGATGTCAGAAAAGTCACTGTAGGATTTGACTTCTCCATTCTGGGGGGCTCTGGATAAACTGGAGTTGTTCATTATATAACTACAGCAGGTTATGTGACTGTAGCAGCCTCTTGTGTTATATTTGTAAACTACATTTCTCTCAGGTGAAAACCATGTGCTTTGTATGACTGAAAAAAACCTGATGGGGTAGGATTATGCAGATGAAGATACACTGTGCAAGTGCACAGCTGCTACATAAGCAATGATAAAAGGTTCTCAAGTTCCATTTCTTGGTGAAATATTTGTATGAATATCTTGAAGTGGTCACTGAAGCTTTCCCAAATGCTCCAAATCCCCTTCAGACTACGTCTGCTGTTGTTTGTACTGTGAGTAAATCATAACTTTGGAGCCATATTTGCATTAGTACTTGATTCATACCTGGAGACAAAGAAAAACAGTAGTACAGAAACATTTTCGAGTTAAAAATGTGCTTTTGTATTTTGGTTTTGGCTTTTAAAGAAGGCCTATAAGGGGTTTTGTTCCGAGTATTTCAAGTTCTTAGTTTAAGCATGCACAACCCCAGGTCCAGCTAGTAGTGAGGCTGCCCACATATTCGCAGTAGCACAAACACACATGTATTCAGCATGTACATATATAAATGCATAGTTGGCCACCACATCAACACAGAAAGCACAGTACTAATGCAAGCGCAAACAGCGCCAGTGGCCTTATCCTGTTGACTTTTCTGGATGGTCAAGCTGAATGTCTGCTAGTGACAAATGCATGTATATAGTATGGGTCCTTCCAGTTACTGGGATTAGACACTCGTTCTACCCTGCAGCTGGCCTTTGGGTTCATTTATCCCCCATTGCCTCTTAGACACGCACACAGTCGTGCTCAGCCACCAATCCCAAACACCACAGGTTCTCTAGCAGTCGACTCCTTCAGTTGCCTCACTTGGACGGTCTGCCCCGTCCCTGGTTCCCAGGCCACACTGCCAGTTTGCTGGCTAGTCCAGCTTGGTATTCCCTGTGATTGCACCTTGACCAGCAAAAGCTCACCCCCTCCTTTGCTGGCACCACAGACGTGCGGGCCCCTGTGACCTGTGGCGTGACTCCGCTTGTCAAGTAGATTCACATGCACAATGAATAGAGCCCCAGAAAAAGAGTTACAAAAGGAGGTTAATGAGCAGACAGGACAGACAGCAGTGATTTGGGGCAGAGCACAGCTAGACACACATACCGACCTGCAACCTGTTCACAGGTGACCTGTCCTTCTTGTCACCATAGCTCTCTGTTTTCCGGAACTTGTTCCTCCCCAAGCCACTTTGATCCCTCCCTTTCCCCACCTTTGGTTCCTCCCCTAAACATCCTGTAATGGGACTTGTGCGATTCCCCAAGTGCTTTTCCCCTGCATTCCATGATAAATCTAGTAACCCTGTAAGCAGTGACATCTCTCTATCTGAAAAGTCCCGTGGAGAGGCTGGGTGGTGGTGGGGATGTGGGGAGAGCCGATGGTTCTCCTGCAGTAGCCCTGGGAGGAGCTGGGTCAGGGTGTTAAGGCGAGTTCACCAACCCACGAGTGTGTGTCTCTGCTCCTTTGTCTGTGTGCAGAATAGCTTTTTATCCTATAACCTAACACGGTTAACTTTGATATGTGGTGGCAAATAATCTTTAATCATTTGCAAGTCCAGTTGAAAATTTAGGGAAGTTGCTGGCTGGCCGTAGAGGTGTGAATTGAAGTGATATGGTTACAAAAGCAATACTTCGAAATGTTACCTCAAAGTAGGGTGTTTTAATAGCAACAGGAACAGGGAGAGTGCTAGAATGATTGCATGAAACTTTGTGGAACAGGCTTTGGTAACAGTCTTAAGGCTGTAACCTTTTAAATTGTAAAAAAAGGAGTTGATTTCCTCCCCCCCGCCCCGGATGACTTGCATTTGTGTAGAGACTTCTTTGGTAGACTTTTAAAATACATTTAGTTCATACTTGATTTGTACGTTTTGAAAGTTTTGATAAATCATCACTTTTCCTTTGGTAAGAACCATGAAGGGGTAGTTAATCTCTTTTACATAAAGTAAGCATTGGACATCTTAAGAAACGGGGATTTATGGATAAGGTCACATCAGTTTAGGGTGTGCTGTTTATAGATTTATGGTGTATCTGGAGGATGAGGCAGATTATGACATGGGCCTTTAAATGTGAGGCGCTTGGAGACATGCAGGATTTGGGGATTAAAAAGAAGAAAGTTAGGTGCAAGTAGATAGCCATTGCTTTCTTTGACAAGATAAAAGTAACTTAGTGTGCATGTGTTTTACTAAACAAACTACATTTGAAAAAATTGGTGATCTAGTGTGATGCTTCTAGAAGATTGCATCAGTGAAAGAATTTTGTGTCATGGTTCTGAGGAAGAGAAGCAGGAAACAGGAGTAGGCCTTACTCAGTTCTTCCCTCTTGGGGATTGCAGGCCTAAGTAATAAAGTAGCTTCTCAAAACATTGTATTGCAGTGGACTATTCTAAGAATCTAGTAAACAGGATCAGGACTTGAACTTTTTTTCTTTAATTTTATTTATTTAGTGTCTCTTAAGAAGAGGACGCATAATAAATAAAAGTTGAGATTCTCAGGCTGTGAAAGTAAATATTTTGGTAATACAGTATTAGAAGTTGTTTATGCTGTGATTATTGCATGCTATTTTGATGCTTTTGGATGTATTTCTAAAGATCAGAAAACCCAAAGGTTTTAGTGCACTTGGAGCTTGATAAAGTTGATTGATATTTTTGCTTTTTATTTGGGCCTTGGTTTTTTTTGGAGACTGCAGTAAATGCATAGCTCTAAGATGAGGTTTCAAGTGTCAGGAATGTAACCATCTTCTATTTTTACACTTGACCTCATTTCTATTTTCTTTTGCTAAAGGCAACAGGCGTATGTTGTTCTGTTACTGCTGGAAATGAGTTATTTAAGTAACTTGAAATGTTTATGTGCAATAAGCTTTTGAACTTTACCACTGGCTGAAATAGTGAATACTTTGTCATGGGCCACATTTCGCCTACTCAAAATTATATGAACTGCGACTTCTTCTGCTTAAGAGCTATAGCTGCAGAAACTACATTTGTGGTAGAAGGTTAGGAAAGTATGTTTCAGTTCTTGTACTAAACCTGCTTGATATTTCATTATAAAAGACGATTCTCCCCCCCCCCCCCCCCGTTCCCCCCAACCCCCCCCGCCGCCCC
>NW_010972864.1:8619227-8679822 GCF_000737465.1 Haliaeetus leucocephalus | reverse complement strand
ATAAAAAAACCCGCCCCCCCCCCCCCCCCCCCCCCTTGGCAGCTGTTACTGGTTGCTCTCTGAAGGTGATACTGAAAGTAAGGGAGCACCATATTTTACTGTGGCTTGTTACCTTCAGGTCACCACAAACTAACAAGTTTTGTTTTAAAAATGTTGAGTATTTGGCTTGTCATTTATGTCATCGTGTCTTGGTTGTCTTGTGATCAGGATAATGTTAAAATCTGCAGAAATGTTTGTGTCAGTTGTATGCCTTTTACCTTTTCAGGCTAAACAGGATTAGATACTCCAAGTGTTGGTTTTTCTTTTACACATCTCTCTGCAGCTCTTCTAATTCTTAACATTTGACTGGTAACGGCTTACATAAACCTGCTTGAAATGAGTATTCTCTGTTAAATACCCTTGCACAAAGCTATGTATTGTGGCAATGAGTTTTGCAGCCTGGTCACTCTGTAGCTCACTAATTCCTGTAAAATATGTGCACAGACAGCAGTTTGTCTTCTGAAAAACAGGTGCATGATACAGACTGAGTGAATATCAGACATCTGTATGTATTAAACATCACTGATTCATATCTGTCTTACGAACTTCTGGTATTTTAGTCTTGCCAGTGAACAAGCCACTATTACCTGGTACCTCCTGTTTCTGTGGGTCTGTTAGGCCCTCTAGAGAAGCTTCTCATATTTCTCCTTTCTCCCAGCCAGTCTGTGATAAAGCAGTACTCTTTGACTAGTTTATACTGGATGCACTTAAAATAGTTGTAGCCTTGGAATAGGCAGAGCTGTAGGCACACCTCTCAGGAGCTGAGACCTTAAAAAGCATCCTATAAGAGGACTGCCAGGTTCTTTCACAGGCACTACTGTCAGAGGAAGGATAGGGGATCTTCTATAAGTTGGACATTGGATTAAGCTGCTGTCCTTTGCTTATGAGATCTTTTGTGGGACTTTGACAGGTTACTAAGCCATTTTAGGCTCCCCAGAGAAGAGATCATTTTATGCAGTATATTACAAACTAGCACCACCAAATGTTTTGGACTTGTGTGGGTAGAGAAGCAATATTAATTGTTTTGAAATCTGCAGTTGATCGGATACTATAGGGTACACAGAGTCAGCACAGAGCTAGTTTTCGTTCACTTATAAAGGTATACACGTAACCTCTTGAGATGTAATCACCAGTTTGCATGTAGGTGAACTCTGATGGTAAGCAACAGACTGGCAACTATTGTTTTGTTGACATCTTATCACTGCGTACTGTGAAAAAAGCATGCCATGCTGCTCTGATCGAGTACTGTTACCAGGAACTGCCTAGTGCCACCACTCAAGCTGCATCATACACTGCCATAGACATCAGTTCTTGTCATTGTAATCAGTTATTCAGACTTTTGTTAGCAGGTAACACTGCTCTCTGAAATCATTGAAATAATGTAAAATTTTTTTGTTTAAATCTTGTAGACAGTATCACTGGACTGACACATAACAAATTTTAGTTCTTTGCTTTTTCTGATGATACTAGCTAACAGCATCTTGCTGCTTTGGAAGATGACTTTCAGAGCACTTCTGTTCATCTGCTTCAGAATATGAGGAGGAGCTGGTTCTGGGGACTGAGCAGCAACTGGTTATTAATATTGTGCATCAGTAATGGACAAACTGTTTATGCCTGACAGACTAATGTCTTCTGCACAGGTAATAATGTTGGGTGCTTAAAATCTCATGAGACTTTTGCGAAGATGGGCAATCAGAGTATTCCAGAGCTGTTTAACATCTCATCAGCCTCTCATCCATGGAGGCTTTTTCATTTTATAAATAAGAGTATTTCTTAACAAAAGTTCTGTGGCAGAGACCGGCGAAATTAAAACTTACTGTGAAATTAGATACTAGCAGATCCTTTTAAGAGAAGGGAGTGTTTCTGTGCTTGGTTCCAATTTAAAGCTTTTTGTAACATGAGTGACTAGATTCAAAATACTTGTGGGTATGCAAATCCCAAAGATCTCATGTATTTGAGGTGGGAGGTGGGGGGACAATAATTTTGTGCAGATGACCAACAGACAGTCTTTACTAGCTATTAATGAGTCAGTAAACTAGGGCAGTGAGACAGCTTTTCTGTCTCTCGGCAGGGAGTTTTTGCAGGGTATAATTAAGAAAGGTCAGTTAGTGGCCCAGAGAGCATTCTAGGATGTGAACACTGAAGCTGGGTCTGTGGTGACCATAGTGACAACTGTTGGAGAATCATAAGCACAGCCCTAAATAGATAGAGACCACAGCTGAGGAGTTGCTTTCTGAGGGTATAAGGCTATTTTAGTACTTACTGGGTATAGATCTACACCTTTAAAATTCAGAAACTACCCTGTACTCTAGTTTTCACCCCAGTATGGCAAATTACGCTTCTAGCTGTCTGGGGTGGAAATGGTGAACTCTTACTTCTTTGTTTTGAAGTAGGCATTCCAAACATGTTTATGTGGTGTCATAGATGGGAGACTTTGAAGAAACTGCTTGTGAAGCCCGGGAGGCTCAGCTTCACAAGCATTTTTTGGTTGCCTAGATTTTAAGCAGTGAGGAGAACTGAATCAGGATATGGTGTTAAGCTATGCATTAAAAGTTCCATCCAGGAAATAAGTAGGATTCTTTGCTTTGCTTTGTAATAAAAGGTAATGAATTTTAAAGTCTTTATCAGCATACCTGAAAACAGGTCTGGCATATAGAACTGGTGTATAGAAAATGTTCTTTTCGGCATTCAGTCCTTGCCATTGTGTGAAGAGGGTAGGTAGAATTTCAGGTGAGAAAAACAAATCCAGTACAGAAGAAAATATAGACTGAGAAAGGAATATATCCCTGTCCAAAGAAGGAAAAAGAAAATATGTGGGCTTGGTTTTGTTTTGTTTTTTTTCCTGGGTGAACAACCAACAAAATTCTATGTTGCTTTATTACTTTTAAGTTCCTGTGAACTGTCTCGATTTTTTTTTTAATAAAAAAGAAAAAAAAAGTCAAAAGATTGAGTAGACATTTAGCAAGGTTGGTTCAAAAATTACGCCCTTATGTAACTACCAAGGTTAAGGTCATTTGATCATGAAATCTGCACTCATGTGCTTGTCACTGCTTATATGTTTGTGGAGCGCCATAAGCTTCAGTGCATCTTCTGAGAGAAATGCAGTACCATGTGTGCTGTTTGGGGTGTTCAGGTGACTGGAGGTGAAGGAAGAGTAAGAGCAAGCACACACCTGGAATCTTGTATAAACAGCTGTTGAAGGCCTAAACAGGAGGATCAGGACTTAAGCTTACATCAGACTTGACAAACATTTTCTGCCCAAGTAGGTCAATGCAATTCAGGTTAAGTCAGTAGTTGTAGCTGTTTACATTCATTTGGCTTAATGTTAATCCTGTGGTCTGTTCCTTGTTCTATTGGTATATTACAAAGAACCTTGAAGTGTGCTTTGTGGAGTACATTACATTGGAGAGTTGACTGTACTTGTTTTTGTACTTGCTTCTGTTTAACTTGAAAAGCTTCTTGAAATGATTCACTGAACAGTAGGTTAGGATTAAATGTTTTTGAGTGAGATGAGTCTGGAGTATAGACTTCAAAAATGTGCAGTGTTTCTGATAGAGTTTTCCTTAATGCACCAAGTAGTATATTACTATATCCTGAAAACAACAGTTTTCTTTCTTTCTAAACTATTTGGAGTGACAAAACAAATATCTGTGGAAGAGAAGGCAGTTCAAGTAGCAGCTAATTGCCGAAGCACTTAGACTTGTTACTGCCTTTAGTAGCAGTTTAGCAGCAAAGCATATGTAAGACTTGATGCTGAAATACCTCTGTGTCCCACAGTTTATTCTGATTTTTGTAGTCACCTACTACAATTGCCTCTAGCACACAGTTCATATTTTGGTTTTCTTCAGCCTTTGCCTGGTGAAGCTACTGTTACAATTTCTCTTTTCCTTTCAGATAGTAATCAATCATTTTGTTTATTCAGAAGGCCCTGCTGAAATCTTATACTTAGCTCTGCAGTTTGGAGTTGAATTTCCTCGTACAGCACTGTTAGAATACTTGGGAGGAAAGGGAAAGCTAAACTAAAAATGGAATCCTTCTGTTGTAGGAGTCTCTGGATGGGACGAGGACAGGTACAACGATCTTGAGTTCATTACAGCTGCAGGAGTGGCATGAATTGAGTTTGAACAGAAGTAGGTCTAACACTTGGTGGCCTGGGAAGCTTTAAACCTCTGCTGATCCTAGTGGTGTTGCTGACTTCTGCCATGAGTAAACTGAAACTCTTAAATGGGCTGAAGTGTTTCAGGCCCTTGTGTGCATTCGTGGTTAATTCCCTCCTATCGCCAGTCACAGAATATTTCTTTTTGGGGGAACTTAACAGCTGACTGCTATGTCTATATTTAGGCATAGCTCAGTGGTTTATTGTTGTCCCTTCCCTGTCCTTCCCTCCTGGGTAAGGTGGAAGGTTTACCAAGCAATTCTGTATGCCATCTATGAATTTGAAGTAATGCATCACAGTCTTGATTCAGTGTGGTATGGTGTGCTCCAAGCTGATATCTTAGTGAAAGTAGTTCTGAGGAGGATACTTGCGTTAGTTCTGAGGATCGGACTTGAAATATTGGCTGATCCCATTTACTGTATTTTGTCCTCTACTTTTCATCCTTTGAAATAAAATAAGATTCAAGTTAGTAGGCTGAAATAACTTTTATTTTTAAGGAGTCACCTGTGTGGAGTCAGGATGTGTCAGTATTACAAGATACTAAATTTGTAAGATACTTGGCATTGTATGGATTTAGCAAAGGCGAGGTTTTGTCTGTCAAATTAACTTGATACCTTGCTAGCATGATATTTAATCGAGTGTACAAGTCATTACTGACCTAAGGAATTAATATGAAGTGCTAATATATATGTAAAAATTCTGAAAAGTGCAAAGCTTGTCCCTTTGAAAGCTGGCAAAAAAACCTTGGCAAACCTTACATCTGGTTACTAACTTCTCAGATAAGGGTTTTTCATAGCTTATAAAATGGTGGAGAATTAAAATGCACTCAAATTGTCAGCACTTCCTAGATTCACGTAGCCAAAGAACACCTGTTCAGTTAATGTGACAATTTCTGATTTTTTATTTAATATTATTTATGGTAAGGAATTACAGTGAAATTGGTTACAAGTTAGGTCAGAAATGAGTCAGAGCTGTTGTGATACAATTGTGTGGATTTTTACAGAAGTTGGAAAGTGTGTTGACATTTCTTTTTTATTGTGAATGTAAGAAACCTCAAGATAAAGTGTTCCAACTTGTAAAAATAAATGAATGAATAGTATGGAATGACAAACAGAGGGGTTTTTTTAATTGTAAGTGGTTTTAATCAGTGAGTGAACTTTTTTATTCAAGACTTGAAATTGAAATTTTGTATTGAAATTTTAACTCCTAAACTACAATTTCTGTTGGCTTCTGTATTCCAAGGATTCCTAAGGCTAAAGGCAATTACTGCATTTTGTTAATGTTATGCACCCTTCCCCTTTCTTCTGAAATTTCTGTACCTCTTGGTGTAATAGACATCAGAACACTGCTTGTGCTTTTTGTGAGCTGTGTGTGTTTCAATTCAGGTATCGGTGAGCTTCACAGGATGCTTTCTCTGAGCTTTGCAGCTATGTAGAAAGTTCTATCATAGTATGATCTGCTGTCTTTATCTTGGTCCTGGGTCAGCTGTCACAAGAAAGCTTTGACTAATTTGCCCTTTTTCTGTAGCTGTGCTAAAATAGCTTGTGAGGTGTTTTTTGTGTGTTTAAAACAGTAGAAAATGTGTCTGACCACACATCCGTTGCCTCTGTTAGAAGCAAGTAATTTTGCTTTCATAAGGTAAAAGCTTGCAAACATTAACACCATTGGAGGAAAGTAAAATATAAAAAAATATTTCTCTGGGCACAAGAGGTCACTTTTCATGAGAAGATCTATTTCTTTAACTTCCTAGGGTGTTTTTTGTTTTTTTACCAAAAATATTTTCCACTTGAGTAGTATTTTTGCTTACATATAGCTGTAGAGTTCAAAGTAGAGCACCACAGTTGATTAATGAAAGCAAACCAAAAGCAAGATAGCTAAAAAGCAAGCAATATCACTGTCTACCTAATGTCACTGTTTTCAGCCAGGGGCATTGTGTCCAGAGTAAGATGCAACTTTCAGCCACACTTCTGACTAGCCACTCTGTTCTGCTGCATAAGCATCCCATTCTTGAGAGGAGGCTCTCTGTTTGTTTTCTCCCCTGCTTCCCACGATGTCATGCTGTGTACTTTTCTGTTCTTGCTTTTGAGATTCTGCGTGAAAACCATTAATGAAGGTGAAATGCTTGGTGGGTCTCATCAGTAGAAAACCTTGTGATACTACAGTAACTTTAGGTGTCAGATAATACCAAGAATATAAAATTACAAAATACCTGAAGACATTAATTCTGTTTTAGCATAGTGACTATACTGAAATTACCAAATGTTATTTATGGGAAAGAAATTTTATGTGAAACTAATAAAGACTTTTTTTGATAGAAACGATAAAGCTTTAGGTTGGAAGAATAGCCTTTTTCCATCTGAGCTGTTTGTGTATTTGCCTGCTCACCAGTTGAGTGTAGCTAGTTGGTGAAGTTCTCCATCTGCTGGTGCGAGGTGGTGAATGCACTCTGCAGGTAGGGCTGGAAGGGGTATTTCTGTTTGTCAAATGTAACAGCTGCATTAGTCTTCAAGAAACTCAGTTCTTACATTTACTTTTTAGTTGAGATATGTTTGGAAATAATTTTAAGGTAATCATGAACTTTTTAGGATGAAGGGATGGCAAAAACTATTGCTTTAGTCACTGTAGATTATTTAACTTGTTAACTATCATTTGATTCAGTAGTTCATTGAACTTGTAGCTGTGATGGGCTACAAGTGAGCATGGCTGGAATATTTTTACAGATTATTTTTCCTTAAAAAAAAAAAAAAAAAATCCTCCCTCAAGTTCTGCATTTCCTGTCTAAATTGTCCTTTAGTTTTTTCACAAATAAAGGGATGTTCCTGTGCGATTAAACACACACTGGCCTACTTACTTTGCTGTGGAACACTAGGATGTTGAGAAGTGTGGTTTTTCTGCTTTCATTAAAGGTTTTCCTGCTGGTTGATAATTGCACCTGGTGACTTTTACCTCTTCCTGCTCCAGAACATCAGTGAGAATTGGTTTTGCTTCACACAGAAGCATACAGCTGAGTGGTGAACAGTCATCATTTCACCCATGGTTTTACCAGGGGTCTAGTAGCCCTGAGTATTCCCCCGTGTCTTTCATTTTAAGTATGTTTGTAGTTAAGGAGAAGCATTGCAACTGTGATCTGGTAAATTTGAGCTTGTGTGCTTGAAATTTTAAACCTAGCTATATATCTTAGCACTGGTACTATATCATTATTCATCTTCATTACTGACTTGGTGTTTTATGTAAATTAATGCAAGGCAAGGATAAAGAAACACTTCTGTCAGTCAGAATTGCAAATAGAAATTAGGTCTCCTTTGTTGGAAGACTGTTTTGTGATGGCCATCTAGACAGGGGAGGGATAAGAATTGTACAACTTTTGGTGTTGGATGCTGTAGAAACTTTTTTTTTTAAGCAAGAAGATGATAGCAGGCCAAAACAAATGTCAAAGTTTAATCTTAGTTTCCACTTACTTAGGGTTATGTGCATTTTCATATATGCCCTTTCTGCTCAGAACTGGTCTAGTTCTCTGGTTTAGTACTCCTTTGATTCTCAGTTTGGTGTTCAGAAAAGTGAATTTACTCATTGGACTACAGTCCAGGAAGTGAGTACAGTTTTTTTGCATTTGCAAGGATGTTTCAGTGCTTTACTTCAGAGTCGTTGCTGTTTGCAGTTTAATCATTCAGGAAAATGGTTCAAACTACAGAAGTCTTTGTTTAATGTTGCAATGGGGGAAAAAAAAAACCCCACCAAACTTGAAGTTGCTTGTAGTTTCTGGATGTTTCCATTTCATTTTATGGAAAGGTTTATTAGTACTGTTTTGATAGAGACCCGTTGAACATGTGGAAAAGGATTCGTTAATGTTCTAAAAAGGTTCTTCATTTAAAGTATTTAACCATAAAAATTGTGTTGCAGTGACCCCCACAATGTAAACTTAGGAACCACCTTCATTCTGGTAACTTGAATGACCTTGGGCATCTGGATTGTGTTTGTGAATTCTTGACTCATGAATTTGCACAAATAGGCATGTACAAGACAGGAATTTGCTGAATTGCATTGGAATATTCTCAGATAAAAGATTACATTCATGTTTTTAAAAAGAATGCTCAGTGAAATACGCTTGTTTGAGGAGGCAGATGGAATTTTTTAAAAGGTTATACTCAGCAATGCAATTAAAGAGTCAGAGGTGAGTGTGTCTTTGGTTTTGTTTGGTATTTTCCTTGTTAACTAGGTTACCTAGAATGTGCAACAGGATTCATGATGGTCATTGTCTTCTGGCTATCTAAGCTGACTTCGTAATTAATGTTAACAGCTAGCTCACTATGGGTACTCTGTTCATCTAGAAGTGGTGGATTAAACCTTATTGTTTTCCTTTCTTCCGGTCTTCTGTTGTTATTTTACTGGTAATTCATGCAACATTAAAAATTTTAACATCTGGATTTTGAGTTCAGTGATTAATAATGTAATAACTGCAGCTAAAATACAGATGAAGGAATTATTTTGAAGTGAATATGCTATGTAGAATTCATGAAACTTGCTAGTCACTGAAGAGCTAGCAAACAGTTGAAAACTTCTAGGAATTTGCACTCCTCCAGTGAATATGGCAGGCATTAGGAGGAGCTCAGATACTCAGAGGGGTTTTCTGTGCTGAATCCAGAACAGAGCAATGTGTGGTTGTCTGCACTAGTATTCTGGTTCAACTCAAAAGTGAACATCTGAGAAGCATCTCCTGGACATAGCCACTCACTTGGCTTTGTCTCCCACTGTGGGGTGACTTCAGAGCATGTAAACCCAGTTCCTTTCAAATGCAACTAAGTTGGTACATGCTCTAACTGCTGTTAGACATTTAGTTCTCAGGATGGGACTAGAGGTAGTCCAAAGGCAGTTGCTGTCCTCCCCAAATATGTGTAATATGGGTGATAGGTTCTTAGCACTGTAGTGTTTTCAGTGTCCGTGTAAACTCTTACGCTGTATTGCTTGCTAATGTACACAGCCCATGTTGACGTTTTAAAACTAAGCTTAAAAACATTGGATTGAGTTAAAATCTGAATGGCAGAATTTTGATTAAATACTAGCTGCCCTGACTCTTAATAGTTCTGCTTCGTAAAGTGATCCAATACTAACAATATTTCTTCACCCTCTAACAATTATTGATTTCTCTGTCTTTTGAAACTCAAGTTATGTAAATGTATCTATTTTCCAGGATTCGTTTGTGATGTGCTTCTGAAAGAAGAACTGAGAATCCGTTACATACTTACGCTTTTGGGAAAACTCCGAATGTATTTTGCAAACTAATTGAATTATTGTAGAAATTCAGCATGGGAGGAGCTGTGAGTGCTGGAGAAGACAATGATGACTTAATTGATAACTTGAAAGAAGCTCAGTACATTCGCACTGAGAGTGTGGAGCAAGCCTTCAGAGCAATTGATCGTGGTGATTATTATCTGGAAGGATACAGGGACAATGCTTATAAAGACTTGGCCTGGAAGCATGGAAATATACATTTGTCAGCACCTTGCATTTATTCTGAAGTCATGGAAGCACTGAAGCTTCAGCCTGGATTATCTTTTCTAAATCTGGGTAGTGGAACTGGATACTTGAGTACAATGGTGGGATTAATATTAGGTAACTTGAACATTTTTATTTTAATGTAGTCTTTCTGTGTATTTTTAGGACATTATACAAGCCCTGTAAAACTTCTTTAAAAGTGACAGTACTATACTTAAGACTGGGTGTTTGAGATGTGGTGTTAAAATATTCTATGTTATCTACAAGTTCTTCACTGGCACTGCTGTTCAGTGACATTTCATGGAGTGTTTTGGAAGAGACAATTGTTGCTGCTTGCCTTTCTATAGTCTAAAATTCTCATTTGAAAGGGAACAGTCCTTTTATTGCTTAAAAGGACAAGGCATAGCAGAACAATATTTGAGGACTAAAATTTTAGTTTGCACCATGTTTATGCTCTTGCTCTAGGTTACTGTTTTGATCTTCAGTTTATGGAAAGAAAAATGTAAACTGTAAAGACTAATGACTCTTCAAGAAACTTAATTGAGAAAGAAATCCCTATCAGCATGCAAAAAATTATTTTAAAATATATTTAATCATTTTATTAGTGAGAAAGTTTTGGGATGTAGACCGATCAGACTGTTTAAACACTGCAGTTCTGTAGGTTTTTAAAGCTATTTTAACAGATTAGCACCACGTTTTTTCTTGTGTTTTAAAATACATTTCCTGTATGAAAAAAGATGGAATTAAATATTGCTGACTAAATTTAAATTTTAAAACCTACCTTGGAGAGAAAAAAGCTTTAATTACCCCATCCCCCAATATTTAGAATACAGAGCATGTGTACCAACAAAAAACTTTTTTTACAAATGAATTTCATTACATGAAATAACTTCATTTATTTTAGTATGTAGTTTTCATAGATATAATTCTATTGACTGTATTACATGGAGTTTTCATATTTCCTTGGTTGCAGAAACGTTGCTGACAGGTAATATACAGATTTTACATATATTTATTTATATACACAACTGAGGTGTGAAGAATTGGTTTGTTAATTTTCAGTTAGTTTAGTTACTGGCTGTCATCTGTTCTTGCTTAGTAAAGAGTAGACATTATCTCTAATAGTACATAACAAATGTCATTTGTTGGCATCTCTGGCAGTGTCTTTTGTTCCAATTAATACCAATAAATTCAACGGATTCCACTGTTCTCTTGTGGAAACAGGAATTATGTTCATTCACAGGTAAAAATAAAAAAATAAAAAAGATAGGTACTCTATTGGAGTGTTACTTTGCCCTTTTCAAGAGTGTTTCTATTTGGGAGTACATATTTTTAATTAGATTGTAATATTTTCAGGTTCAGCATTCTATTTCAGTATTAAAACAATTAGTAAATATTGCAGCATTTTTTCTCCAAAATGTTTGTTCAGAGTAGTGAGTAATGGTATTCATTTATTTCTCTGCCTTGTAGAAAGCTTTGTTATTTCATTATTCTTTCTTAACTATGATGTTTAAAAAAGAATTTGTGGCTTATGTATATTGCACTTGTATCTGTGTATTTATCTAACCTATTTTGAGTGGCTGCCGGTTGGCTGTTGAATGCTGCTGGGTTTGACCTCTCTTTATCAAGCAGAATTCTTATCCTTCAGAATATTATATGCAGAGTTGAGGAAATTAAACAGAAGAAGGCTTGTCTTCTACAGAGGGTGAGATTGCCTGACACCCTCCGAGGAGCACAGTTATGCTGCAGATGTTCCCACAGAGCCAGCTCAGGTGCTGATACTTCTCTAGCAGTGCTGAGGAGCCTGGAGCAGTGACTGTTCAGCTACTGACAAAGTACACTGCCCATGTTTCTGTAGTGCTGTACCCAGTCTCCAAAGTCTGCTTAGTGTTGTAATGTGGTTTGAGTGCTAGGTTGAGGCATGGAAGGTATAAATACAGTTTGTGTGCCTTTATTTTCTTACTCTGCTCCCTTTGATAAAAATTACTAGTTACATATAATCATTCTTCTTTATTTTAGGATTTGTTTTAAACCAGGGAACAGCTGCTTTAACAAAAAAAAATAGACATAATTTTCTGACAAATAAACCATATATATTTTTAAAAGCTCACTTTTTTAAACCAATTTCAGTGTGCGCTGCAATTAGTAACGGAGAACCATGTGTTTTTTGACAGTAGTTGGGTATCTTTCAATTTGACAGTGTAGTGAGTAGTATTTCTGCCACATTGGCAGTGTCAAAACGAGTAGATTAAATTAGCAAATAATTTGAAACTGGTAGACACTTGTAAGTGTAGCAACATACTAAATAAAACCACACCACTCCATAGAGATTAAATTAACTGTTGCTGATAACTGTTAAAATGTAAATGTAGTTCAGACTAGATGGTGGAATTGCTAGCTCATTACACTGAAAGAGGTCTGTTGACTTTGCAGAGTAGCAGGGAAGTTGGTTTCACGTTTTTAGAATGGCTGATTCTTTGCTTAAATGTACAGCTGTCACTTTCCTGATGAAAGAAGAGAACACGCTTCTCCTATTTCCGTTCAAATTCCGAATACTGTGGTGTGTCATGATGTGGTGGTGTCTTGCATTCATAGATTTAATTTCAAGCTGTTGGAGCAACTGACATTTACAGGTCTTTTTTAGTTCTTTGTTTTTCAGAAATGAGTATTGAAAGAAATGTATATGTGAATTTTGGGACAGATGATGATGCATTTTTAATTTACTTTAAATTATGAGGTTAAAGGAATGGCAATTAAATCTTAAAACATACTTTGGATGCTTTTGTGTGCTGTAGAACTCTAACTACACTGGTTAGAAACATAGCCTGTTACTGTGCAAGGGAACATTAAATAAACAGGAAGGGATTGCCTATGCTAATGCTTTTCTTAATGTGATAGATAATAAACTAAATTTACAGTAGGTATGAGTGTCAACAGGAGGTACAAGTTTTCACAAGTTGTAAGAATGTCCCTTGTGTGATCCACCTACCTCTTGCCTGCCATCAGAGAGGTCTTGGGACCACTGCCTGTGGTAACCTAGTGGATTTGTTTTATTTCACCTAGTAGAAAATGTTCTGAACTATGTTAAGAATGGCAATTATTAATCAGCTTAGTGGTATATACTGGTTCTCTCTTGCAGTAAAATGAAACCTTTCTCAGTAACCCTACGTCTGTTCTGTCAATCGGTGTCCTAGAAAAGACAACTTGAATTCTGTTTCATTGGAGTAACATCTTTGAGCTAGATACTTAGGAAAGATTTAGAATGCAGTAGAGGATATAAATATAAGTTTTGTCTAATCTTACTGATGTTTACTTTCTCTTCTTCCCCTTCCCTCTCCCTTTTTGAGTTCTCTGCTCCAGTGACTAAAGTCCCTGGGCTATCAGTGCATGTTAAATATAGAATCCCCACAGCAAATGTGACTATCTGATTCAGATTCCTTCCTGATGTGGATAATCCTCATAATACTGTCTCATAATTTTTTCTTGTTCCTGAAAAATAGCATTATCTTTTGGCACACAAATTGACTTGGAAATATACTTGGATTTGATTGCAGGAAAGCAGTGTTGCAGTTGTGATGGGATTGTGATGAGTGAACATAACATGGTCAATTTCAGTGTTCTAGATGGAAATTAATTATTATATAAGTAAATCAGGAGCAGACTTCTGATTTTGGAACCTGCAAAATAGAAGAGCAGATGTGGCTAAGGGATATAATACCTGATTTATGAATTGTCAAAAGCTGAAAATTTTGCTGTAAGGAAACTTGAAAATTTAAATGTCAAAATAGAGACTAAATTATAATTTGAAATTGTTGCATTCCAACTAAATACTGTGTTGAAAAAGAAGTTGCTCAGACTGACTTAAGTGTAGTCAGATTCATTTTTTTTCCGCATGCTTATGAAGAAAATTCATTCTATAAAATTGTTTTGCCAGAGTTCTGTCCCTGTTCTTTCATTGATCCTTTGGCCTTTTACCTTCCTCTTAAACACTGGTAATGCAGATGCAAAAAATAACTTCATCTAGCAGTGTTGGGAGATCTTTGTCTTTTATGTGATGTTAGTGCTTTTACAGATGAAATGTATAATGCTGTTCCATGTGGTTGTGCTGTGCTTAAAAGGAAAAAAAAAATCTAAAACAAAAAACCCACAAACCACCTTGCTGTTTTTATTTACAGGACCTTTTGGGATAAATCATGGAATAGAGCTTCATTCAGATGTGGTAGAATATGCCAAGGAGAAATTGGAAAGCTTCATAAAATATAGTGATAGCTTTGATAAGTAAGTATCTAATTTGTCCAGTTCACTTTGCAGCAACATTTTTGTTTTTAAACTGAGTGCATCATTGCTTACAAGTTTAGGGAGGGGAGAAGAATGGCATCACACAACCAAAACCACAAAACTTCCAGTTTGTGACACTAGTTCATAAGGTAAGTTAAGGCTTAAGAAAGCACGCTTTCGAAATGTGGGAGTATTCCTGCCGTGTAATACTTAACAAAATTGATTTGCCTGCATTTTGGCGGTGTGTATAGACGCGTACATGTATGTATGTGCGCGTACATGCATATATACATAATGTACTTAAGCGAGTGATGTGATATGCAGGTGTCTTTGCATGTATAGAGTAATTCATATCCATTAAGTCAGTTTTTGTTATATAACTGTACATCATCTTTCTGTACAGGAGTAGCTTATTTCTAATCTACCACTGTTGATCTAGACATGAGTAGATTTATCTGATTGCCTTCATGTTTATTACCTGAAGAGATGGACTTAGGAGTATTCATATGTGCTCATACATCACTCATTTTTACTGGTATATTTCTGGGTTGCAGGGCTTTGAACCTTATTGGTTCTACCTACTCAACAATTTTTTATTACTAATTTTAAGTTGGCCCATAAGAATCTGGATCTTGGGCCTCTCTGCCTCTGTAAAAGAGAAAGCAAGGTTCTAGCTAGGGCTGTTCTCTGCGAACACTTTCTTCTTTACAGGCAGTAAGTTCTCCAACAGTGATTGTAAGGTAGCTTCTGGAAATGCAGAAAAGCTTTTGAATTGTAGGAGTAGACTAAGAATTGCACATCCTATGCCTCTTTCCTTCCCCAGCAGGCAGCAGAGAGAATTCTTTCTATGCCTTTACCTTTGTTGTAATGTGCTTTATGAACTGCTGTGCTCTTGGTTATGTTGGCTGGAGCTCAATCCACTTTTTTCTATACCCCAAACTTTGGGAGCTCTGGTCTGACTACAGGCATTCCTCCTTACGCTCCTAAGTAACAGAAGGCTCTTGAAGTATAAAGTACCATCCTAGTGTTACCTGTGTCTGAATTAAATTCTGTACTTTTGATACTGGCTAGATGATTTTAGTACTATGTTCCCCCATTAGAATAAATAAAACTATGTAAGAGAAAATACTTATATTTCATTACTACTGTCTTAATTTTAATACAAGCACTTATGTTAGCTGAGGTTAATACATACAGAAGTCAGAACAAATAAAAATGGATTCAGTCAGGAACTTTATGATGCACTTTATATAATCTTTCTTAAAAAAAGTGTGAAATGTGGTCACTCATGATCATTACTCGTACTGCATTAGGGGTTCTATTAAGTTAGATGTACCTGCCAGCTAATCAATTCCTGCACTTACCTGTACTCCTGCATTTCTGTGGGTGCGTGTACTGAGACATACAAAAAGCTGGTTTTGATTGAAATGTCTTTCCAATTTGGTGATATGTTTATGTACAGAATTTAAGAGAAATTGAGTGAAGGGGTAGCAAGGAAATTGTATTATTAAAACAAAATCTGATTAGTATATTTATGTAACTGAATATCACAACACTGGGGTTTACACTTTAAAACATGCAAGAACTGGAAAAAAAAATTGCTAAACATGACATAAGTGAATGTCAGTGTTTTATGTATGTTGTGTTTGAAGGAAATAAGTGATCATACATAGTAAATGATCTAAATACTCTTAAAGGAGAAGAGGTGTATTTTCCCTAATTCAGCAAAGATCAGCTCTGGGGACAGCATTATAAATGCTGTGTACTATTTACAATGACAGTTAAACTGATCTTTAGTTATACAGTGTTATTCCAATCAGGGGGAAGAAGTCAGCAGGTTGGTGAATATGATGTAAACTTTATCACTAATTTGTATATTATATTTTGGCATATGCTGTTTAACAATCTACCTTTTCCACACAACAGTAAAGTACTAAGCAATGGCTACAGAAACACCCTCCTCGCTAACTTAACAAAAATTATACTTTTGTGAAAGTGCTTTTTGTTACAAATCTACTTGGTAGTAGCTGCACTGCAGCTGACATGATACTGATTGGCTGGTTGGATTTTGTGTTTTGTGGGGGGATTTGTAACTTTTCTGCATAGCTTATTCTGGCTAACTGCTTTCTTTGTAAGTACTCTGTATTTTAATGTAGTTAATGAAGATGGTGTGTGGGTTTTTCTGTGATGGGGTCCTTCTATATTATTTTCTTAATACAAGCGAATTTATACAGTATGTCTTGAATTTTAATCTGCCTCTCAAAGTAACGTGCTCTGGGTGAATAAGTCTGGTTTTGATTCTTGTTTCAGTAACTTTTTCCTGCCTCTTCATTTATAAGTGAAAGAGATTTACCAAAAATTGTATGGCCTGTGGCATCTGAACTTAACCACTGATTTGGTCAGCTTAGTATTTGGACGAAAGACCACCCAAGAAAAAGGTGTGCGGTGTCTGTCTACTGTTGAACACTGGTGTATACCTAGCAGGTGTCCTTACTGTTTGAAAATAGATTTTACATGGCAGACTGGTATGGATGAAGTTAATTGTCTGAGTGGACGTGTGTGTGTATGAGTTGGGGAAAAATACCTTACACTTGCTAGTAGCCTCTAACGAGGCATGCAGGGAACAGAAGGAGGACAGAGACCATGTTCTGTTTTCCTGACAGTAACGGAGTTAAGTGAATGGGAAATCCTGTAAAACTTTATGTTGCCACTTCCCTGCGTTCTTTCTTTAGTGTATAATATTCTGCAGTCTGAATATTTTAATCAATCTCGTTTTGAAACAAAAAATGGGTTTAACCTTGTGGGTGAGACTTGGAGAGCTTCAACCTACATCCTAAGTAAATACTTTGTAATTTTGTGGTGTTCCTTTGCTTGGAGCAATAGGCTATGGGCTTTGCATTAGACTTTTGCATGGAGCTGCGTCATGATGATTTAGGTGGGTTTTTGCCTGATAAAGCAAGATGGAATATTGCTTTGATGCCATTGTTATGGGGGAAAGATCCAGCGATGAGTGGTATAATACAACTGTTTATCTTGATTCCTGATAAGAATGTCATTGAAATGCAATTTAAAACTTACTTTTCTATGATGGGGGTAGGCGCTTGACCACAGACTGGAAGCAATGTAAAAATAGCATGCCCAGAAGGATTTGAGACGCTCTCTCTGCCTCAAGGGAGGGTTGTCTACCTCTGGTAGGTGGGCTTCTCTCAGTTTTGACCTCTTGAACTGTTCATTGGAGGAAAAGCTTTTCCAGATACCTGTTTCAGAAAGACAATAATTCCAGTAATCACTTGTATCTGTATCCATATCCCACCAATCTATAAAAACAGTTTTCTTCTAAATGGAGGTGGAGTTGTTCATTCTGAGAGGTAAAATGCTGCCTTGATTTTCCTTGACAACATATGTTTGCCAGTAGAAGCAAAGGAGAATTTTCATCTGAAAGTGTCGTCACAGTTGAGGTGCAAAGATTTTAATTTTAGACTAAAGAAAGTTCTCTGTCTGAGACTGAAATATGCGTAAGGCTCTCTTTCATTCTTAAAACCTTCAGGAAATGCATGCCAGTTAAGGGGAGAAAAATGATTCCTTAAGAAGGCTCTATCTAAAACACATGTGTGCAAGTATCAGGCCCCGCTTCACCTGTTTATTGAAGGGGAATGTGTTGTCTTTTCTGCTCCCAGTCAACTTCTAGACCTAGAATATCCAGCTCGGAGAGAGAGCCACAGGGCAAGGCTAGGTTGCCCATCTTCTAGCACCCTATCAAAAACCAAACCTGGGTAAGCTGGTGAAGTCCCTGCTGTGAAAGAAAATCACCAACCCTTCTCAGGATCAAAAGAAACCACTTCAATGGTAAGTGACAAGAACCCTAGTACTACTTCTGGGATAACTGTTATGGGTGAAACTTCTTCCTGAAGTCCTGTAGTAGGTTGTGTTAGCATTGACAAATAGTAAGGTTAATCTTCCAACAGAATATTTGTCTTCATGGAAATTCAGGGCTTCTGCTAGGACTCTGAAGGCTCACTTTCCATTTCAAATCTACTTTAATGAAAAGAAAGTTCCTTGTATACACACAAAGAAAATAAAGCTCCTGCCTGCCTGTGCAGCTGGTTAATGATTGCAGTAAAAATCTAAGCAGGAAAAGCAAACTGTCACCAAAACTCACTGATGGCTTTCTCGGTTTGAATTTTACTGATAATTTAGTCTTAGTTTCAAATAGTGTAAACAATGGGGTTTTTTCTAGTGGTGAATAAATTTTTGTTGAGGTTTAGTCTAACCAGAACAACACAGAGACTACAAGAATTCCAGTGGGATTCTTTGATGCCAGAGGTTATGTTAAACAAAAAGGAAAGGAAAATAGGCTTTTGGAATATCCCTTTTTTATTTAGAGACATTAGAGAGAAGTACTATTTCTAATCCTACACCTTGTAAACCAGAAGGCTCCAAAAATGACAATTCAATCTACTTTTCCCTAGGAAGGAACTAAAGCTGCATTTTTCAAGTATTTGGTATTTGCAGAAATACGTGTTCTTGCCCTAAGAACCACATACAAAATATCTTCTAGAAATAAATAAATAAATCCCATGGTGGACCCTGCCTTTCTTTGGAAATCTCTCATTACTACAAGTTTTGATAGTATTTAGAATGTTTGTTACGTTAAAGCAAGTGATGGCAGTGCTCAATGCATGGTTCCTGTAAAATATGTTGCTTCACAAAAACCCGCCATATAAAATACGACAATTTCAACCTATAAAACCATTTTTCTGCTTGGTAAAAAAAGAAAGCAAATACTCTTCTGTTCTTGTAACCAGATAAGTGGTTTTCCAGACTTCTATCCATGGATGTATCAGGGCCCTGACAATAAAGTGAAGTGACAGAATTTTTTTCTCGCTTCCGTATTCCTGTCCACTTTTCTTAAAATTCACTGTGGAATTGATAAAAAGTATTCCTTCAATATAATTCTTCATTTTACCACCAAAACTTCGATATAGTACATAATGAAGTTTAAATTTTGTAAACCAGTGTTGAAGGGAGAGGGAGATTAGTTGTAAGTAATTTTAAGAACCAGTGTTTGAAGTTTTCTTCAATTAAGAGTAATGTGTTTTAGTCCACTTCAGTGAAACTGATGAGAACATCAGAAATTATAAACATATAAACAAGATAGCTGAGGTTATAGAATAGGAAAACCAAGACAATTTTATTCAGAAGTGTAGATGACAAACACAAGTGAAATAGAGATACGGGTTTCTCACTTACTGTCCCTACAGCATTGCCTAGAAGCTGAAAAAATGTTCAAGACAGAATTACCGAATAGAAATTTTACCAGCATCACTTTTGTCTATTACTCTAATGCTGGTTAAAATTACTATTATTGTAATTGGATGCAAGGGAGTTAAGTTGTCATTGTAGATTTTGTTTTCAAAGATTTAATATTTTTATTTCTGTTCGTTCTAATATTTGTAGTTTACGTGCAGAGGGTCTCACAAATAATACTAATAGGTAAGATGTGTGTAACTTTTCAACAAAACATGGTAGCAATCCATGAATGTGCCATGAATACATGAACCAAAGACTAGTTCAAAGGGCTTGAAAAAAATGCTTAAATAAGATCGAATGAGCAATGAAGAAAAAAATACAAAAAAAGTGGAAAGAACTTGGCATTTTGCCCTGCTATTGTCCCACTTAGTAGGAAAAGAATTAACACCTTTAAAGATTGTTTTCCCATATTAACTGATGCAGGTTTTAAGTTTCTTAGCTAGTGATGTAATCTTAAATAGACATCGCTGACGGGATATGACGTGGGAAGTATTTATTGAGAAACAAATGGGAAAACCTTTTCCTGCAGTATACAAGAAGTACCTTTAAATCTGATACTAATTCTAAGGCACTTTTGCAGTCAAGTAAAATGAAAAAGGCTAACGAGGCATAGAAATTGGAAAGTATTTCATTATTCTGTTGCATGTTCTTGTGGCATCTTATATCACATAAAACCATGTGAGTATTCACCTTCATCTGTGGTTTTCAAAGATGATAAGTTTTATGTCAGTTTGAAACTTGAAAAATTAACTAAACTGAGAGCTTCTTCACGGTTTCCTTTAGTGAATGCATTAGCGTTTAAACAGGTTCTAGGAGTACTTGGAGTAAGATTGCTGATCTATGAAATTCTTGTTTGACAGAGACTACAAGAATTCTGTAGAGTATTGTCTTTTTAATGCTAATGGACAAAGGAGACAGAACTTCCTAGATTAAATTATGTGTAGCTTTTCAGTCTGTGTCTTAAAATAACCACAGGAAACACTTACTTTTCAGCTGCTGTAGCTGTGTTTTAAAAAGATAGGCCATTTTTTTGTTGGTGAAAAGAGTAAGAAACTTCTAAACCAATATGCCAGAACTGATTTTTTTTTTTTTTTGATTCCCTCCTTCCCCCATCCTGAGGAGTCCTTGTGCTGAAAATATGGTCAGCAGTATATTAGAATTAGGACAGCAGTATGTTAGTATAGGACAAAAGTAAGTGTTATTTCCTTGTCACAGTAACAAAAATAGTTTAATGTTTTATCATATGTTTTCAGAGTCTGCATGTTTTGCAGATGGAGATCAATGTCTGGTTGTTAATGTATTTGATGGTTTAAGGGAATTTTGATACAAAGCTAATTTCATGAGTTCTTACGCTGGATTTACTATTCTGTTCTGGAATATGTATTAAAACCTGTTTTTTTTTCCCAAAAAGAGTTGTGTGAAATTTGCCTTGCAATGCTTTTAAATTTTTTTGTTCCAGTGTAGTGTCACTGTAACTCAAATGGCAAGTGCTAACAACTTGCCAACATTTTCTTATACATCATTAAAGTTGAAGAGTAGTTCTTTGTGCCCTAAATTTAAATAAATTTCCTATTAGAGGGGAGTTACTTGGAGCAGCTTGATGGTACTGAATGAGATTTCAGACTTTTTGGAGGGTTTGAGTTTACTGACTAAAGGAAATGAGTGTGGATGGGAAAACAGTTTACTAAATTCATACTGAAATGGGTTTTCTTTCTGTAAGGGCTGTGAACAGCAAGCTGAGATGAGTGTGTTTAGTAAATATAGGGGTAGGCAGAAGTGTACTGTTAGATGATATCATGGTATGAATGTAGTAGTTGAGAGGTGTAGAATGTAGCTGGACTGATGCTGGTTTTAAGAACTAATCAGTTTTTCTCTTAGCAAAAGACAGGTGTAAGTAGTTTAAGCAGCTCCTCAGTATTACTTTTTTTAAGCATCTTGTAACATGTTTTACTGTTTCCTTCAAACACAAGCCTGTGGATGTTGAAAGTTGTTTTTCCTTCAAATTACTTGATTATTTTTTTTGCCCCAATTTTATTGAATTTCTTCCTTTTTAAAGAATCATGTATACCACTTAAAAAACCACCAACAACAAGACAATTCTTGCCTACTTGCACTTAGTTTCATCTTCAAGAGACATCAGCATAATATCCTGCATTCGTGGAGGTTGTATAGATAGAAGAGCTTAGCCCAAGAAGCATCCTGTACATCTTCAGAGTTGGACGTAATTAAAGGGTAGGTTCTGTGGGTGGGTGTTACAGTAGGACCAACCAATGAATCCCCTTGTAAAAAAAAAACAACAAAAAAACCAAACCAAAAAACCCCCAAAAACCAAACCAAAAAACCCAAAACACCCTGCTATTAGAGTAGGTTATTGTACTATGCTCTCTTACTTTTTTTATTAATATCTCTGTCACACAAATACTGGATTGGTGGATATGGATACAAACCAACAAATCTTAATCTTAGCTCTTTGCTATAAATGTTTTTTTAAATGGATGTTCATTTTATTACAATAGTAATACTTCATTGTGTTGATACATATGGAGAAACTTAACATGGGCAGTAACAATCTACTACTTGATAATTTTCTTCAGTTGCTGCAGCAAAGACAGAAATGCACTTTAAGTTCTACAGAATTTTTTTACATTTAGCTGGAAAAAATGTACTGTGGCTACGTTGAGGATGAACTTGAAACGCCCATCCTTGAGGGGTAGATTACAAAAAAGCAAAAGATGGAAGGGCAGAATCAGGTCAACAGGTGTTTTATGTGCTTAAAGCTGCTTGATTATCTTGGGCTATTGCTAAATGTGATCTGTGTGTGCTTAAATTTATCCTATGGAAAATGCTTGTTTAAATAGAATTTTTCTGTTGCAATGTTATCTATAATGGGAACTCTTAATTTCTGTTCTGTTGGCTGTTGGTTCTCTTGTAATTAAGATACCAGTTTCAACTGAAGAACCTAATGTGATTAAAACTTCTCCACATTGTTCCAGCACTTAATTTTTGCCTTTTTTTGGCATCTGATGTATGAAATAAGAGTATTTTTCATGTTACCTATATAATGCTCTGTAAGGCCACTGTGGGCCATCTAGTAGAGGTGAACAAATGGTAAAGAACACTTGGCATTTCTTAGTTCTATTTCAACTCAGTAACAAAAAAAAACCAATCTGAGTGAAATATTACCTCATCTTGATAGGTAGTTTATGTGATTGTCAATATTGCATGTTAAAGCAGTGCACCATTTATTTTCAGCAGTGTCATTAGTCTAATAAAGGATAACTCAGTGTAACGCAGAAGGAAATTGAATATCTGATCTTTTTTGATATCCCAAAGGCAAAAGGAATAAAATCAACTCGTTGGTATAGTGACAGTTAGGACTAAAAGAATGTGATTAGGTCAAGTTCCACTGTAAAACAATGTCGTTGATACTACTTTCATACTGTAAGACTAACAGGCTGTGATGCTGTTGGTAGGTATTCTTAAAGTTGCTTACTCCCTTGTATTTGCAGAACCTTTGCATTTATGTTTTAGATCATTTCCTGATCGAATGATGGAGTCTTTTTTATTTGAGTAAAACTGAACTTGACTTTGCTTATTTTGAAAATTATTTCTAGTTAGTAGAACAAACTCTCAGAATTTTACTTTAGTCTCTGTTGGAAGGTCATCACAAATTACTGGATTAGATAAAGACAAGAAAATGGTACATTCATTTATCAGCTCTTTCTGATTCAGAGGCATCTGTATCTTTTTGTGAAAATTGAATCAGCTGAAGATTCAGGGAGTGGTGAAAGTCTTGTTGCATCACTGGTGGGGTTTACTTCACATGGGAGCGTGGAGGAGCCCAGTTCAACTTTGTACAACTTAACTAGGTTTGAAGAGTCCATAGTGCTCTGCTGAGTATGAACTCTGTATGCCTTTGTTTCTGGTGTTTTGTCACGGCTCATACCATAGCAAATGAAGCAGTTGGTTCTGTGGGAGGCACGTATGAAGAGGGTTGGCTTTTGAACTCCCATGTTGCTATGACCAGAGACAGTTTACAACCTTTTCCTCCCATTCCTTCTACCTACTGTTAGCTTTCCAGGTAAAAGGAAGCTACTTACGGCAATTCCTGAACTGCCTATGTTCGAGTGGGCAGCTAGTGTACCAGTGCAGGCCAGCTGGGTGTTAACATTGCACAGACAGGTGAGCTGAGTAGACCCCCATGTTTTTCATCTGACATGGACTAAAGAGATGTCTTCAGGAATTACATGTACCCTAGTCTGTACAGTGTTTAGGTTTGCTGTGGGAAATTAGTCTTTCAGGAAACCCTAGCTGTTCACAAATTGGGTTGAAACTAGCTGAAGCTATGTCAGGGAAGAAGGTATTTTTTAAAGTAAATGGACTGAACTGGCTGGTTTGGTCGTAGGCCTTGTGTCTCTACAAAACTGTGCTAAGTCCACCCAATTTTAAAGTGCCTATAGGCAGAGTTGGTCTCTAGTGCTTAACCCATCTCATTCTTACAGGTGTAATAGGAGGTTGCTTCTGTGCCTTCATTTGCACTTTGTGCCCTTCTGGTTGCAAGCTGTGGAGCTAAATGAGAAATTCTCTTCAGCTTTTACTATATATGTAAAGACCACTGTGGATTTTCATCCACAGCTCATGTATAGAGTGTTTTGTGTCTGGAGAATGTTTTCTGGATTTTTCTTTTGTCTTGTATTTTTGATTCCTTGGAGAGTTTGATGTTCCTGCTTATTTTAAGAGGGTATGACCAGTGGCTTTATGAGCTTTGGGGTAGCTTCTAGTAGAGGAAGCAGTTCAGGAGTATCTGGTAATAAGCTTGCCAGCTTTTAGAGAAGCATTCTGAGAAGATGAGAAGTTGTGAAAGTTGCCATGTTAGGCAGGCAGGCTGTCTTCATTTTTCTAGAACTAACCAGGGACTGTCTCAAGATGTAAAACTACATTTCAGAAAAGTACCATATTCTATCACTGTGTGTCGTCCTCCCCCTCCCCCCCCATTCTTCCTCTTGTACTTTTGAAGCCCACAGAGGTATTTTGCTCAAGCTTTCAAATTAAATTGATGTGATCCTTACTTAAACTGTAGGCAACCTGAAATTAAAACTACAGCATGAACTGCCTGATTGACCTTTACTGAATGTAGAAGAATACATGATAGTCCAAGTGCTTATGAAATGAGATCGCTTCTTCAGCAAAGTGATCAGTGCCTTGGGTTTCATTTTCTTCCTAGCATTTAACCTTGCCTAATGTATTTCTAGATCTTTCTGTGTTAATCTGAAATTATTTCAACCACAGTTCAGGCTGGGCTAGCTGCCCAGTTGTGTGCAACAAGGCAGTCATTCCCCACTCCCCCTCCCTCTCCCTTTTTTCTTTTTAATGTACCAGTGGTGTTTGTAGCTTTCAGTTTTTCCTCTGGATTTGGATGAGGAAACATTACCGACGGTTGGCCACATAGAGCATGTGGGACAGCTGTGCAGTAGTTGGTAAAGGATTCTGTGGTCTGTTTGTGACTAAAAGAAGGAAGCATAAGCATTATTTTCAAGATCAACCATCACATCTTGGGGAAAAAAATACACTTCAAACAAAAACTTGTTTAATAGAATTCTGATTTGTTAATGGCAGTGCTGTAGATAGGAAAGTCAGCCAAGCCTTATAGCAGTGAAAGCTGCCAAGCTTCACTGTAACTGAAGAAATGTAGATTTGAATGTTGTCAGGTGGTGTACTGGGATTTGCCACTGCTAGCCAAGTTAAAAAAAAATACTCTTCCAATGACAAGTCAGCTGTAAAGTTCATAAAATGGCTACATTATTTGAGTAAGTTTTTAGAAAAATTCATTCATTCTGGATGAGGTTTGAGATGCGTTGGATTTTAATACTGCCAGATGAAGTTTATGAACGATTTCATGCAACAAGGTGTTAGGTTTTACTTAATATTTTTTTCTAAGAAAACCATAAATCCTTTCTATGAGCTCCTTTGTAACCTCTCTTCTTAATTTTCAAGTGCTTGGGGAAAACGTAAAGTTACTTGCTGAAGGAATTTTTTTACAAAAAGGTAAATTACTTTTATTATGGTGTGAACAGCTGAAGCAATAAGATGCTGCAGAGATTTGAAAAATGTCACAAAATACCAGTGTAATGGAGAATATATGTAGCTTTGGCAATAAAGGTCTATCCTGTCCATCTTTACTTTGCTGTATTATGCAGCAACAAAAAGTACTTAGAGTCGTTGCAACTTCTGTTATAAACTTAGGTCCACTTAAAAGCAGTTGTGTAACTTCCATTTGCTGATGAAAATTAGAACAGATGGTTCTGAGATAATTAATCCTTTTTTTTTTTTTCCTTCCTTTGTGTGTGGTCAAAAAATAACAGACTTTTCCATTACATTCCTTTTTTGGGGAAAAGTGGATTGGGCTCCAGGTAGAAAATTGGGAGGTGGAGGAAAACAAGTCCTTTAAAAGCCTGGTTTTTAAAAAAAATGGAGGGGAGCTATTAGGAAATGAACGTCTGATTCAAAAGCCTGGATATTGCACATTGTTGATAATATACTATTATAAAGGCACTTTTACTGTATGGTTTGTAAGGTTTCTTTAGACAAATCTATTTGCTTGCAGTTAGGAAGTCTGGTGATGCTTTGAGGCCTTTTCTGTTTTGCATAATACATAATGATAACTGTTTAAGAGTTTTTCTTTGGTCCCTGGTGTGGCAGAAAAAAACAGATTATTTTCAAAGTGGTGTTGCCTTAATACAGACTTTTAAAGTATGTATCCTAATCTTCATTACATGAGGGAAGATATGAAAAATATTGTTTTCTGTCTTTATCTGGACTGGCTTTTAAAAATCATAATTTGAAATGTGTCCCCTCTTTGTTTTTTTTTCTTCCCCTTAGATTTGAGTTCTGTGAACCTGCTTTTGTGGTTGGTAATTGTTTGGAAATAGCTTCAGACAGTCATCAATATGACCGGATTTACTGTGGAGCTGGAGTCCAGAAAGACCATGAAAACTACATGAAAATTTTATTGAAAGTTGGAGGCATTTTAGTAATGCCTATAGAAGATCAGGTGACTTAGTGACAATTTCCCCTTTTTATCTTTTAGTATGAGAAATACATTATTTAAGGAATGCTTTTAAATGTATATTTGACTAAGTTAATGTTCATCTAATGATAACTTGATTCAGTGTGTTGTTGCAGTTAAGCAGATACTAGTCTTTTTAATGAAGTCTTGAACTTTAAGGGAAAAAACTTGTAGGAAAGCATCAATATCCTGCTTCCAACAAAGTGTGTTGCAAAACTGTGTCTCCAGTGAAACTAGAACTCCATTCATAGTATTTGCGGTGTATTATACTAGTCCCAGAACTGCTTTGAAATCTCCTTGCCACACAGACGTTTTCAGTCAGTACTTCAAAACAAAGAAACCACCCTCTAAAACAAGAGAATTTATTTCAGAGAAATATAAAATAGCTGTGATTAGTGGGACATTGTAAGGGGAGGAAAAAAACTGAAGGAAAAAATATTATTTTTTCCCAGCAGATTAAATATTTTTCAGATGGGTGTATTATTTTAATAATACTTCGCACTTCTATCACTTTTCATCCTTAGATCTCAAAAGGCTTTACAAAGGTAAGTATTATTGTCCCTGTTATACTAATAGGGAAATTGAGAAGGACAGATTATGTGTCTTAAGTTGATGTCATCCTGAATACAATTACTGAAATGCTTGTTGATAAACATGCTAGTTACTTTTTCTTCCAAAAAGAATTACCGCATTATGTATTTGCTTCCTCAAAATACTGAAGTGATTTAAACATAGCCTGCGTGATTCAGTTCCATAATTTTTTTTTTCAGTATTTATTGGACTAAGATACTGTCAGGTGAAATTGATGGAATCCAACTTAAAAGCAGTCACAATTTGAAAGCAAAATTAAAACTGTGAATATTTCTACCTTATATACAAATGGTTAGGGGGCTAGAGCATGTAAAATACAAGGAGCAGCTGAAAGATCTGGGTTAATCTAGCCTGCAGAGAAACAGCTAAGGGAACATTTAATTCCTGACTTGGCTTCTTAAAGGGGTAGATAATTTACCTAGTAGACAGGAGTCCAATTCTCCTCAGAGGTGCACAGCAAACTGGAAGAAGAATGTTATGAATGGCAGCAAGGGGGCATTCTATCTGCATATAGGGGAAGCAATTTTTCATAATGGGAGTGGTTGAACACTACAGCAGGTTGCCTAGACAGGTTGGGGAATCTCAGTCCGAGGAAATCTTTTTGAACTTCATCGGAAAAGCTTCTGAGTAGCCTGATTTAACTTTGAAGTTGGTGTTGTTCAAGCAGGAGGTAGGACTCCAGAGGTTGCTTCCAATTTAAGGTACTCTCTGATCTTTTGGAAAAATCAGAAAAAGCAAAACTTAACTCAGGCCTTAATTTTCCAGCTGCATCTCTTCCCATTGCCAAAGAGCCTTAGTCGGTACTCTAGTGAGCAAGTAATTTGAAGGTCCAAGGAATATGAAAGTCCTTTCTGTTCATAAAACAGCCTTTATAAATTAATTTTGAAGCAAATCAAAACAGCAGTGTGTTTGAACACCAATCTGAATAGTATTGAGTATGACAAAACTGTAACCACTGATTTATTTTGTTTTTATGCAGCTAACACAAATCTTGAGAACAGGACAAAACACATGGGAAAGTAAAAATATCCTTGCTGTTTCATTTGCTCCACTAGTGCAACCAAACAGAAATGACAACGGCAAACATGACACTGTGGGACTGCGTAAGTGTCATTTGTGCTTGCTCCCTTTGGCTTGATGCGTTGTTATAGTGCCTGCTGGTGGTGTTCTGGAAGTGGGGAGACTATGCTATACAGACATAATGTGATAGAACAGGAACATACAGTTAGCAAAGCAGTAGCTCACTGATAGGTTTTTGTGCTCCTGGCACCTGTTCTTTGTTACTAAACAATTAGTATCCTGAATTAAAGTGATACAGTGTTTCCATCTTACTTTTCCAGACTTCTCTTCCTTTCAGGTTCAGCTTCTCTATTTCTAGCGAGGTATAGATAAAACAGCAAGCTAATATTAGGTCTGTCAGGAGTGCTAACTTTCTCATGGTCTCCCAGAGAAAAATATTTTTTCTCTTCCCCCTGAAATGGACGGAACAGGTCTAAACTGCCGCTGTGGTACGGTAGGATATTAATAGCTGAGTGTGCTTGTGTCTGCAACTGATAGAGTCATGCTTAGCTGTCTTTTATTAGTCATTGAGGTTGGCTTTCTAGCTGCAATGCTTTGAATTAGGTTAGTAAAGGTATTTAGAAAGTCTCTGAAAGTACATCTGTTGGCAAGATGATAAGATAGCATGATAAGGGAAAGGGGAAAAAAGTGGCAGAGAAAGGTGTAGCGTTGAAATTTTCTGTCAGAGTAGACAGGGTTAGGACTAGAGTAATACATAGAGCTTCAGTAGCCTGTGGGAACTTAAATAAACCTAACAAAGAGCCTAGAAGATATTTTTTTCTCCTGTTTTGTTCTGTTAACATACAACCAAAGGGAACTAATCCCCCTGTCCTCTTGGCATTTTTCTTGCCTCTGTGCACATATTTTTTAACTGTGAAATGGGTATAAACCCTTCAGGAGTCCAGGATGTCCCATCAGGTTGCATTGCCTGTAACTACTGAGTAGTAGAGAGGCTGTTGAGAGTGTGTGTGAGCTTGCCAAGGATAGTTCCTTAATACAGTTACCTTTACTGATTTTGTTTAAAGTACAGAAGATCCTTTCCTTTATGTATAATCAGTTCTTCCTCAGAAATAATTCATTTTGGTTGTTCTAACACTTGATTTTTGAGACTTGAGAAGTTATTTCCTGAAATTAACTTGTTAATACAAGGTTTTTTTTTTTTTCCCCTCTGTTCTTTGCTTTAGGTGTAGTCCATAATAGATAGTCTGTATCATGACTAACAGTGAAATACATTAGTGGCTTGTCAGATTTTCTGGTCTTACTATGATTTTATGCAGTCTAATTCCCTAGAAGACAAAAGAGGATTTTCAAGTGTTCTCTATCACCATTCCTGAATTTTCAGAATGGAAATAGTGCAGACAGTAGCGCTCAGAACTGAGCTGTAGTACAATAAAGGTGTTTCCTCTAAGTAGCTTAAAATAATTTCAAAATTACTTTATAGTGAGAAGAGGAAAATAACATGCAAATGTGCTACTAAGTTGGCACTATTTAAAAGGGAAAAAAAAAAAACGCAAAACAACATTAGGGACTTGAAGCTGCACTGCAAAATTAAATCAGTAAAATAGGCTTATTTCCACTGCTCAGGCTGGTATAGTTTTATCGTGAAGCTTAAAAAAAAGTTCAGATTAGTCTAGTAAACATTATCCTTCTGTAAACTTTAGCCAGAAATTGCAGATGGCACTACTAAGTAAACATGGAGTCTATGCCATACTTTGGAAAACCCTTGAATACCTTCTGACACATATGTAATGTTATATATAGACTATAGTTATAACTCTCGTGTACATAGGTATTAGTAAAATACCTTTCAGCCAGTCATTCTCAAAGTAGAATCTTTTTCTCATAGAAAACTACAGCGCTGTTGCTAAAAGGATCATTTTACCAACTTAGTTGCTGGTTAGGACACAGTTCACTGCTGCTAGACATTTGGAAGGAAGTGGACATTAAACATGCAAAAATTGCATCCTGTTCCTTCCATTTAAAAAAAATAAAATCCATAATGTGAATAGTTTGATTAATGCTGTTAGGAGAGAAACTAAGACAGAGTGGCAGTAAACCACATCCAGATTCTCATGTTATGTGTAAATGATTTAAGATTGCTTATTCAACACCAGAGTGGTTACACCTGTGTGGCATGTTGCAAGCAAGGATGAACTCTGTCTTTGGGTAGATTAAAGCTGTGTGATAAAGGTCAAGCACCACTAGTATTGGTAAAGTAAATTCTGCATCTCAACAAAGTTTTACATTTGAGCAGGATGTTAACACGGTTGCATACCTTCATGCTTAACTTAGTATAGGAAGTAAACCTGTGTTGACCCACAGTGTACTGTATGAACTAACAACTGTGATCATGAGCCCAGTACATACATCACTGATAAGTCACAATGATAGGTTTTATTGAAGTCTAATTTTCGTTTTTTTATTTAATCATAATGAAGGAGAAAAGAGGAAACTTCTTAGATTCAGTTAAATTTTACTATATTTTTAAGTTGGTTACCCTCAGATACAATTTTTAAACATTAAGCAAGTTTGGGAAGATCACTCATTAAAACAAAAGCTAGTTGTATTTCTTGGTCCACTTGGCTTAAATCCATGAATGTCAGTAACACTTAAGGCCACTTCTGTTATTTTAAGTCTTCCCTGGGTGTCCTCCTGAGTAGTTCTGTATTCAAACAGATTTTATATTACCTGCATAGGAAAGCTTTCTGACTGTGTTACTGTAAGACTTCCTAACTATCCTTCCTACCTCTCAAGCATTTTGTTGTTGTTGTTTTAAATACAGCAAGTCTGAAGCTTTCTACAAGCTCATTTTCTTTATGCTAGCTATGTGTGCGTCTGAGATTTCTGAACAGAAGTGCAGGAGCTTCAGGCCTTGACTGATTTCATGTAGTATGAATTGTTGGTAGTTACAATTACAGCTTATTATCTGGGATGCAACTGTGAGGAGCTTACTTTGTCTTTAAAACTTTTAGATGCTGTCTTCAAAATCAAATAGAATATAATCAATCATAACTAGCACTAAAAATGATATGGTTAGTTTATATTATCTCACAGGATAAGAAAGCTGAGAGTTTACTGCGTTTATACCTTTTTCAGGATACAGTGTTTCAAAATTTTCTTCCACCCTCTTTTGAAGGAAATAATTTATTTTTTTTCTTCTGATTTTGTGAAGTCTCTCTTACACGGTTCTGTATACAGGACAAATGCCTGCTACCCCATTACTTCAACTTTATATACCTACCTTGTGCTTGCATTTACTATGATTGGCATACAGTCTGCAATCATGGCTTGCTTAGCGTGATCTTACAAATGTGTTTTGGATAGTTAGATAGGGTTTTGTTCTTGAATTTTTACTTGGTTTTACATTAAACAAATGAGGCTTGTTCTCTTTTCTATTTTTGTTGGCATTAGCTGAAATCAGTATTGCCAGTCATAAACATACTTTCTGTCTCAGGTATGAGTAACTAGCATGCAATTGAAGTCAGTGTATGAAACAATAGATTTTGTTTGAAGTACACTGAGTGTTTTTCAAGTTGAATGCAATATTGGAAGTGTAATTATCAAAGTTATTTCTTCACTAACTTCCTTGCCATAGTCCCCGGTAATTTTATGCTACTTTGTATAGGAAGAAAAATGTTGAAGGGTTCAACAGTCTGTGGTTTTCATTGGAGTGCTTTTTTGGTTTTGTTTTCCTTGGAATTAGCCAGCTGTAGCTCATCTAGGGCAGGCATCCACCAGCCCAGCAACACTTAGTCATCACCTCCCTGTCTGTGATTGGAAAATATGTGCCTTTTGGCTTTTTGTTACTTGCTTTTTTTTCTTCAGGACTTCAGTAATTCTGATTCCTTTTCTGTTGCAAAAATACGGGTGACTTACCTGGTTGGTCAGCTGTGAAGTTGATGTGGCCATCCCTTATCAGTTGTATTCAGTAGGAAGTAGGGAAAAGCATAGTGAATGGAAGAGAGAGGCAGAAGAAAGGCACTTGCCTAAACAAATGTGACATAGGGGTAGAAATTGTTTCCCAGCAGCAGGATCTTAAAACAGTGCCAGGTGCTAAAAGGTGACATATTTGTTGTATGCTTTCTTAAATTTACTTTAATAATCTGTTCACGCTTCTACTTCTCTTGCACAACTGTCAAAAGACCTCTTAATTTCTTGGACCGTGCCACAGGGTTTGTCAAGGTGGCTATCTACCCTTGTTTCATTTGCATATTGTATCATGTACTAAAATTTCAATTGTTCTTGAACATTAGTCTTACTGCCTTGCAGGTAATTTTTTTTGCTAGAGGGAAATTTCACTTAGTATACCTTACTTTTCTTTCATTTTAGCTCCATGTGCTGTTAGGAATCTCCAGGACCTAGCTCGAATATATATCAGACGCACCCTTAGAAACTTCATAAATGAGGAGATGAAAGCCAAGGGTATTGCTCAGAAGGCTCCTCCAAAACGAAAACGCAGGAGATGTCGTAGACGCAGGATTAACACCTATGTGTTTGTTGGTAATCAGCTCATTCCTCAGCCTCTAGATAGTGAAGAAGATGAAAGAATGGAAGATGACAACAAAGAGGAAGAGGATAAAGATCACAGTGAGGCCTTGAAGCCAGAAGAGCCTCCTCGAAATCTGTTGAGAGAGAAGATTATGAGTCTACCATTACCTGAATCTTTAAAAGCATACTTGACCTATTACAGAGAGAAATAACTTGTTTTAAGTAGAAGTAATGCCTACTGATAGTTCCTTTATTCTTGAAAATGTAGCATTTATTAAAAAGTAGGTGGACAGATTATTATTAGTCTTTCATTGAGACTGAAGTACAGCGATAAATCATAACATGTCTCTATCTTGTCTTTGCTACAAGGAAGACTTGCATTCAACAGTAGAATCCCTTTTTAAAAATCTATTTTTCTTTAAATTTTGAAAATGCTGTTTTAACACTGATAGAAATATATATTCCATTATGCAGCACTAATCAATATTTTGCATGGTAAGTCTTTTTTGATCCCTAACAGATTTGTATTGATAAAAGGATGAGTGAAATTTTATATATGCTAAATAATTGTTAAACGTGTGCATCTGACTTGAGCAATTTGTCTGTATTTATTATTATTAGGGAAACATTTTAAACATGCAGACACTTATCCTCTAATGTCAGAATCAGACCCTTTTAAAGTTTATTTTACTATGGCTTTGTTGCAATCATTATTACTATGTTGGTATAGATGTATTCCAACAACACAAGTGCAATAAACGTATACAGACACTGAATGAGCTGGCTTTAATGAAATATGAAAATACAAGTTCTGAAATGTCAGATGACCCTGCTACTTCTGCATCTGTATCTTTTGCCAAAAGATCTTGAGAAAAGTAACAGCTTCTCTCAGAGCCTTAAAGAACCATCATATTGAATAAGAAGCAAAGCAATGCTTACTTCAGCTCTGCTTATATTTAACTCCGTTCTACACTTTCAGTATTTCTAACTAGAAGCACTTCCTCATTTGTGGGAAGTTTAGGACAGTACACTTTGTTATTTCTACAGCTCACAGCATTGAGTCAAAATGTTTGGTAATACAAAATTGTAATTTAGATTTCAGTCATCTATATTTACTGCTTTTAAGTAGAGGTAGAATTTCAACAAAGTTTAGTTTGTATTGCTTATTGGGATAGCTATAATAGTAGAAGTTAGAATTTGTTCAGCAAATGCACTTTAGTAAGTGAATTTTATACTTAACATGCATCTCCAAGAAGGTAGACTTGTGCTGGCCTATATTTTGTTTCTGAGCATGGCTCTTAGCACAAATGCATCTTTTGGAAACCTAAGAGTAGCAGTGCAACTGTGGGGACCCACAATAGTGCTGATTTACATCATTCTACGATTTTTCCTCTTCTAGTTGTGAAGTTATTTGCGGTTCTCATTTTTAACTTTGTTTGCTTTTGCCATCATAATTTCTTCATTCTGTTGTAATATAACCATGAGGGAAAACACTGTTTATTAAGAACTTGGTATGATATGCATTAAAAGCCACAATCATTGGAAACGTATGCCTGTTGGACCCAGTGAAAAACATTCCTCTTGAAATATCCTGCACGATACATTTTATAATACTGGTAAGAATTTTTTTGTGTAATAATAAACCAAAATAATCACATCTTTCTAAAACAGTAAATGTTCCTAGTCCAAGTATTTATAACCAGCCAATATTCATATGGTCTAACAGTCCAATATTGACTTCAAAATACATAAGCATTTTGCTGCATCTGAGGAGGAAGACAATACATAATGCCATGACACTGACTCTTTATGGTGCATTTCATGCTGTAGTCCCTGTTTTTTAAGGTACATCATAGTAATGTTTAAGTGGAACTTCATGAAGGCCTGTTGTACCAGCATGTGGAGTTACTTTCCGCAATATATTTACAGTTAAAGTAAACAAAACTATTTGAAATAAATATTTTTACTTTATTTTAAAAGCAGGAAAAACTAAGAAGAAATAGTTTTCCAAAATAATGATACTAATAAAGTAATTGTGATGCTTCAGCTGTAAGAATTGAACATAATCTTGTTTTAAATTGATTATTTTAGATGGGGTTTAAATAATCTGAAGTTTGAGATGTTTTTTTGTCTCTCCTTTTCTTGGAATCTACATCCATAAGCTCAAGAGTATGAGATTACTAAATATTACTTAAATACTTAAAGGACTTTATACAGGATGCTTTTGGAGAATAAATTCCTGCATTCTTTCACACCTGTATACTTGGAAAAAATGGACAGCGGATGACTTGTCATGATTCTTCAGTATGTAAGGTTTTTTTGGAGTCACTGAAAGAGAATGTTTCTTCTGTGTTTTATATGTGGATTTATTTTACACTCTTGAATTTATATTTACATAAATAAAAAGGTAGAAACGCAAAATTAATTAAAACTTAATTTTTGCCATCTCAGTTGATGATGGGGACATTGTTGCAATAAAATGGTTTTTTTTGTGTTTTCTTCTTGTTTGAATTTCTGTGTTTTCTATGCAAGTATTTTCAGTTATTTGGAAATTCACATACCAGTTTGTTCATAGTTAGGTCAGTAACTTCTTAATAAAGGCTATTCTTGAATTTCAGAAATAGAGTAATACACCTTCTTGCTCAATTTTTAATTTTTGCAAAGGTTGGAAGATGAGATGTTATTCATGACACAGGAAAGCTGTTTTGGGCCCAGCACTACTGTTGAAGTACTCATGTGGAGAATTAGTTTCTTCTGGACTGCCCAGAAGCTATACTTAAGCTATATACTCAAGAACAGTTTCATCCTGGTTTTTTTTTGTTTTCCTAAATATTGAGATTGTTTTCACCCTCAACAGAGCAACTATCTGGGTCCAAATAAATAAGGAAAAGAACAGGTAAGAACAGCAAGGGAGTGAGTCACACTTCCTATGGAAACTCCCTCTTGGTGCAACAGTATATTATTACCAGTTAGAGGAGAAATGCAAGTTGGGTAAGGGTAGGCTGACCAGCAATACTGTAATTGTGGTCACTGTAAGGAAGGATGTGATGAATTGGAACTTCCAGTGATTTTTATCTTCTTTGGTCTGGTGGAAGACTTGAGACCAGTGCAGTCTTTTCAGAAGACCTAGAGTTCTTAATCCCATGTTGTTCAGGAAAAGCTAAACAGCTGCCTCCCAGTAACTTGGGAAATGGTTTTTCTTGAAATGAATCTGAACAGCTTCATTCAGCTGAGCACTGTCTCTTGCTTGTTGAGATGCTGGCAACTTAAGTCTTTTTTCTTTTTTTTTTTTTTTTAAATCCTGTCATTTTTTTCTCTAAACTACTTTAAGTGCATCTTCACCTGTCAGTTTGAAAACAAATGGGGAATGTGATCAAATGTGCTATGTTCTGATTAAAGCTGTTTTAACTCATTAATCCAACTCTCAAGAGTGTCTCCTACTCATGTAATTGAGTAAAACAGAAGGTTTCTACCTTTGTGTGATTTACTAATCAATTATGGAAGATAAAGGAGTTGTGTGCTATGTTCTTACATGTGTCTACACAACTCCACCTTAATGAGCTCCTAATTATTTTGACATTTGAAGCGTGTATGAGGTCCTTTCCATAAACTTGTTTTGAGAAGGTCATTGGAGTGTAATGGGAGCAGTAAGGCTTTAAAGTTGTGTGTTTCTTGATATCCTTTAGTAAAATTAACTTCAGTAAAATCTAGATGCCTGGCTTGATAAATGTCTGCTTCCTTGGCTTCTGTCGCTTCACAGTGTACGTCTCAACTTGTTAAATTGCTCTGTTCAAGTAAAGCTGGCTTGTTTATCCACAGGCTTGCACCATGTTTCTGGTCAATATGGAACACTGATTTATTTGTGCTTTTTAACATGATGGTAACATTTTCTTTCTAGAGTCCTCTGATTGTCGTCCTTTGTATTCTGTGATGCTTTGAAGAGGTTTATCAGGGGAGCTAATGGAACTTACATCTCCCTGTTAAAGCTCTGTTCTCTGCTTCTGTGAACTAGGATTCTGTGTAATATCTTGCCAGGATATTCTGCAAAATACTTCCATGCTGGAGAGAAGTGAAAGCGCTACAGAAAGCACTGAATTGTTTTCTCTGCCTCTTCCTTCATGCGTTCACAAGCAGCCATAATGATTGTAGGCTGGAAGAAGAGAAAACGGGGCAAAAGTGTATCAGTACATGCTAAATGCTGTTTTGTCTTTTTATGAGCATTTCCTTGCTATTTTGGTAGTCTTTGTCCCGACGTAGATCTACAGGGGGTTTTGTGGATATACACTTTGGAGTCTTCTCTCGGGCATCCTTTTGAGTTCCTGCACCAGGATGTTGAGTTTGATCAGGTTTCTGTTTACTTTGTGAAGCCTAGTGGCTTCTATTCATGTCACATCTCTGAAAATTGGGCTATTTAAGTAAGGAAACTAACTAGTTCAGGAGCCTTACTTTAGACTTGCTTCTGAAATGGTGTTGGTAAATTGCAGATCCTTATTACAAATCTGTATGACAACCTGTATGTCCAAGATAGAGACGGTTTCCATCTTCTGATACAAACCACCGTGACTGAAGTGGCCATTTTTATACTGAAGCTTTCACCTGATTCCTAGTCAAGATCTGGAGGCTCACTAATCTGTACTTCCTAGAAGGGGATCGGTGGGGTTTTTTTCTTCGGAAGGTGTTGACACTCATTTTTTAGGCAGGGAGGTGGGGGGACACACACACATGCTCGCTCTTTCGCTGAGATCTGAACAGTCTAAGAATTGTGGTTAATCTAGACCTAAATATTTTAGAAAACAATGGTGCACTTACTGTCATTTTCTTTCCTCTATATAAAAGTACTGTAATAACCACAGTAATACAATTAAAATTGTAGTACGTGCACTTCTTCGTTTTTGTTCCTCTTCTTGGAGTTATAATCAATCTCCCTTCATTTCCCCTGAGTGTTAAATCCACAGCTTGCAACTGCTCGAGAGGGTAACACAGTTCTGCGCCTGTGCAGTCCTTCATGGGAGGAATATTTTGTTGATGTTGCCGGTTCCTCTTGCTCTCTCAGGATCAGCTTGGGGGTCATTCGTATGTTGGATAATGTGCTTTGGCATCTTCACTGTTCTGTAGCTCCAGCTTGTATCCAAATTTTCTGTGTGATAATCTGCGTATGTTAGATACCATGTTTTGTTACCCTTAAGACCAGTTTTGTCAAACTTTGGGTCTGCTTTTTTTTTTTTTTTAACTGACCATTACAGAGGTGTGCACAGCTGTGGGATCTCCAGTACCAGCTGTGGGCCTCAGCTCTTGCCATCCCCTGCCAGTATTCACCTACGCTGCCTCCTGTGTTCCCACTTCTCAGGGCCTCTGCTTGCTTACCAGGGCTGCATTTTCTGCACTATGGCATTGTGTGAGAATGATAAATAGCTCGTTCTGCCACCAGTAATGGCTTGTTACTGTTATCTATATAAAACTAGGCTGGTACCACACTAAGATAAAGATGAGCAAAACCGATTACCTATAGACACCAGGTCAACTAGAGAGTCACTGAGTAAAAGCGACAGGCAGGTGAAGGAAAACTCGGATGTAGCCAGTCCAGAGGCCTTGCAAACTAGTACAAAGTGTATGGCCTGCTGTTGGCAATGTCAGTACCATATTGCAGGGTTACACAAAGGTGAAAACAAGCTTTCATGTCTCTACTTGACTAAGTGATCAAAAAGCATTTTTTTTTAGTGTTGGGCTGGGAGCAGGGATAAAGGAGGAATGAGAGGAGGGAAATTTATATAGGGGAAAGTGACTGGTAAATAAACAGTAGCAACAAGTCATTTTGTCTCCAAAAATGTGGCAAAAAGTTTTGATTCCCGTTTCAAAATCTTCAATTTCTGCCAGTTCCCTGGTCTGTACAATCAATGGTCTTTGTATGTTAGCTTGAAGGGAGATTTTGCTCTGTGTTTTAACCACTTTAAATGCCTGGTTTTAATATTTCTAACTTTAGTTTTTGTCCTGGCCTTCAGTTTGTGTCTCTGCTAAATGGTACAGTGCATATTTGTGCTGCAATCAGTAAGAGCAAACATACAGTGCACTGGTTTTGTACTGTTTGCTCCACATCTAACAAATTCTGTAACGTTGGCTTTCAGTAATCTTAACGGTAGTGACCTTTTTAGATCAGCATCCTACAAAACTAAGCCTGTTATTTGTAGTCCTTTTTAGCTTGTTTTTTTCAAGGCTCAACGGGTTGGTTTTCTACAAAATAAAAAAAGTAGAACATACCTACAAAATGCTTTCTGACCTTGCTGAGGAATTGTATCAAAAAAATTGTGCATAATAAATTGCACCAAAAGAGGGCAGGATTGCCTTACAGGAAACTTAAAGGCTCTGTACTGACAACTGGTAGAAGAGACAAATATCTACATTGATGTTTTGATAATGAAAGATTTCTTTGAGTAACTTGCTTAGATACATATCTGGAGAATGGAGAATCATTCTCCAAGTCTTTTTATGATTTTTCCAAATTTCTGAAATTTCTGTTTTACGTGTATAGTATAATAGTTCTTTTCTGGGGTAATCTGAGACCTTTTCAGAGTTGCTGATGTGGATAAAGCCTTCCATTCATAGAAATTCAAGGTACCACACTGTAAAAGGATCTGTAAGAGCTTGACTAACTGTAGTTGGGCATTAGCTGTCTTCAGCTGCCAGAGTTGTTTTGGATTTTGTGCTAATGCTTACTTCAGACCATATATGAAGACTGGACATTTGGACATGTGAGGAAAGCACATCTGTGCAGAAAACGGCCGTGCATGACAACATCCATCCCTGTGCATGACTCTTACAGACCTATGTAATGCAGTAGGCAGCTACTGCTGTGCCTGCTGTACAGCGCTGCTGCTCGTCTCCTGAGCTGGAGAGCAGTGTGTGTGGCAGAGGCATTGGCTGGAAGGGAGGCCGTAGTCATGAAACAAATATGCATTAAATGTTACGACTGTTGCACTAAAGCCTGGCCCCAGCAGGACAACGTTTCTCAGAGAAAGAGGTGTAAGTTGCGGGGAAGCGCCTTGCAGCACTGCTTGGTGGTCCACTGCTAAGGGCTCGGGCAAGAGTTTTGTCCGTTCCAGATCCTCTACCTATGCCACGAACAGATCCCAGTCCTACCTTTAGTGTTTGCAGCAGCAACCAAGCTAGCTGTCCAAGCTTCTGGATTATGCAAACTGGCAGTTTTGCAGTCCTGAGAGTTTATAGTCTCTGGCAGTTGCTGATTTACTTCTGAAAAGGGGGGAAAATATGAAATGGTGGCCAAAAAAGCAAGCGTCATATTTAAAGCATGAGACAAACAGATCTGTCATGCTGTTTCCACAGCATGCTCTCGACTGCCAATGATGCCGGTGCTGAGATGAGCATTGGCAACAATCTTACTAGGATGCAGTTTCAACTTCTCTTGAAAAACGGAACACATTTCTAAACTATTGTGATAGCAGAGGGAGGACATGAATGCTGAATGCTCAGAGGCCAGAGTGAGGTTTTGCATGGATGCAAATGTTGGCAGGCTTGTTAGCTTAAATAGCACAAGGTACACAGAGTGCTACTAAGCAGCTTTCAGACCACAGTTTGTATATGCTGAGATGTGGGATAGGGGTAACACAAGCTATCTTCCTATGAAAACCTAGTGCTTCATTCCACAGCTCCTCTTTTCTACTCTCAGACGCTCCCTAAAATAGGGATTGTGTGAATATGTTGTAGAAAGCAGTTACAGGATCATCATCTTAAGTACCTGCACGCAGTGACTTCTCCCATATCCAGAAACTGGGATTTTAGGTTTTCTTTAACCCTTACTAAATCTTTTTAATAGTGATGTGCATCTCAATGACTTTATCTCACTTCAGGAAATTTGGTTTAAAAACTAATGGGTCTATTTTTTTTTTCCCCTGAACACAAAAATATATTTCATTGTTTTTTTGGTGGAGAAGGGGGGGTAACTGATGTTTTGGGGAGCGATAGTGATGTGATACTAATTTGAGATTAATAATAAATTCTGATGTAACTGTTTTCCTGTAAACATAATATCTCATTTTATTGCTATTGAAATCATCATGCTAATGTCCTTTTCTCTGCAGTGGTGGTAGCAATTATGGTGAGACAAATTTAGTTCTGTCACAGTAACCTTGCTTTTTTTTATCCGCTACTGATCTTTCACCTTGTATCTAATCCATGGACTCCAGTGGTTGCTAATTGCAAGCCACTGTCTAAGATGCTGGGAGGAGAACATCATCCCTAGAAACTGATCACATGTGAAATGCTGAACACCAGTGGATACTGGAGTTATGAGATCCTTTTTGGGCAAATACAAACTTAAAAAAAAAAATTGAAGGACTTGCAAATCATAGGCAAAGGTCCACAGAAGAGTTCAAGAGTCCAGCTGCCACTTGAGGCACCTAAAATAAAAGTTTGTATGTCCATAGGTTCTCAATTCAACCGCTACCTCCAATTCTCACCTGCCTGCCATGGGGTTTAATATAACTTAGTTGTCACTTAAGTCCCAACAGGGATCACAGAGCAAGTATTCCCCAGTTCATTTTGTCCTGAAAGCTCAAACCACTCCTGTTGAATTAGGCCTTGGACCTTGAAGCAGGTGAATGATGCTATTGTAAACAGCAAGAGATACTGATGCAAGTGCTCTCTCAAAACCAGGAAGACCAAGGTTTTCAATGAAAGTTCCCCTCTGACAGGTAAGAGATCTAACTTCCATGTTGGGAGAATTTACGGAAGTGAATGACAGCCATCTTTTCTCTCTTAGGCTTCAATAGTTGTGGCTGGTTGAATTAGTTCCCATGTCATCATGCTGACTGCTGTGAATCCCATGCTGTTTCCCACAAATTCTCTCAGATGTATGGTGGACAGGTAGGAGGATACCAGGTCTTGCTTAATCTATTTAACCCTTCTGTGGAAAAAAAGCCGTACCACAGAGCAAAATGTATATTTGTTTGCATGAGCTTTATGTTGGGTTCAAATCCTTTTTTTTTTTTTCTTCCAGATATGATAGCTTTTGTAAGTCAATTGCTTTTAATGATGCAGCTTTGCTTTGCTGTGAAGATGCTTGGAGATTTCAGAATCGATATTAAAAAAAAGGAGATTGAAAAGGCTATTGAAAGTGTTTGTCTGGTCACAAACAAGAATGGCAAAAATGCCAACTATGCTTTTCGACAATTTTTAAAGCTCTGTGTCAAAGCAATTTCCTAATTAGTGCTTGGGGATATGGCTAAGAACAGACAATAAAATCATTAATGAAAATAGCTGAACAATAAGCTTTTCACTGTATTGTTCTCTGACATACTAGAAATAAATATTCTAGAAACTTTATCTCTTTAAACAGAATATAAATTTCTGCCTTGGATTTTTCCTGTAACAGTGTGCTAGCAGTTGCAAATATAACTCTAATGTATTTTGATAAAGAGCAGTAGTCTACTCAGGAGTAACTGAAAAAGATGAAATCCTTATTCCATTCAAGTCAATAGGGATTCTGCTATTGCGTCCAATAAATACTGGATTTCACTGTTGTGAAAAAATTTCCTGTCTCTGAAGAGTTTATAGTATAAGACAAAGAAGAGGTGAAGTATGTAGGAAAAGAATGCAGTATGCAAGAAGTGTGTAACCAGTTTCATGTCACATTAGTTCTTACGTTTTATTTTCTCATAAAAGAATTTGTTCAAATTTAAAGCAAGGCCCCTTCTGGTGTGAAATATGTGAATTGGAGCTTTCATGGGAGCATGAAGGTTTCGCTAGGATATGAGCTGAGGAGATGAAGCAGAAAGTGAGGAGGAAGAAAGCTGGAAGGTGAGAGGGAACTGTGAGTAACTGACACAAAGGATGGACCTGGTTTGCTCTGGGATTATACTAGTAGGAGGGGGAGTGGGACCAATGAACAGCAACTAAAGAGAAGATGCAAAATGGCGTTGATAGTATTGCTTGGAAGAGCAAGACGCTGATTTTTGGACCCCACATGGGAAGCTCCTGAGGTTTTGTAAGCTTCTGAAGCCCCAGTGGGACCTGTTGGCTCTGGTAGGTGGTGGTTGGGCTGCTATGGTACAGCCTTGCTTGACTTATGACCTAGTCTGACTAAAAGGGCTACCAATTAATTCTCCCAGATTTGTCCAAATAACTCAGAGGATGGCCAGAAAGTTTATTCAGGTGCTCATAACATTTCACTGAGACAAGTCCTTACATCTTGAGCGGGCTGGTCTTGTTCACATTGAAACCCCTCGATTCTGCAAATTTCGTTTCTCCAACGCTTTCAGGGTCCAATCTAAGATGTATGTAAGGCCTCAAAGAAAAAAACGACTAAACAATAGCCCACTGAATGCATGTGATATGCCCCTTGCACTTCTGTGCTAGATCAGAGTGTTTGAAAATCCTCTTTGTCTTTTGAATGTGCTAACTTTTGAGCTGTAGATTATTCTGTGTGGAAGATGGAAAGGAAAGGTGATTCTTCTGAGTCTCTTCAGCTGAAATTATTTTAATTTACATAGAATAATTCAGTAAGCATTAGGTCAGAGACAACTAAAAAATGATGGTTTTGGTGGGTAGGGTCCTCACTGGGGAGAAGGGACCTGAATTTCAACCTGCAATCCAATGTGTATTTAAATATTTTATTTTAAGCACCCTCATAAGGAACAAACTAAATCCAGAAAAAGCCAGGTAGGGTTTTTTATCCAAAAAGGGGAGAACAAGTGATAGAGAGACAAGAGTTTGGCTGAGACATCTCTAAAGAGAGTTTTCAGAAGGGAGGAAGGGACATGGAGATGGAAGGGAGAGGAGCGGAAAGTGGTGGGAACTGGGCAGGGGCAGAGCCACAAACATGGACACAGTTCTGATTGGAAACAGGTAAAAGGTAGCAGATATGCAGAGATTGGGGTGGGGGGGGGGGGGGGGGGGCTGTGTCTGCCCCCAAAAAGGGAGAGGGATGAACTCACTGGCAGTCACTAAGTGCTGATTCGGGCACCAGCTCCTGCTCCCTGCAGGGTCTGGCCAGCCCTTCCCCAGCCGGGTCTTGTGCTGATGGGAGATGGGGTGGTCATGGCGTTTCCTTCAAGGGAGCAGAGAAAATATTAGAAATCTGTTCCTGTAGTAATTCAGCTGCTGAGGAAAGGAAGAGCTGGCATTCACACTTTTTTTCATGAGAAAGGAGCAGGACAGGCATCCATCAGGTGAATGCTCAGCCCTTTCAGTCTCAATGAAGATAAATGGTAGGACTCAATGAAAATACCCTGTTCCTAAAACTGTTAAATTTCAGACTCGCCTTCCAATCCTGCCTTTTTGTCAGCATTTCCTTTTAGCTGAATACTATCCCTGGCCTTGGCGGTTCTCCTGTCGCCAGCCTTGATTTTGGGGCCTCACAAGCACAGAGGGAGGGAGAGTGCTTAATGCAGGGTACCAGGCATAACTTTAAGTCTGCAGTTAAACAAGGGGCTGACTGGAGGGAGGGAGAGGGCCGCTGTGGAGTATCTCTTTGGTATGGGGCCCAACAGGAGTTTCTGAATAAATATACATGCTCTACACTGTGGTCCAAAGGAACAATATTAATTTCCTCTAAAGATGCCAGTTTATTTTCATAAAAATGCAAAGCTATAAACAAAGAGCCTGTCTCCAAAATTTTTTTGAAGTGTTGCCTGGCAATAGGAGCACTTACGCCCTGTAGGCAACACGTCCAGAAGTTAGGGAATATTACACAATGTTAATGTTAAAGCTGTGAGATCTAAGCTGTTTAGTGGATCTAGCCACAAATTTCCAATTGTGCCAGCAGATCTGAGGAAACAGCCTTTCTTAGTAAGAGGGATGCAGGAAATCTGGGGGGAATTGGAGGCTCCTTCAGTGGTCTGTTGGTGACTGTACATGTCAGTAGCCCATGCCTCAGTTTATCCCTCAGGAAAATATGCTTTGTGTCACTGAACGCCTTTGGCAAACGCTTTTACAAGAAGGACTACTTCACTATAAGAAGCACTTTGTTGTTTAAATGAGACCTCACGCAGCTGGGCCTAGATCCTGGCACAGGACAAACCAAGTCAGCGAGCTGCTTTCCTCCTAGTTTCTCTGGATGGGGAAGGAATGGGGAAAGATAGCAGTGAAAGACGCAAGAAGGAGCAAGAGCGAAAGAGAGGGGGTTTGCCTCCCCAGGCTGCAGAGAATGTGATGTAGCTTTCAGACTCTGCACCTAGATAGCTTCTTGCTGGTCGCAGTCTGAGATTGATACTATCTCCAAGGAATTTCGGAAGCAGACTGCGTTTGGCAGCTCTCCTCTTGCAATACAGTTTGTCATGAGCAACATATGCCCCCTTTCCCTGTAGGCACATGCACAGCTGAGTTGTCCAGACTGGCTTTCATTACTTTTCAGGTGAGGAGAAGCTCTTCCTCTGCCTCATCTTTCCCTTTGAAAAGTCTCTGCGCCTGCCCAGAGACTGTCCAGAAACTGTCCCAGTGCATGAGCAGAACCTCAAAATATTTGAATTTCTGGAGATACTGAAAGTCAAAGTGTGGCAGCTCCCAAGTGCCTAGTGCTGGCAGGACCTCTGAGCAGAATAGAAGGTGGCAGCAGCAGGGCAGAAAATTGTCTGCTTAAATGAGAAGTGCTTATCTCTCACACCGTGTGGCTGCATGACACGGTGCACAGGTGCCCTGGCTGAATAAAAAAGCTGCTGGATACTGTGGTAATATTAACAGTTGGAAATGTCTTCATGCACATGGACGCTGAAGCATATTGGATGGCAGACTTGAGGCCACATAGTGCGATTGCTGGTGGAGGAAGCTGATGTGCATTTGAAGGTTTGGGCTTTGCTGGTTCTCCTTGCTGCTAAGCCAGGATACCTTTTTCTCTGCTCAAGAGATAAGCCTCCCACACTGTAGTTTTTAGAGCAAACTTCACTACACAGCCAGTAATGGCAGATGTTTTTCAGCTTGATTACTTCTACTGTCATTTAGTTAAGGTTCCCACATGTAATTTTTGCTCTCCTTATGTTTGTACATCAGGAGGGGATGCTTGGAAATGCTTGTTTTGTGGGAGTGTAATATGAACAAGGAATACTGGATAATGATTATAGCAGCATGGGATTATCAAATGACTCTTATTTCAGATTATGTGCTTGTAAGTGATTAAGTTTTTGAGGCTGCCACCTCCTTGTGAGGTGTTTAAAATCAAAATTAGTTTGATTGTAACTGATTAAAGCTACTGTGGGCAAACACACTCTGTTTGCCTGTCCAATTGTCTGTGTGTGGACGGAGTCAGGAGTTGTGCTAGTTTGCCTTCAGAAAAGAGTTACGACAGTGTTAGGAACTTTGTAATCATTGGTTTTGTCTTTATAGCCTCAATAGTGACCTGCCTGATGCTTTCTTGGAGCCTGGGAAGCAAGTGGCAGTTTATTAAATGGGAGAACAATGGATGGCTGGAAATTACAGGGGAATGAAAGAACTTTGGGTTGGATTTGATCACAATTGAATTAATCTTCTCAAATACAATGTGTTACCTGAAGGTGCTAAGCAGTAAGTTTTATAGCCGCAACACTGTGTGTTGTTCCTTCAAATTCTCTTTCCTGAAGCTCAGATCAATAAAAACTTCACCCTAGCTAACCCCCTTATTTCTCTTAAAGAAAAAAAGAGCAATTTACAGTCACAGCACCTACCTACAGCTGAATGCTGGAGGCCTTAACCTTCTTTAAGAAGTTAAGTCATCTGTGGATTATATTGGAATTAATTGATGAATTACAACCAGATTATCAAAAACATTGCTATTGTTGTTTCTACTGCTTGAGTCACAAATCATTCACGAAGGGCCCACGTGTCAAGCTCGTTGCACAGTCCATGCACCAGTTTACAGTCTGAGGTCAGATCCTGCCTATTGCTCCTCCACGAGGGAGCCTCTGTTGTGGAAGGCAGTGAGGTCCCACGTAAATGCTGCCAGTTTCCTGAGTGGCATGGCTTGCCCAGTCAGAGCCAGGAACCTGGTTAGATGCTGCCCACAGCTGAAAGAAATGTGGAAACGTGTAGTAGAGAGGGTGGAATAGCACTGGGAAGACATTGTATATGCAGTATAGAAGAGAGCGAACGAAAAGTCTGTAGAGAAAATCATTGAAACATCGCTTTTCTTCAACGGATGCCTATGAGGTTTTTCTTTGTCAAAAGTTGTGTCATTTGGGAGGGGACCAGTCTCCTCTAGGCTGCTGCACATGAGGAATCCACCATCTACTGTAATAATCATCCCCGTTGCATACCTTCCACAAGAAGGATCGTGTATTTATCTTGGTAATTTTCTTTATCATTGGTGCTGTTCAATTAATCAGTGTTTTGCACAGCACTAATATGGGATTTTAAAAGAGAATTATGACCACGTGCTCCATAGAAGGTAGAATAGGCATAGAAAATTAAAACCTCTAGGAGCAGAGAGATTTATTTCAAAGTATTTAAATTATTTTAATGGTAACAAAGGTTTGCAATGTATTATAAGCAATGCCTTGAACTCCCACAGTGTACCATTTTTCAGGCATGTGACCTGAAAAAAGATACGAGTGATAAAAGCTCTGCTCTGGAACAGATCTGCTTACTTATCATAAGAAAAAAATAACCAAGCACTGCAAACGTACCCACAAGCACACTAGGGAAAGTTTTGTATGCATTTAATTGGCCCTGTTTACTTTATTAATTTAAGCTATAACCTTATTCTGTCAAAGTGTACAAAACTAGGGCTGTTTAAGCATAAGCCAAGTAAACTTAAGCTAAATGCGCAACTACAGCTACTTGAAATCTTATACTCTGTCTTTGGTATTAACCAGGTTATACATGCATGTGACATACCATTAAAGTCCATCAAAGAGCGTGAATTCCCTTATCAACCTAAAAGAATCCTAAATCTTCCACTTTTTGAAATGGATCAGAACTCTGGGAGATTTGAAAAATCCTGATAATAAATACAGGGTTTTTAGATGCAAACTAACTGCTTGCTAACAAAGAGTCTAACATTGTCTCGACTGCTTCAGCTGAGTGCTCTCCATCATTGTAATATGTCATGCAATTCTCTGGTGAATTGTATCGGTATGTATATAAAAGATAAACAACTAAAGAAAAAGTCAAATAAGTGAGATACTTGGTTGTCATTTGAATATAGGCAGCGTTTTCTCAGACATAAACTCTAAATACCTGTTTAAAAGTTGTTTTTTTTTTTCTATTCTAGGATTCCTTTCATATATTGTAGGATGCATTTCTCTTACTTGGATTGTGTCAAATCTATATTTGATCTATTTGTGGCATGTTTTGCTTGGTGTAGAAATGAAGAGTTTACCTATTCCTGTGAAGAAATGAAACAAGCTGTAAAAAGAATAAGGTTGGTCAAAAAGATACTTTTCCATCTTGAAGAAATCATTTCTGTTTTGTCAAGGACAAAATAGGATTTTGCTTGAGATTTGACAGTTCTCATTCCAGCTGTTAATCTATGTGTTTTATTGGATCAAAAGAATTTCATGTTTCCTTAGCAGGAATGGTGATCAAATACAGTTTGGTTTATTTATTTATTTATTTATTTTATTTTTTTTATTTCATATCTCAAATGGTATGTCTAAAGCTGTAATCAAACATGAGGTGTGTGGGGGGTCTTTCTTTTATTGCGTGTTGTTACTCTTTGAGCTGGAAACCCTTTCAGTGTGGGCAAAAAAAATTCCTTTTTTTTTTTTTTTTGCAAGATGCTTATGAAAAGAAAGCACTCAGTTGTAGAAATGTTGTGAGCTTGGACCAAATTTGACATCTGGTTTCCTGAATAGAATCTGCATTCTTCATCTACCTGATGTCTTGTCAAACCTGCCACTGACCAATAGCCATTCAAGAATGATTTTTTTTTTTTAATTATGTCTAAATATGAATCTCCCAGTAGCTGAGCAATCTCTTGTCACAAGCTTATCTGAACTGACTTTAGAAACAAAGGAAGTGTGGACTGTGCCTATCGAGCCTGAAGTCTTTTGCTTTGCAGTTTGCAGTTTGTTATGAACTTTCCTGCTGTTTTACTTCTCCAAAATTGAAAGGAAGAAGCAAAAAAAGACATGAGAATTTTATAGTAGGGGTGCCAGATGTTTAGGTTTGAGGTCCTTCAGAAAGATCAAGTGATGTTTGGATTCCAGTACTTTTTTCAATGGGGCATGCTAACAGAAGCATCATGCTCTTGTTCTTTAAATATGTATTTTGTTGTATGGTAGCATATGGGTCCACAAACTTGCTTTGGTATTGTTAGTGTCCTGAACTATGGGAGAGGTTGTCAGATATACCTCAAGAGAAGCAGGTTGCTTTGGCAAATGCATGCAGAAACCAGTCATGTTTATGCTTAAAACTTCTGTATGTACCTGTTTACATCTCATTCTGTAGTTCTCAGTAGTATGATTTGGCAGATTGGAAGTTTTCTGTCCCCTCCAATACTCTACCCTGATTCTAAGAGTTTCTGAAAGTATTCATGAGATCAGGTTTAAACCTGATGAATTGTTTTTAGAGAACTAATAGAGCATTTTGTAAAACATTCCTCTCTACCTTTTAAAAATGCTTTGTCTAGTATTTTTGGTAAGGAATATCCTATCCTTTAGTGTAAGGATAACTAATTTTCAAAATGGTTCTATGTAAACAAGACGTAAGAGACTCCTGCTCCAGTCTTTCCCCATCTATGTCTGCAAAATATTGGGGTGCATGGAAGACTTGAATCTACTGGTTCAATTTCCATTCATGAAAATCTAGTCATACAGCAAACCATTAGAAGAAACTGAGCTACTGGTAATGCAATGAACCCACTGCATACATTAATAACCAGGTTTATAGAAAAGCCATGTGAATTAGTAATTACAAGCCAAATTTAAAGTGTATAATATGAATACATTTAAGGAAACTTCAAGTATACTTCCTGCAAGCAAAGTGTCTCTGTGTACCCTTTCCAGATATTGGATGCTCCTGACCCCTATGCTAGATTTCCCTAAAAATCTCTCCAGATTATAAAGCAAAGTACCAAGGAAGAATAGAGAATTGTTCCAGAAAAATTTCCAGCAAACAATTTTCTGCAAAAAATTTCCCATTCTCCATTTTGCCCTGTTTAGAAAAGTTTCTTGTAAAGGTCTCCATGTCTCTTAGAAATCTATTTTTCATTCTTCTTTTCCTTGGCTGACAACTTGTTTTCTAGGGAAAAAAAAAAAAAAAAAGCCATAGTTTGTGGCTGTAGTAATCATCTTTTCCTCAGTCAGTGAAAGCTGGCTGCTTATCGCTGCCTTTGAAGAGCACTGTAAAACAGTCATCTGATTTGCTGCAGTTGTAGCACTAATGAACTGCACACAGCTGATGCCTGGGACACGCAGCCTGTCATTCATGAAGAGCATAGAAAATACTTCCAACATGCTCAGCAATGATACTTTGAAAATAATTTAATGACAATGACATGTTTCCTTTTGCAATATGCAGCCAGAAAAGTCTCCTGTAAAATATATAAGGAGAGATGGATAGCAAAGGAATCTCAGGACTTCACAAGAGAGTGCTTTCAGTGGAGAAAGGAAAATATTTTAGCAAAACTTTACGATTTAACTATGCTTGTAGGACAATATATTGCATTTTTACACTCCCTTTCTTTTGTGTATATTTGTGTTCCACAAAATTAAACTGAGAACAGATTTTATTGTATAGAATAGGGAGAAGTGCAGTTTATTTTCCTTTTTATGTAGTTCACTGGAAATTACTTAAAGAATGTTATTTCAGAGCATCATTCAAAAATTGTCAGTTACTGTGCTAGCTGGTAATGAACTATAAAACTATAAACTTCTCAGTTTCTGGGTATCAGTGTTATGTTGTTATGAATTCACTAGTTAATAAATTCCTTTATCAGTACTTTTCTCAATACTGACTTTGTTACAGGGTAGAGGTGAAGACAGGTTCATGGAATATATAAATGACATAAGTGTTCTCAGAATAATTTATATAGTCTTTCTGAGGTGGACAAGCTGCTTTTTGGTATAAGAAGCAGGGAAAAACTTTGTGTATCAGACCGTTATCCAGTTTCTAAATATTGATAGATGGATTATCCCATCTGTCTATTACTGGATTTCTTTTTTTTTTTTTTTTTTACAGTACTGGTCCGGTCATAGACAAATCCTATACTAATTGCACTGTCAGTCTGATCCTCTAGGACTTCCCATTTCATGTTTCTCAGCTACCTTCTAGCCTTAGCTGATGACTGGGTGGTCATCACCCACTACAGCTGATGGTGAATGACTGTATATGCACACCTCTTCCTCTGGAAAACTGAGATAAAGTGGTTTAGTTTAAAGTTTTTTATTGAAATTCCTTGAACAGAAGGCACAGTGGAGGGTGTTGGTGCTGTCTTGGTGGCTACAAACATGTTGGAGGGGTGGGGGTTGGTGATGCAGTAGATGGGCTTCTGAGTGGCTGAATGCACAGGTTCTGGGGGGGACATTCACTAGGAGGGTTACTGGCGGGTCCATGGGGCAAACCTTCCTCTGAGGCTTAACAAAAGACTAGAGGAGAAGATATTTTGAGAATTATCTCATCATAAAGGGATGGAGTTGGATAGTAGTTCTGAATAGATCACATTGTTGGTTTTTTTTAAAATATAATATAAGCTTTTTATTTTTTTGTATTCAAAGGCAAGATTTTGGAGCATATGAAGCAAGTATCAGTAGAGGTTTTTTAATGGTTTATAAGGAACAGTGTTAATAAGTTCACTGTCCGTAATGGAAAAAGAAAGGATTATAAAACTATTAGAAGGGTGTGCTTTCAAATTTCTAATGGGTCCACTATCTTATAAAATATTTCCAGTATTTTTTTTTTTAAATAATAACAGAAAAAAATCACTTACAAGTTTTCCTGGGTTCATGTCTTTCACTTAATGGGAGGACACCGAGACAGATTTAGTGTAAGTAAAAATTTCATTAGTGTATGTTACTGTAATGGTGTTAATGACTGATAATTCATTCCAGCTTCAAGTAGCTTTGTAGCTTACAGCCTGAGGTAATAACTAGCATATTCATTCACAGATCACAGGCAAGTTTGGGTAGGGCTTGTGGCAACTGCCTCCAAATTCAAATTTTTTTTCTAGGAAATGTGACAATTTTTTAGGCAATTTCTCCTGATAGGCTGGAATTTCTAATGATTGCCATGTTACTATTTTGTATTTGTTCATGTCTTAACCTTGATGGATAAGTAAGTCTGGAAGAAAATTCCCGGTTAAAACAAAGTCCACAAGGTGAAAAGTCGGACAGAAAGGTACAGAAAAAGCAAAGGAAGGACACGCAGAGGACGCTGATGGTTCTTTTCCTTTGATTTCTGTAAAGGGGGAAGCCCCAAGGCCCACTGTATCAGTGCTGGTCTGTGCAAAATTGCCTTGTATTTCAGAGTCTGCTTTCAAAAAATACTGCCTTATTACATTTGAAGTGGGGAATCTTTTCTTACTGACTCCACTAAGCTCCTGTTGCTTTTCAGCAAAGCTAAATGCAACACACCTTTGCTGTTGTTCTTTTTATTTATTCCTTATGATCTTTTTGATGATCTTTTTAGAGCCTGATGCAGATTTTGGGACAGTAGATATGATATCAGACTCCTAAAATCTGCATAGCAAAGTGCAAATGACTGTTTTGTGTACACACACAACGCCAAGGGCCACATTTCTCCATCTGCAACTAAAGTTACTCTATCAGTCTTTGCAGATTCATGTTCTTAAACTCACCCATCAGTTTTGCAGGGGAAGAGTGGGGAAGCAAAATAAGATAGACACTGAAGTTTACTGTGGAGAATTTTACTTGAAGATCTCTGTAGTTTCAGTAGCCATGAGTGTAGGTTGTAATTTGTGTGTTTACACTAACAGTGGGAAATTTCTAAGGATAGGAGCCTATGAAAACTGAAGGTTCAATTTTCTTGAATGTCCCTTCATGGGAAAATTGTGTCTTAATAAGCAAGGCTAGAAGAATTTATTTCATTATGACCAGAAACACTAAATTTCAGAAAGAAACAGTTGGATCTTAAAAAAAAAGAGAAAGAGAGAAAAAATTATCAGTCATTTGGGCTGAATAGAAAAAAGTCAAAGGCTGTGGGTCTGCGTGAAAGTAGCACTGCTGCAATAATTATCTTAATTGTTAATAGCGGTCCATCAGGGAGAAGGTGAATTACTGGACTGAATGGATGAATATGGACAAGGAATTAAAAAGTAGATTTGCATGGACTGTTTTCTCAGATTATTTAGGAAGACCTCGTACATAACACATCCCTAGCAACAAATCTCTCTCGTACTTTTGACAAGAACTACATTTCAGAGCTGTGACAGAACATTTGACTTCTGTGATACAAGAAATTGTCCCATTTGATATCCATTTTTAAAAAAAAAAGTTTTAATTTAGTGGAGAGGAAATAATGGCTTTTCCTTTCAACTTGAATTTTTAAACAAATTGATAGGACTCTGACTTAGCAGCTAGTTTGGTAAATCAGTTTTCTTGCACAGCCCTATGCAAGAGATACAGTCTTCTAATGGTGTTTAAAAATTACTGCCTATTCTCCCAAAAGGAAAAAAAAAAAAGCCAAGAAAGAAGAAAAAGCAGCCACTTTTAGGATGCAGGCCCGTTCTGTTGAGTCAAATGGAAACTTTGTCAGAGACTGGCAGAAGTCATACTGGATCCCAAATAAAAATATATAACAACTTTTACCTGTTCTACATAACATATAGTCCCATTAGTAAAAATTATGTTTAAAAATAAAAATATTAACAATCTCTGAGGAACTCTTAGGTCTTCCTCTTCTTATTTAATCTGTTGACAGTAGCCATGATTAACATGTCACAGTCTACTAAAATGTAAGGTCCAGAAAAGCACTGTGTATGCTACCACAGCAGACACTGTCTCCAGAGATTTGTCCAGCAAAGGTCCAGGTCCCTCATGGACAATGCCTGATTGATTGAGCTGTGGCAGCTTGAACTGACCAAAGTGGACATCTCCTTACCTCAGGCTCACATGCTGATGGGCCAGCAAAGCCCCTTTTTCAATGTTGGCCCTAAATGTCAGTCTAGGAATTGGGGTAGGTGAGGTGTAGCTGGGCATCTCTGGCACAAGCCAGATGTCTGTGAGGTATCTGGAGAAGCTAAAATCTTAAATCACCAGAATAAGAGTCATCAGAGGAACTGCTGGAGCCTGAGTACCTCTGAGCAAAAGCTTTATGTCAACGAGTAACACTATACAGGAATGAAGTGTTCCACTCGCTGGTTCCTACATGGTATTTGAATGTTAGCTGCTGGTACCAGCATAATTCCTATGGAACTACATCTGTCCACCTTTTCTGATAATTAGTTGGAGGCAGCATGCTATCAAATTAAATAGTAGAAAGAATAATTGGATTACTTCAGCAAAATTTGCTTTGCATGTAGGCAGTGATATGGAAACAGTCTCCATTATTCTCTTTTATTTTAAATTATCTGACTGATTTGGAACTGCATTGCAATTTAAACTGCAAAAGAGCAAGGTACACTGCATTTATCCAATTTAAATACAGTTTTTGCTTCTCTCCAGGCATATTTTAATATACTTTGTGGCATGCACTTTGTGCAATTTCAATTGCTTTTCCTTTCTTAGGAGTATTTCTGCTACTTTTACAAAGGCTGCTAATGGTAATTCTTGTTCCTTTTTATTCATGAAATTCAACATCACACGGAAGAGCACAGCTTATCCCCTGGCTTACTTAAATTGTCTCATTACGTTTGTGGTCTCAAGCAGGATTAGCAGCATTAGTCCATATGGTAGTCCTTTCCAATGTTGCAGAGACCTAAAAATGCATATTATGCAAATTACATGAACGATAAGAATTTGATTTTTCAAATTCTTTTTCTTTTTGCTCATTAGGGTGCTAAACGGGAAACTTAGCTCAGTATCCATACAGAACCCATTTTCATAGAGCAGTTTAACATTTGCTATGCTGCTGCTTTTTCTGTCTCTTCTTAGCTGTTGTTGTCAGTGTGAGAAATCTAGTGGGTTTTTACACCACTCAAAAGGCCTACACTTATATAACCTGTCAATTCTCTTAATCAGTCAAAATGTGGGCAAAGAAAATAGAAATGATAGTCTAGAAATGATACCTAAATACAATAAATAAATAGATAAATCTTCTATTGGGGTATTATTATGTGAGAATATGAAACCATAGCTTTTATTTATATATTTTGAAATTCTTGGTGAAGTGACTAGACTTGCTTTATACCGTTAAAAGAAGCTTCCAAGTAAAGGCTAAAAAAATGTCATTAACTGCATTTTAAAATTCTGTGTTGCTGATCACATTGCACATGTTTTTATGTAATAATGGCAAAGGAAGAAAAATTTGGAGCCTTTCTTTCATTGTTGCAGGTTCTCTCCGGATAGGTCTGAAACTGGGGGTGAACCAGCATGTGTCATGCTGCTGGGTGCCAGAAAGAAACAAAAAGACGAAACAACCTGAATGAAAGAATGAAGTGTTAGCAAAAGCAACAACAATAAAAAGGTTTCCAGGGTTATTTGATTGCTTTCTTTTTATTTAACTGGGCAAGAGAGATTTGAATAAGATAAACTGAATAAGATTTAAAAAACAACAACAACAAAACCCCCAAACAAACTCCCCTCACCACACACCCCAAAGCACATAAAAGTGAGATTTACAAAGAGCTTCGGAAGGAGGTAGAAAACATAGAAGATTTTGAGAGTGAGCTGAAGTTGTTGAGAGATAATCTTATGGTACTGGAAGACAACAACATAGATAGAATGTCCTGGTTTCAGCTGGGATGGAGTCAATTGTCTTCCCAGTAGCTGGTACAGTGCTATGCTTTGAGTTCAGTATGTGAAGAATGTTGATAACACACTGATGTTTTCAGTTGTTGCTCAGTAGTGTTTAGACTAAAGTCAAGGATTTTTCAGCTTCTCATGCCCAGCCAGCGAGAAAGCTGGAGGGGCACCAGAAGTTGGCACAGGACACAGCCAGGGCAGCTGACCCAAACTGGCCAACAGTGTATTCCATACCATGGGACGTCCCATCTAGTATAGGAACTGGGGAGTGGGGTGGGGAATCGCCGCTCGGGGACTGGCTGGGTGTTGGTCGGCGGGTGGTGAGCAATTGCCCTGTGCATCATTTGTACACTTCAATCCTTTTATTATTACTGTTGTCATTTTATTAGTGTTATCATTATCATTATTAGTTTCTTCTTTTCTGTTCTATTAAACCGTTCTTATCTCAATCCATGAGTTTTACTCTTTTCCCGATTTTCTCCCCCATCCCACTGGATGGGGGGGAGTAAGTGAGCGGCTGCGTGGTGCTTAGTTGCTGGCTGGGGTTAAACCACAACATAGAAGTGCAGCAAATCTGCTGTGGTAGATTCCTGTGATATCCAGAGTTCAGGCTTGGCAAAGAAAGCTATTAGATTTTGGTAAGAAAACCAGGTTAGGCTAAACCGAAGCCTTTGTATACTGGAGACATGATAGTGAATTTGAAGCACTGCAGTCTAGAAGCAGAAAGGCATGAGGAGATTATAACCAGAGGCCACAAAAATAGTGTTTGTGGTTGCGTGTGGCAAACTTTTTCGGAAATGTCTAGAGCAAAAGAGGAAAAATGCAGTCTGAACAGTTTATCAGTTGATCGGATAAACCGTGCGTGTCTGCATTTGATTTGGTTTATGCTCATATAATTGTACTTGCTGTGGCTGATGCTGCTGGTGTTATCAGCACTAGAACTGTGTCCCAAGGTACTTGCACTTCACTGTGTCCTTTTAAACACAGGAAGGGAAAACAGCTTTTTTAGAGATGCGGAAAAGATGTTTTTATGTATTCAATCATGGTTTAGAATTGTTGACTATGAAACAAATAGAAACATTTCTAAGAGAAAAAAGTTTATGCCCCTGCTGTATTTTCTATGCTTTCAAAATTTTAAGCAATGCAGAGGAAGCATCATGTTGTTATTGTTCCAAAAGAGAGCATCTTAAATATTATAGTTATTACCAACTATTTGTTTAGGTATGACTGAATCCACAAACCTTTTCATTCTACTTCATTCGTAATTCTGTCTCTTACTTTCTTTCTTATTACAAGTTTCAAATCATGTTCTTTGTTTGAAAGCAACAAGACTGTTGCCATGGTTTAATTCCATGTAGTGTCATTGTAATTAGTGGAAAGAGGCACTATTAGAAATGCTTTAAGCTCCTCTGCCTAAGTCATAGTGGTGTAAGTAATTCAAGCAGCTCTTGCTTGTACTTTCATAAATTTCAGATTTGATTTTGTCAGTCATTTGTCCTGTTGTTTTCTAGGCATTTCTGATATTTCAAGTGCAGCCTCCAAATTTAAATGTCTGCTATGATTTAAAACAAACATTGTATTTTCTTCTATTTACATTTGTTTCTGGTTAATACTTTCTTGCTTGTTGATGGAAAAACTCCAGTGCCTAACTCCTGTTTCCCCTGTCCCTGCTCTCTGCTCAGGTGCCATGAAGCAAATGCATCCTTAATGTGTTGTGGTAAGAGTGGCAAAGGCTCTTTTCTCCAGATGAAGGGAGTGGTCTGCTTGTAGAAGAAAGTCTGTCAGTCTGTGTGTTCTTTAGTCTCCTTTTCATGTCAAAATGGGGAATAGAGTTGATGAAAACATAAATGCCATAGACTGAGTGTCTCTGCTCTGTTCATGAGTGGCTTACAAGATGAAGTCAGGGCTTTTGTACCTCTTTACCAAATGTACCGGTACAAGATGTGTTATGGCTTACTTCAGAGGCAAAGTATCATTTCTGCTCAGAGGGAAGGAGACCTACATTTTTTCTGTGAATTCAGGCTTATTTGAGAGACCAGAGATACAGAGATGATGGGAAGGTGAGGGAGCTCTAGCCCCTCTGGACCTCCTCCCCCAGGCAGTAGCTCCCGGTGCTGGTGGTCGTGTAGCCTGGCAGGAGAGGAAGCCTCCTCACCAGGAGGTGTTGGGGGGAAGAAACAGAGACCTTGATCATACTGGGTAGAGACACAGAACCACATATGAGCTGGCCCAGGGAACTTGAGAACAGCTTTCCTGGTCCTGGTTCTGGCAGCAGTGCATTTGGCATGGTTGATAGAGTATATACTTTAAACACAGTTTGTTTCTTTCCAGAGTGAAAGAGATAGAAAGATAGAAATCAGATTTGTTAACTGTCCGACAGACTTGACAGTGAAGTTTCACAAACTGCCTTCATTCAAGGTACTTGCCGGTGGCCATTTGCACTGTCTTAGTAACCAAGGTTGAAACAAGATCTTTGTTTGGGAAATCCAATTGCCATAATACCAAGGCTCTGGGCAGTGAAACCAGCTTGATATTTATGTATTACCTCTTCTGATACAAAGTACCATGTGTTATTCCACGTCATTGCCAAATTACTGGCTTGAATTGCATGCTCTCTATTTTCTCTCAAAAAACCCCAAGTGTCTAAATCCGCATAGCACTGTTTAAAAATGTGCAATCACCTACTATTCTCCCACCTACAATTAGCATGGTAATTTTTGACTATAGTGTGGAATTGAATTGATTGAAGTTGCAAAATCTTATAATGTTGTAAAAGGGAAGGGAAGAAATACTGTCTAAAATAGCTTCACTTCTAAGCAGAAACTATTTTAGTACTTCTCAAAATACGTTAGTACTTCTTTAATTCCTTGTGTGTGTGTTTTTATTTGAAACATCAGATCTAGGATGGAGTATTGAAAGAGCTAGGAATAACTCATTATCATCTCTAACTTTTTGATGTACATATTTAATTTAATCTTGTGTAAGTCTCCATTTTCGTGACCTTTTTTTTTTTTCCTGTGTCGGGTGGATACTCTGTATTAGATAATGCGGTTTTATTTTTATATGTTTAAGTGCTTTAAAGTTTCTTTGTTTATAAAAGTGCTGCTTGTGCAGAGCCTTTCCTTGTCTCATATGCCCAAGTACCCTCCCCTCCACCTGCTCATTTAGAGCAACATAAATGCGTGCTGCTGCACTAAGGCGCAGGAGAGCTCCCATCAGCAGTAATTGTTGACCTACCACAGTTCCAGTCAATGATCAATAGATACTACTTCGCTGCACAGCAACTGCGCAGAGAAATTGCAGAACCCACTGAGAATTTGTTTTCGACATGCAAACCCAGCTGATGGCCTTCAACTGTAACAGATGTCAGAGAGTGACAGGCACCCTGGGGCACCATTAAAGTACCGCTGGAACTTGACTGGGGAAAAAAGAATGCTACCAAATTACTAAGTTCATTCTAACAAATCACATCAAAGTGGAGAAAAAGCCTGAGCAAAAGAAAATTACTACTTTCATTTTCTTTCTTATCTTCCGCTCCAACACAGTATGTGTGCTGCCTTATGCAATGCTATCAACTACTGTACTAATGAGCGGTTCAGCTGCATGAAACGACGAAGCTTTTACAGTAGTGGCCAAGGGGCTGTGTCACAGGAGAAACTGGAGATTAGGAAGAACGTGTACTCCTAGGAACGCATTAGCTAACTTTTTTACTTTAGCATATGTAGATTCATAAGTGTGAAAATTTGCTAACATTTAATCCTTAGATGACTATGTGAATTCAATCCAATTCAATGCAGAGGAAAAAACTAAATGAAATATGATAATTTTTTCCCTTTTTGTGTTGATCTTGCAGGTGTACAACATTTAGCCCAGCTGTTTTTCTTACTTTCAATGCCTTTGTTCCTGGAGATGTTAATTCAGAGTTGGGACTAGGCTGGATAGTGTGTTTTTAATTTGTTAATGGGTTTGGCTATCTCTGTGTGGTCATGATCAGCAGAATTGATCAGAATGAACATGCATGTAACTGCAAAACTAAACATGCCTGGGGTCCATTTATTCCCAGAAAATACTTCAAGTTCAGTGAGCCAAAAAGTATATTGATACTTAGAGAAATTCTGTCTCTAAAAGGAAAATACAAAGGTAGCTATCTATTTCTTTTTTTCTGGGTCTTGAAATGGATTATTACCATTTCACCAAGTGTAAAGAGGAAATGTTATCAAAATGTTACTGAGGTATATCTTCAAGTTCTCTTATCGTTGAAATACAAAGCCCCTAATGTTGCTTATACTTGTGCATGATCTATGCACACTTCTCACACATGGAGGGTGTCATTACAGACAATGGAACTAGCATAGTGCTTCAAAGGAATACTATACTGACAGTAAAACAAAAAATACATCTAGGAAGATGGTGGAGTCATAGAATCATAGAATCATTTAGGTTGGAAAAGACCTTCAAGATCATCGAGTCCAACCATTAACCATGCCCACTAAACCATGTCCTGAAGTACCCTGTCCACTCGCTTTTTGAATATCTCCAGGGATGGTGACTCACCCACTTCCCTGGGCAGCCTATTCCAATGTCTGACAACCCTCAGTAAAATTTTTTTTTCCTAATATCTAACCTAAATCTCCCTTGCCTCAACTTGAGGCTATTTCCTCTCATCCTATCTCCAGCCACCTGATAGAAGAGACCAGCACCCACCTCACTACAACCCCCTTTCAGGTAGTTGTAGAGAGCGATAAGGTCTCCCCTCAGCCTCCTCTTCTCTAGACTAAACAGCCCCAGCTCCCTCAGCCGCTCCTCATAAGACTTGTGCTCCAGGCCCCTCACCAACTTGGTTGCCCTTCTCTGGACACGCTCCAGCACCTCAATGACTTTCCTGTAGTGAGGGGCCCAAAACTGAACACAGCACTCGAGGTGCGGCCTCACCAGTGCTGAGTACAGGGGAACACTCACCTCCCTGCTCCTGCTGGCCACACTATTTCTGATACAGGCCAGGATGCCGTTGGCCTTCTTGGCCACCTGGGCACACTGCTGGCTCATATTCAGCCAGCTGTCAACCAGCACCCCCAGGTCTTTCTCTGCCGGGCAGCTCTCCAGCCACTCTTCCCCAAGCCTGTAGCGCTGCATGGGGTTGCTGTGACCCAAGTTGCAGGACACGGCACTTGGCCTTGTTGAACTTCATACGATTGGCCTCAGCCCATTAATACAGCCTGTCCAGATCTCTCTGTAGAGCCTTCCTACCCTCAAGGAGATCGACCCTGCCTCCCAACTTGGTGTCGTCTGCAAACTTGCTGAGGGTGCACTCGATCCCCTCATCCAAATCATTGATAA
>NW_010972864.1:8618018-8618996 GCF_000737465.1 Haliaeetus leucocephalus | reverse complement strand
GGCTTGGCAAGGACCTCTGCCAGTTCCCTCAGTATTCTTGGATGGATCCCATTGGGACCCATAGATTTGTGAGTGTCCAGATGGCGTAGTAGGTCACTAAGTATTTTCTCCTGGATTAAGGGGGGTATGTTCTGCTCTTCATCCTTACCTTCCAGCTCAGGGGGTGGAGTACCCTGAGGATAACTGGTCTCCCTATTAAAGACTGAGGCAAAGAAGCCATTAAATACCTTGGCCTTTTCCTCATCTCTGGTTGCTACGTTCCCTTCTGTATCCATTAAAGGATAGATATTCTCCTTGGGATTCTTTTTACTGTTAACATATTGTAAAAACATTTTTTGTTGTCCCGAGCTTTTGCCTTTCTAATTTTCTCTCTGTATGACCTAACAAGATCCCTGTACTCCTCCCAAGTTGCCCGCCCTTTCCTCCGGAGATGATAAACTCCTTTTTTTCTTGACTCCTAGCAAAAGCTCCCCATTCAGCCAGGCCGGTCGTTTTCCTCGGTGGTTTGACTTGCAGCACACGGGAATAGCCTGGTCCTGAGCCATTAAGATTTCCTTCTTAAAGAATGTCCATCCCTCCTGGACCCCTTTGACACCTCCCACCAGTCCTTCCCTATTCGTAAACAATAGATCTAACAAGACTCCTCCCCTGGTTGGCTCACCCACCAGCTGTGTCAGGAATTTATCTTCCACACACTCCAGGAACCTCCTATATTGTTTACTGACTGCTGTGTTGTATTTCTAGCAGATGTCTGGAAAGTTAAAGTCCCCCATGAGGACAAGGGCACACAATTCTGAGACTACTGCCAGCCTCTTGTAGAATGATTCATCCGTCTCTTCAACCTGGTTGGGTGGTCTATAACAGACTCCCAGCACAATATCTGCCTTATTGGCTTTCCCTCTCATCCTCACCCATAAGCACTCCACCTTGTCATCAGAATCGTGTAGCTCTGTACAGTCAAAACATTCCCTAACATAG
>NW_010972864.1:8617020-8617761 GCF_000737465.1 Haliaeetus leucocephalus | reverse complement strand
GCACCTAGTTTTATCCCTTACCCCCTTCAAACCTAGTTTAAAGCCCTTTCTATGAGCCCTGCCATCTCATGAGTGAGGATTCTCTTATCCCTTTGAGATAGCTGGACACCATCTGTCGCTAGCAAGCCCGGTGCTGTGTAAACCTCCCCATGATCAAAAACCCCAAAATTCCACCTACGGCACCAGCCTCTGAGCCACGTATTAACCAGGTGTGTTTTCCTGTTCCTTTCAGTGTATTCCCCTGCCACTGAAGGGATTGAGGAAAACACTACCTGTGCTCCTGATCTTTCTACTAATCGTCCCAGTGCCCTGAAATCCCTTTTGATTGCCTTTGGATTCCTCTCTGCAGTCTCATCACTGCCAACCTGCACAACCAGCAATGGGTAATAATCAGAGGTCCGAACCAGACCAGGGTGTTTCCTGGTAATGTCTTTTACCCGGGCCCCAGGAGGCAGCAGAATTCCCTGTGGGATGGGTCAGGTCTGCATATTAGGCCCTCTGTCCCCCTCAGAAGGGAGTCGCCTACGACAATTACCCTCCTTTTTCTTTTTTCAGAGGATGTGAGAATGCGCGGGGCTGCCCGACTGAGCCTAGGCACCTCCCTAGGTAGGGCTTCATCTGTACCCTGATCTTCATTGACCTGGTCCCCAAGTTCCAGAGTCCCACACCTGTTGCGTAGGGGCAACTGGGAAGGTGAGGGAGACCGGGAGGGGATTCGCCTGCCTCCCCGAGCAGGGACCT
>NW_010972864.1:8582731-8616870 GCF_000737465.1 Haliaeetus leucocephalus | reverse complement strand
TGATACTCCTCAACCTTTCCACTTCCTCCTTCAGCTCTGCCACCAGGCTGAGCAGATCATTCACCTGGTCACCTCTCACACAAGAGGTGTCCCCGCTGCCCTCCGTCATCAGTGATAGACTCAGGCACTCCCTGCAGCCAGAGACCTGGACAGCTGCATGTTTACATGGGACCTCTGTCTGCGTTGCCACATTTTTCCTAACAATGGCTTTCACCCGAGTGGCAACCATACCTGGGTCTCCCTCCGGGCTGACGCCCACCACTTGAGTAGCCTTCTCCAGCTGGGAAGAGGAAGAGGGGGGCTGCGCCCTACCTGCACGCCCTGCCTGCGCAAACTGCCGCGCCACGCCCTGTTTGCCCGTCCTGTTCACCGCCCTCCCGTTCGCCGGCGCTCCTCAGGGCCGTTCAAATCTCCCGCAGTTGCCCCTGGCAATGCCCACGCTGTGTCAGCCTCTCTCTCGTGACCTGCTGGCTCCGGCCGGGTCCCTCTGCTCTTCCCCGGCGCTCCCGGGCCTTGGGAACCTCCCAGTCCGCCTCCATCTAGCGCTTAGCCACCGACTTACCGTTTCCTCTGCTGGCCTCGCCGCTGACAATGCTGCTGACTGTTACGTCGTGTTCATATCTGTCCTCTACATTTGCACCCTGCCATAGCCTGGGGACCGTGAAAGACCCCATCTCCCAAAAGCAGCTTTCCCAACAAAGGTTTAAAATGTAGTTACATGCTACCCAACTGATCCTCATAGCTGGGTTTAGGACATGCAGAGCTCACCGTTGCCCTGCGCTTGGAGTGATCTTTCCTCTGAGCAAAATGAAGAGCATGTCTTGTGCAGTGCAAATTTTGTGTGCGCAGTGGGCCTGAGGAGAGCGTGTACTCAGTGTGCTCCTGGACCAGGCCGGGCTGGCGCCCATTTGCTCTGCATGGGACATTCAGAAGTTCTGCAGAATCAGAAGCAAAACATGCAGCTGGACTGAACTTCTGGAAGGAAAGTTTCTACGTGTTTAGAAGAATATGAATAGATAATGTTGTGAAAAAATAAGTGTATATTTTCTACTGTAGTCCCATAAAAGCTCACATAACATTATACCTAGATTTTCACTATGATACGATAGCAGTTTGCTTGGGTTTTTTTTTTTAAATAGTCATGTTCTCAGAGGAAATGGAATCGTGTCTTGATTTTTAGTAAAGCATTTTGTGAATGATTTCTGCTAATACTTTTGTTATAATTCTTCTGATATTTCGAAGTATGAAGTTACAAGACGCAGGCAGTGCCAGCCTTGAATAGCTGCTGCAAGCCCTCTCCTACTAGACAGCCCTTTGCTTTGTGTTCCTGGATCTCTTTGCAGGAGGTGAGAAGGGCAAGACATCCATTTTGGATGGTCAGAAAGGCAAGATGTCCAACAATGCAACAATAATAGAGATATAATGTTGCTAAGAATGGCTGATTTGAACTATCATGAGGTGTGTGTTGTGAAGCAAAGAACTATCAGTAAGGAATTCAGTTATAGTGTTTTAATAAACTATGAAGTGTCATGCTCAGAATCTTGTTTATGGGGAATGGAAGCATGCCTTATATGTGTGTGTATATATATTTATTTTTATATTTATTTATTTATACCATACACATATATTTATATCTACCTATCTATCTGTAAAGCCAAGAACTTAGTGGCTTAGTGTAGGTAGAGTGGAAATACTAGTAGTCTAATTCAAGCACCATCATGAGCCTGTATCTAATTGTACAGAGAAACAAAGAATAATGTAATCAGAATACTGATACAAAAAAAGTCACAATAATAGTAAAAATACTATTAAAATTGCAACGTACACTTCTACCCCTTTTCCTGGGGTTATGCTTACCCTTCCCCTACTCTATTGGGTCTGAAGGTCAGTGGCTTCACTTTGTTGTTTGGTGTGTGGATGGGTGTTATGGCACATTACCAGTATTTGGAGTCCTTCACTAGGAGGAATATGATGTTCATGTTGCTGGTTTCCCCTCCCATGATCCACTTAGGATCCACCATTTGTATGTTTGCTAACACTTCTATATTGTTCTTTTTCTTCATTGCTCTGCGGCTCCACGTTATACCCAGATTTACTATATATGGTACTCTTTGCATATATTAGTTGCTATTTCTTTGTTCTCTTTGTTACCCCAAAGACAGTTCTGTCCAGACCCAGGTCTTCTTTTTGGTTTCTTTGTTTTGTTTTTGTTTTTTTAACTTACAATTACAGAGAGCTGTGGACAGCTGTGGGATCTCCAGTACCAAATGCTGGATGCATCTCTTACCATCCCATGCCAATATCCACCTACGCCACCCGCTGCGTCCTCACTTCCCAGGCCTCTGCTCTCATTTCAGGGATGCATAGCTTTGCACTACAACATCGTGTGAAAATCATTAATATCTCATTCTGTCAACCATAACTGATTGTTACTGCTATCTATATAAAACTAAGGTTGTACCATACAACAAACATGAGTAAAATAAGTTAGCTGTAGATACCAAGTCAGCCAGAGAGATTGCTGTCACAGCTAAACTGAGTAAAACCAAGCTATGAGCAGGTGAAGAAAAGCTCAGATGTAACAGTCCAGAGGTCTTGCAAACTCAGTACAAGAATGTGATCTGTTACTAGCAGTGGCAATACTCTATTACAGGGCTACACAGTTAAAGAAGTAAAAGGTGCTTTTCAGTACATGTGGCCATTTTCAGTAAGTTGCTTATGTTTTTCAGAAATTCTCCTTGTTGTCAGCCCGTCTTGAACATTTGGATTGCTTAAAAAAGCCCTTTTTTTCTGGATGCAAAACCCCTCTTTTTCCCAAAGAACTTCAATTTACAATACATAGCAAGAATACTGCAACCCTATTTAGATGTCTTAGCTCAAGAAAAGCTGTTCTGTTTGTATTTTAACACCCTCCACCCCCACCCACACTCTGATAAACTTTAGCTTTTAAGACTCTCCAGCTGTGCCTCCAGCAGTAATTGGGGTCATTAGTCTTTGCCTCCCCAGGCTAATTACCAGCACAATCCAAATGTCATCCCCTCAAGAAATGGAGCTTGAACAGGTTAAAGGCTGCAGCCACATGCAGTTAGAAATAAAGGGGAAGAAAAAAGATAAGTCAAGACTGTTTTCTGTGTCTGTATTTTATCTTCTATCTTGAACAGCAAGTTGTACTTGCTTCTACAGGCACTGTTTACTTTAACAGGCTCCTAAATCTTAATTTTAAGTGAAACAAGGACAAAAAAGATGTTTGTGTCTTGACTATGTTCATACTTAAATTGTGTGCCTCTTAAGTATAGGTCTTAACTAGAAATCAACTCCTTTATATTTTAGGCTGAAGGGTGCACTGCATTCCAATTCTAGTATCTAGTAGCTTTGGTTCTGGCATAGTGGAAAACTAAGGGACTTCTTCCAAGTTTGACCAATGTTAAAATTTTAAGCATGGGCTGGAAAAGCCACAAGAGTGGCAAATGCACTGTAATATTAATTCTTGTTTTTAAAGTCAAATTTTGAAGTCAATCTATGAGGTCTTGCATGTAAAAATACAAATGAGAAGAGGTGTAAAAAGTATCTTTCTTATACAGAAAAGATTCTGAATTTACCTTAAAGTATAACATGAACATTAAAATTTTATAGGTAAATCCTGGAAGTCATACTAACATATATAAAGCATTTGTTTAAAGCTTTGCTTTGGCAGCTATACTCTATTTGTGACCTGGGAAAAAGTGTATGCTGAAGTGCCTTCCTCTGAGGAACGGAGGAAAAACAAGTTTTCACCCCAGATCCAGAATTTTGCTCTAATTTGTTGGTTGTGGCTGGCATACTAGGTACTTAGTAACAGGGTAAATCAAGGGTTTTGCCAGTTTCTAAAAGCAATTCCGAGGAAGAGTTCACCATATCACTTCATGTTTCAGATAACTTACAGTCCTACTGATAAGTCAAAATGATTCTATGAGGAAAAAATGCAAATTAGTGGGTCTCTAGGGCAGGATTGCTGTTATATTTGCATTCCTTTAATAAGAGTATGAGACAGGAATGTGCCCTATGCAATATGTTTTCCCCAGATAAGTATACTGCGTAGTTGTTTCTGGGGACTGAACTTCAGGGCAAGCTTTTGGTCACTGAATTTGGATTTAGCGAAGCTGCTTTAGGACCATTGGCTGTCTGCTGCATTTGATCATTCAGAGCTACAGCTTTTGGAGTATGGGCAGGTTTTGTATTGTTCCGTAAGGGAAGGAATATGGAAGATGGATTCTGCTTTTATGCAGAGTATCTGAGCTTTTCTTTATGTGCCATGTGAGCAATAAAAAGAGATCTGAGAGTTAGCTTTAAGCCTGCTCTTTGGGCTTGCAAGTAAATGCTTTGCAAGAATGAGTTCTCAGTAAATGAAGAAGGAGTCGTGCTCACTTAAACGCTTCTCCATTTGTGTTTACAGCCCTCTTCCAAGTTTTGGATATTTTCAATTCACACATTTTTAAACATCCTTCAGGCTGTCTCTGGAGAAAAAGGTTAAATTTTGTGAATAGAATAGTTATGCAGCTATATGGGAGATGTGACAAACTCCCTATCTACTGAATGCCCAAGCTGGGAATGTATGGAGATTTGGAATAATTTATAGCTAGTGTAGCATATTCACAACTTGACTGAGTCCTTTATTACAGATTTATGATTACAGCTGAAATAAACTCATCTCCTTTGTGATAGAGAGAAAGTGTTATGTATAACAGAAAGTATAGACTGTATGGATAGCAAAGACCTATTTAGGGCCCAGTACTGCTCATATTCTAAGTAGCCAAATGGTAAGGCTTTTTTTGCTTAAAATTTCTCTAGAAAATGGCTTCTCAATAGTGAAAAGGTTTCATTTATGACTTGACCTATGGTTGAAGAAGAACAAAGATGTTGGCATAGAACAATCACTAAGGGGCGAGAAAGCAATGGGGGATCTGCAGGCAGAAGACGTGGAGTGAAAGACATGGCTTATTGTGAACAAGGACCTCGTGTATTCCCACTGCTGCAGATCATGGGTCTGGGGGTAAAAAGTTAAAGGAGCAGTTTCAAAGTCCAGGAATTCCTGAGAACCCAGGAATGTTTTGCAAAGGTGGGGGATACAGTCCATCTACCTGTCCCTTTGTTGGGTGGAAAGATGGCAGCAGGTTGAGGGGACCCTATGAGTCTCCCTGCCAGCTAGGGGAGGACATTTTTCCCCAGATGTGAGAGTTGAAAAGTGGAACTGATTTAAAGTTTTCTGCTGGAATGGTATGCAGAAATGCATATTTCCCCAAATTGAAACTTTGCTTGAAAATACTGACCTTTTTTTTTTACCCTAAGAGAATTGAAATGGAGATTTTTCAGCTTTGTATTGCAGCTGCACCACAGAGGAAGCAGAATACCTGACTCTGTGCCTTGTCTGTGGCTTGGCTGGGGAAATAAGCAGGAAGCATGGGAGCTACTCAAAGGCATTTGGAGCAAAAAGCTTTTTGGTCTCACTTCTCAAGAAAATAAAATGGAAATGACAAAAATCTTTCACTGTTAGTCAGCTAGTGAGCTTTGAGTTGTGTGTTGCTTCTGCAACACAGGTGTTTCTGAGAAATCCTGTCTGCAGTATGTTCTACAGGTTTGATTTTTGCTGCCCTTGACTTTTTGAAAAAAACACAGTTTCATTTTAGAACAAGCTGAGATCAAAAATTGCCATGTTTTTTCATGACAAATTATGTTTTGTTAGTATTTTAATATCCGACATAATTTATTTTGTCTATTGATAGGTCGGTTCATCTGTTTGCCTGAAAAACTGGCAGAAACCCTATTTATTTGGTATCGTACTGTATATGCTTAGGAGTATTTTACTTTTCTTGGTAGCAAATTACGGAAGTCCATTTTGAAAGCTACTTGAAATTGTCTGGAAATTCTTTTTCTCTGTAAAGAGAGTGGGTATACATGTTTAGTTTTGTTTTCTTCGCCTCTTCAGTTTTATTAAATTTAAGTTTGACGTTTGTTTATCTGGACAGATTCTTTTCCATAATTGCAAACTTGAGAAGTGCCAGCACTGATGCTGCTGTTCTACCAATTCAGATAAAGCTTCCTGTTCAGGCATCTCTTTTTATTAGTGTGGACAGATTGTGCCACAAATGGTTCATTACCTAGAGAGAATTCAACAGTTTTTAACAAAACAAATAATTTTATTTACAGGCAAGCTGAGAGATTTTTCAACAGAAATAATAAAAATCTTTTATCTAACTCACTTGAACAGACTGTAACTGGCTATCGGGCTGGAGTTCTGAATGAAATTGCAAATTGAATGTAAATTATGAACATAAACACCATTATCCATTTTTCCAGTTCATCTCTCTTGTGTGGTTATTCTGCCTGTTACCCTTTCTGATTTATTACACAGATTTGTCAAGAGGAGAAAGAAATTAGAGATCAACAAATGTATAATGCATGTGTATGTATGTGTGCATGCACATGAGAATAAATTCATGTGAAATATTGGACCAGATCACTGGGTTCTTAAAAAGATATCAATGTCTAAATCTTTTGTTGCATCCTCATGTGGCTACGCACCACCAAAACAAAAGACTTTCCTAGAAGAAAGGTTTTTCTGTCACTTTTGTTTTACAGCAGATAAAAGTATGACTTTCAAGAATAGAATATTCTATTATGGATTTGCCAACAGAGCTACTGCTAAATCCACCTCACTGACTGCTCCAGGATTCATTCCCCCTTGGTGGAGGTCAAAAAGGTAGAAAATGCCCAAATTCGTTTCTCTATTGCCCCTTCTAATTCACTGTAGAAAAATGATGTGTGAGCAGTATGTTCTTGAGCTTTGGCAATCCTCGCTTGATGTAAAGCATCTCTGAGATTACTTTAACTTAAACCGGGGCCTGGCTGCTGTTTTGGTGATAGCGTAAAGCCCCTGTTTTACCTCTCTTCCTCTCTGCTGGATATTCAGGACTTGTTCAAAGTATTGTATGTATTATCTTACCACAGTCTGTATATGTGGACTTCAATGACTAATACACCTATTACTGAAGACTGAAAGAACAAAATCCTAAATTAGTGAATGGTGATGGCCAAAACGTGATTAATGGACTGAAATTTCTATGTTGTACCAACTCCTGTTTAGCCAGCAGTACAGAAATGCAGTGGGTTAGCCTTGGCTAGCAGCCAAGCACCCATCCAGTGCTCTCTCACTTTTCTCCCTCAGCAGGACCAGGGGAGAAAATAGGAAGAATAGAAACAAGAAAGCTGCAGAGTTAAGGTAAGGACAGGGAAATTGCTTACCAATTACAGTCACGGGCAAAACAGAGTCAATATAGGGAAAATTAAGATAATTTATTGTCAATTAAAATAAGAATGTACTCACTAATTTGGGTAGTGGTAAATAAAAGGACAAACATTGAAACAAAACCTGTCCTCCCCCCTGTCACAGGTTTAACTTCACTCCTTCACTCCAGACTCCTCTAGCCAAGTGGCACAGCAGGGAGTCGGGAATGGGGGCTTGGGCTCAGTCCATAACAGCTCCTCTCTGCAGCTCCTTCCTCCCCACACTTTTCCCCTGCTCCTGCATGGGGTGTCCAAGGGCCGCGGTCCTTCAGGAATATCCATCGGCTCCAGTGTGGGTCCTCCAGGGACTGTAGGGGAATCCTCCCTCCGGTGCCTGGAGCGCCTCCTCCCCTCCTTCTCTGGCCTTGGTGTCTGCAGGGTTGTTTCTCTCACGTTTTTCTCCTCTCTCACAGATGCTGTGCAGCATTTTTTACCTTGTGTTAAGTATGTAGCCACAGAGGTGCCGCCATCTTGGCTGCTGGGCTCAGCTGTGCCCTGTGGTGGGTCTGTTGGAACCAGCTGTGTCCGGCATGGGGCAGCCCCGGCCTCTCCTCACGGAGGCCACCCCTGCAGCCCGCCGCTGCCAGCTCCTGGCACCTGCACCCAGTAGAAGCAGCAGCACAGAGCACGTTTGGGATGCATTTGAAATGATCTCCAGATGCTCTGTGGCTCCTCTGCCCTGGCTGTCAGGAACATGTCAGGCCCTCCCCTACTGATGCAGCCTGGGCTCCTCCTTGAGATGAAATTCAGCTGTTTTCATCTGGCTATTAGAAGAAAGTGAGAATGGCCTTTTTAATGTGGCTCATACCTTGAGGAGGTTGCATTGCTTTTTCTTGGAAGCTCACAAGTTCTTAAGATCTCTTGGACATGTGAAGAGGTTTGTCAATAAAAGGAGAAGAAGTTGGACATTTAACAAGAATTAAAAAATGCCGATCTATTCCCTTTCTCTGTTCTAGTCTAACATGGATTAAAAACATCACTTTTTTCCCCATCCTTTGAAAGACCATAAAAACAACAAACAGAACTGTACTACTTTCCTGTAACTAAAATTCTGTTTTCTTTCTTCCAGTAGTGCTATGTGAAAAAGCCACAAAAACATACGATATCTTTCCTCTTCAGTTCATTTTAAGGTCCTATTTGGTGTATTGATGGCAACGGTTTAAATGTAATTTTACTCATGTCTTTCATTTCAGAAGTAATTGTTTATAAAGTAACCGCTAATAAGAAGGCATTTCTGGTGAATGTGATTGCTCATTAAGTAGGTCTTCCCAAGATGCCTCTACTGAAAACATGTTATTGATCACTGAAGTTAAATTAGGAAAATTTATCAAGACTTCTGGAAGCTGTTCTCTGTTTAAAGCACAAATGCTTTCTTAGATCCCAGTGTTCATGGGCAAAATATATGTCTAGTTTTGTTAAAGCTATCAGCATGTAACTTACTCTTAATTACTATTGACAGAGCTTTATTCTTGCGTGGATATCTTCTTGTTGCTTACGGAATTTCTGAGCAAGTCTTCGAATCCTCAGTGTTGTGCTTGTGGGGAAGCTGTGCTTTTAATCTTTTCCTTGCAGAGGGGTGGAGGAGCCTTCTCATTGCACAGAAATGTGTATACAGGTACAAGCCCTGTGAAGAGAAGTCGTAGACTTACTTTTTTAAGGAACTTGGAAAAAATGTGTTTATCAAAAAGAAAGTCATTTGGGGATGCCAGATACTCTTTTCTTCTGCCATAGCTTGTATAGCCTGGCTTCAGGAAACACCACGTTTTTGTGGGAACAGGAACATCTGCTACTTCAGAAAGAAGAAAAAGACCAGCATGGCATTTAAACTTTCTCTAGCTATGTATGACAAACTCAAGCTCCAGAAAATTTTAGTACATTAATTTGCATCACAAATGTTCTTCTCATAGGAGGGAAAAGGTGTAATCTGCATTTAATAGTTTTTCTAAACATGTTACATTTTAGGAAACTGTTATTTTAGACTATGCTAAAAGGCTTTCTAAACACACATGAGAGAAATGAGGTAAAGACAGCCTACACAAACAGTGAAACAAAATTGATGCATGGTGGGACCCTGTATAGACCTTTTTAGGTGAACTTCTCATGCTAGCCTCCTGCTGCAGTTGACAGAAGTAAAAACCCTCCTGGCCTGCAGTTCTGACCTATTTTTAGTTGACTGCTTTAGGATGAGATGAATTGCATGCTAGAAGGAATGTATTCACAACATGGACTTGAAAGGAAGCCTTGGGCGACTAGCTCAGATTTAAATGTCTGTGCTATAAGATTGGGGAAGAGAAATCCTGTTCCTCCTACTTTCTTTCTTCTTGGTGCATGATGGGAAAATCTGACAGGCAGGTGATTCTGTGGGTAGTTGTTGCAAATACATTTTGAGGCATAAATGCCTTGATTCTATCAGTAATATTTAACAAACTGCAAATAGAGATTGTTAGCTTACAGAGAATGCATATGTTCCTGACAAGTCACCTTCAGGGGAATGATCTTACTTTCAACCTTGGAAAGAATAGTTTAATGAAATAATTCTGCTTGACTGATTTAATGTCCTTGCTTTAAAAGAATGAGTATCATGTTCATCTTCTTGAGGCTGTTGTTCAGACTCTATTTTACATTCTTACATGGCACTTGTAAGTACCATATATTTATCTGCACAAAATCTCTGGAAGAAATGAAAAAGCTACTTTTCCACTTTCTAGAAATGGCAATCTTAAGCACAGACAGACTTTGCCATTGGCCAAGTCCCACAGCAAATCTATCCCAGATGAAGAGACTTGAAAGTGTCTCTCGCAGGTCCTCGGCTTTAATTAGATCAATCCTTTTTCTCTACAGCAGATGTTGATAGGAAACCTCATCTGTATCAAGTACAAGTATGTAATGGTCATAAAACCCCCCCCGTTCCTCCTGTCAGAAATTTGATTGTACTTACCATTGATCTAAGACCTTGCTGATGAAGTTGTGTTTCTTCTTGAATGGGACTCAGTTTATCACTAAGTAACACTGTTATTATGCCTATAGAAACATACTTTGCTTCAGAAGTAGCTCACACATCCCTAACATACCCTTGAACTGTGAAGTGAGTCCTAAAAGTAACAGCAGGGTAATCCTTAATATTTGTCTTCTCAAAGAATCTGTATTCATAAAAGAGCTTGGTTTCCTCTGATTGTGAAGAGACCTTTCAAATTTAAAAATTAAACCATAAAAAAAATACAAAGATGAGTATCCCACTCACTCACTCCCCACCCCCAGTGGGATGAGGGAGGGAATCGGGGAAAAAAAAGTAAAACTCACAGATTGAGATAAAGACAGTTTAATAGGACAGAAAAGGAAGGGTATATTATAATAATAGCAATAACAATAACAACAACAGCAACAACAACAACAATAATAATAATAATAGAATTTACAAAACAAGTGATGTGTAATACAATTGCTCACCACCTGCTGACCGATGCCCAGCCAATCCCCAAGCTGGAGGACAAGTCTATCCCAGCTGAAACCAGGACAAGTCCTCCCCTCAGAAAATGTACTTTTAAAAATTTTTTTAATATGGGAGATGTGACACTGTGACTAAGCCTCTGATAAAGATTTTTCCCACTTGCCAGACAAGTTCTTTAATTTCTAGACTAGAAATTAGACCAGAGTGGAAGTTGTCCCTCTCAGGCCTTCCTCCCTGTCCAACTGCTTTACTATGGGTAGAGGTACACATCACATTTCTGGGTATCTCAGCATGGGACCCTGACATCACAGACAAGTAGCCCGACTGCTCCACCTCTTTCTCTAGCCCTGTGGATAACTGAGTGTTTTATAAAAGGTAGAATACTTCAGCTGAGAGCCTGAGGGGGACATGCCTCAGACAAACACTTCCAGCCCGGCCAGTAAGAAGGTAACTTACTTGCAGTATCCATGCAAAAATAAGTTCCCAGCCAGCTCTAATTCTTATGCACACAAGCATTTCCATTAGCTTCATGGGGATGACTTGTGAGTAAGATCCACTCCCACAATTAACAGGTCTGCAGAGCTGAGTTTTAAATTAACGTTTTTTTCTTTTCCAACAGCCAGACACCCTGAGGAGGGAGAAAACAGAGCCTCTGAGGACAAATAGATAGGATAGATTTCTGCACTAGAAACAAATACTTTAATTTGTGTTTGTAGCAAAAACATTGTACTGTCTAATGCAAAACAGGCTTGTTCATTAATATTGTATTCTATTACTAACACTCTCCACCAAATAAAGACCAGGTTTCCTTTTAATTTCAAAGTGCTTCCAGGCTATAGTTCTCTTTTAATTTTTTTCCCCTTTCCCAATAACTATTAGTACTAGAATTTATTGCCAAAATTAAAACAAGGTAAATTCTGTAAACCATGAGTTTATGCAGTTTTCTTGTCATGAGTTTAATTTGCTGGTGCTAATATATGAAAAATAGAATGTAATAACTATAGTATGTTTTGGGATGTAAATTTTTTTTAATGCTTTTTTTCAGCGTATTTTTCTGTTTATTCTTTTTAATTTCTGACAGTGCCTCAGGAAATACCTGGATGAGTTTGGGTTCTGTTTTCCCCTCTGAGCTTTATGGATAATACACCATTTGTCCTATTCTCTTGGATAATTTTTTTTTCTTCCCCCACCCCCCCTTTTTTTTTTTAAACAAAGAACCATTGAGACTGTCCTGGGTTTCCTCTTTTTGGAGACAGGAGATAATCACACAGCACTTAGTGTTCTGAGGTAAAACATACTGTGTCTGTTTTAATTCTTGTCCTGAAACCTGGCTGAGGAGCTGAAATACTTGGCTAGATAGCCAATAAACTTAAAGTTGAGGAAGAAAGCTGAAAAGGAATGGGAAATTATATGAATCCTAAATGTGTGTGTTGGATGGCTTGAACAGATCCTGCGGGACAGTATTTCACCGATAATTGCTTGAAGTTTTGCACCTGGGGGCCATAACCTGCTACGCTGAAACTGGAGCCCTGATATCCTGGATCACAAGGGAGTGCTCAAATAGCTGCCATTGGAAGGATTGCTCTTTTTCTGCTCAAAGTATAAGCAGCTGCTAGGAAGTTGTGGTCAGTATTCATTATGGTGTTTCAGAAATGGAACTAAGGAGTGGTTACCTAAATAATACCTCTTCCTTTTTTTTTTCTTTTTTCTTTTTCTTCCCCTCTCAAAGTAAAATTAACAAAAGTCTGGATCCAAATAACATTGGAACAACTTGAGTCTGAACCTGAACAGGCAAGTAGGGCCTTGGGGCCATGATCTAACAGCACTCTTTGATGAACAGAGTGCGTGGATCCACTGCCTGAGATGATGTCCTTTAAATGCTTACAGATGTCCTGGTAGCAAAAGTAGCCTTGCTGCCTAAAGAAACAGAGAAAGGTAATCACTCTCTACTAGCTCATACTGAAAAATATTAATCAGGCAAATGTTGCAGCTCAGCAGGAGCACAGCAGAGATCCTTGAATTAGCTCCTAATAAATATGGGGACAGCTGAGCTTATTAGCTTACATACATCACCTTAAAAATATAGTCATACTGCTTTTGGGATGTGTGCCTGGCTACTTTCATGGGGCTGAATTTCATGGTCTGCATGTATTATCATCCAGCATAAGCTCAGGGATTTCTGCACTCTACCTCTTTATGTGGAATAAAATCCCTAGAGAAATCAGCTACCTTCAGTGATTCTGTACCACTGTCCAGCTGAGTCACCAAAACAGTTTGAAACAAAAAATTTGGGATGAGGATAGTTGTCCACATACAAGGGGACTGGAGAAGGCATTAGGAAGAAAAATGTTGTTTTGCTCCCTTATACCCGGAGGAGAGCCATTCCTTTTGTCTCATGGCAAAGTATAGAGAGAGATGAAAAATAAATGCACGTAGGCTGGCTTATATGTTAGTGTACTTTTTTTTAAAAATGACTTGTTCCAGTTGTGGAACAAGCCTGCTAATCTTGCCACCAATCCCAAATTCCCACAGGGAAAAATGCTTTCGACTAGCAAGTGGTAAGGAGGACCTGGTGAATGCAGGAGGGTAGCTTGTCCCCAGTGTAAGAACAAAAGACTGCTGAGATTCTCCAGGAGACAGGGTTCTTGCTGAAGGAGAATAATATAGGCTTATAGTTGAGGATATAAATGGTTAATCTCATCTATTGAAATTTAGGTCAGTGAGTGTTTTAGGAACCTATTTTCCAAGCAGCTGGTTTTTGAGCAGTGTTTTGCTCAGGTGCAAAACTGGTGCGGGCAATTTTAGGAGACATGTCTGTCTTGGCAGAGGTGAAAGATCCTATCCCGAAAGGTGCTCCTGCAGCTACGTGGTGCAGGCAGCTGCACAGTGTGAGCCCCAGCTACTCACTGCAGACTTTGCGGATTAGGGTCACATCCCTCCCCGAGGTCACCAGGCACATGATTAGGATTAATAAAGAAGCTGTACTCCACATGCACCAAGGGATGTTTTCTAAGGTCCCCTTTCAATTTTAATATAGCTTATTGCTCCTATAAGAAGCATCCCATCCTTGTGACTGAGCATGTTTGTGAACACAGTGTGTTTGCAATGTTTGTTTACTGTTATACTCTTGTCTATGTACTCAGGTTGAAAATGTGCAGCCATACTCCACAGAATGGCTAAAAGATCATTGAGGAAATAATCAAGGAGATGAAGCATTCTTGTTCTGTCCACTCAGTCTGTACAGCCGCTCAGAGGCAATTGAAATGCCACTTGAAATATAGATTTAAATTTTGTATGGGAACTACTAAAGTTGCTCTCATTCCTAGCAATTTGAGAAGTTGTTCAACACAGCAGGTCAAACCTCTAGTGCTGCTTCAAAATATGAAGTTTTCTGACTTTACTGCTAGCACAAGGCTTCAGAAGGGACACCAATACACACTATAGAAAATTTAATGTTGGAAAACCTTTGGAGATTCATTAGCATTTGTTGACTTTTTGCCCTGTTTCACATTAAATGACTCCATATTATTCAGCTTGTCTAAGTACAATGAAGGAAGGAGCTCAGCTATTCCTTTTTTATTTCATTTCCTGTTCTTGATTTGCTTCCTGTATGTTAAATGAATAGACAGGAAAAATGTCAAAGGTGACATGGATCAGTTCCAGTATGAACCTTCCCATAAACAGTCATGAATCCCATGCAGTCTTCCTTTATATTCATCATTCACAGAGTACCTTGCTCACAAAGCTTGGCAAAGAAGACAAATAAAAGAAGGCAAATAAAAATGAGAAACTAATTCTCTTAAAACACTTTCCCGAGATGTCTCTTGTTTGCAGCGATTTAAAGCTGTGTAGTGTTGGGGGGGGGGGAGGTTCCTGCACAGTAAGGACACATCCATCCAAACATATGTTGTGTTTCTTTGTTGGAACTGTAGGAAAATGATCAGACAAGGATGGATTTGAAGCCCACTGACCTTGTATGTGCCATTTTTGAACTGGTGTGAGTGCTTAAATTCAGGAATGGATCCTGCTTAGATGTGGATCAGAGGGCTGCCTGCAGCTACCACCTACCTCCCTGGCAAGGTCAGCCCTCATTTGCTTCCCTTAGTGAAGTTTTGTTCTGTAGTTTGTGCTCCTTTCCATTTGCATAAAGGAAGTCATGGCCACTTTTGAGATTTAGCAAAAGTAATTAAGATTTATGTTGGGAAAAACTTGCAGTCACTCAAATTCCCTTTGGGTTTTGTTGGGGTTTTTTTTTTTGAGGGTTTTTTTTTTTCAGTACAGTATAAACCCAAGAAGTTCCCAGATCTGTTTTCAGTGAATAAGTTCCTAGTTATGTTAAAGAAACTCACAAAATTAAGAGTTCTACGCTTCTGTTGCCAACCAAAAGATTTCTCCATTGCAGCTGTATCATGTCTGTGAGCAAAATAAAGTGAGTCTGATTCCCTAATCTTAAAAAAACCGAACCCAAACCCAAACCCAAACCCTCCAAACCCACACTGGATATTTAATTATTTGCAGGTACTTATTCAGAGGCCTGAGAATTGCTCTAGGTCTTTCTTTTTCAAGTATGTCATAATGCCACACCAAAGATAATGCGTATGATGGCAATCCAAGTTTTAAATCCCATATTCTTGTGTCTTCCTTGCACATTTTAGAACCACAAAATATCTCCATGAGGCTTTTCTTATTCAAGCTACCTCTCTTCCAAGCACATTATACAAACATTACAGTCTCTACACATGGCAGACAACGATGGGGTAGCAGATCCTAATGCCAGACCTCAGGAAGCTGTGGGCTCTATTAAAGTGATGCTGTCCAACCTGAGACCTGCATTGCAAACTCTGTTTACCAAGGAATTCAGGAGTTATCCTAGGCAAGGGTGAGCAAGGACTGCTAGGGATCCTTTCAGCCAGGCCAGAGCTGTGTGGTTTGAATGACACCAAATGTAGCTGGGGAGCTAACTTGGACTATACTGACCAGAGGTTTGGATTCCTCATCTTTTCATGTGGTGGTAGTGTGGGGAGGCAATGGAAGCACTCATAGGCACATTTTTCTGTGTTTCTTGATCTTGCGTGTACTGACCACACAACACACGTAAGATGTACATTTGAAACAACAGGACATACTATGGAGATGACCAGGGTTATACAAGGATAAAATAGGGGTTAGAAAGGAGTTGCTATTTGCAGTCTGAGTTCTGCTGGTGAGAAAATATAAGTGGTGTCCTCTGATCCCTGTTGCTTGAGAGGTCAAAAGTGAGCAGTCTCCTTCCCGGAGACTTCTTCCTTTCCTTGTCCTGCTGCTCCCTGCAGAGCAAGGTTTGTGTTCTGATTTCCCATTAGCAGGGAAGCAGTTTCTCTCCCTGCTGATAATCATGTTGCTTTTCTAAGTCACAAGATGATTGAAAATTTGCCTCTTTTCTTTGACAGTGTAAAAAATGTTGGGAAAGCCAGTGGATTTTTCTCTCTAGGTAGCTGTCAAAAGGCATGTGTTCCCATGTGGGGTGATTTTGAGCTCAAGACTTCAAACCTGTTTGAGACTTCTCAGCAGTGATGTTTCTGCAACTGCCCTCTTTCAAATGGGACTGGCAAGAATGAACAAGAAGCTGTACAGGTAGCAAAGCTCTTTCTACTGCCATTTTTCTGTCTTTCAGGTATACCTTGTACTTGTCTCTAGCAGTGCCCATTCTGGTTTAGCTAAGGTTCTCAGTTTTGAATATATTATTTGCTTCTGGTTTATTCCATCTTCCTAAGTGGCAATGCCGGTGGGACAAAAAAATGCCTTTCAGGCTTTCTGGCAGAAGATGCCTGTGAATGAAGCAGTTGGCATAAAGTGCTCATTTGTTGAACAAATGTCATTTTCCCCTTTTCACAGCCAAGTATGTCACCTGTGATGTGTTTAATTGCTCTGAAGTCCAGCTTTACACCCTTTGGCAGAGCACCTACAATGAAACTCTTGTTTTCATGAGCTAAGGCAACTGTGTTATATAGTGCCATATGTACCAGTTGGTAGAGAATAAACACTTTCCTAGGAGTTAGAGAGATAACAAAATATAGCTCCAAATGCAGGGAAGTATGCCTGGAAAAGTCAGTTGAGATAAATATTCTATTTTCATTTCAGAAGATTCATATTTTTTTTTCCTAGTTTTGTGTTCTCTGTGTGTGTCAGTGCATTGCTTATCTACTACAGAAAGCTAAAAGTAGTTTATGATGTCTTGTGATCCATGTAAAAATGACTCTGTAGCTGAATCATTTCTGGTTTCCAACTCTACCTTACTAGTGGACTTGTTAACCTTAAGCATCCAAGAATTAGATTAAATCATATGATTTAAATTATCTGGCTGTTGATGAACATATTTTGGATGAACTTACTGGTTTTCTAATTCTTAAGATTAGGGTATGTCTATAAAATGGTATATCTGAATTATGTTTTTAGGTTTTAAGTCATAATCAAGAAAATATTTTAGGTATCACTAAAGAAATTATAAATTGTTCATGCATTACTGTGGTCGCATAATAGGGAATATAAGAAAAGTGTATGAATAATAGTAATAATGATTGGCACCTTGATATTGCTGGGACAAATGAATGATGTAGTAGCTACTATGAGCCTTAGAGCAGGTAGACTCCAATGTAAAACTTCAACTGTGTCTACTGCATATTTAAATGATGTCAGTGCAACCGTATCTCTTGCATGTCTGGTCCATAGCAAGTGTGACAGTTGCAAAACTGCTTCCTATTAAATCAAAAGTTATATTCATACTGTGCTAAACCCCTGGGCAAGCTTCTTTGTTTTTATCTTTACTTGAAAATAATCACAATGCAAAGTAGTTTGAACATGAGCCTACAGTAAAGTATACAAGCCCCATTAAAAAATAGGTGAAACTATATTCATTCTATTAATGGTATATTTCTCTCTTTTCTGCTGATATGCCCTTCAACTTCTACTTACCACCTTATTTCACTGTTTTGGGCTTTTTACTTTAGTGTCTTTTGATCTAGGAAAAGAAGTCCTAATAGAAAACTGAAATTTGTGCATATGTTCTAAACTGGACTGAAACTAAAATATTTCAAATTTTTTTGCAAAGACAAAACCTCTAAAGAAAACCCAAACCAACAGGCCCAGTAGATTAAGATGAACAGTGTGTTTCAATTTCACTTGGGCAATATTTTTTAATATGAATGAAGATTTGGAGCAAAGTTGTGGGGTATAGAATCTTCTTTTTTTTTCTGTTGTTTTTGTTTGTTTGATTGGTTGGTTTGTTTTGTTCAGTGATCACCAAAATGTTCGCAGCCTCTGCAGTATCCCTCTTGACTTATTTGGATTTCAAAAGACTCCTTAGTCTTTTTTCAAAATGAAATTATGAGACCTGGGCATGAAAAATCTACTGAGGTTGTCATTTATTGCTACTGTCTGTGAGTTGTGTTTCTTCAAAAACTGCTTTCTCCTGCTTGTTTCAGGTACTGAATCAGGATATTAAGTGCTACTTGAAAAATTAAGATACTACTGAAACTTGGAATAAATTTAGACAGTCACCATGGTGAGAATACTTGGCAAATTTAGAGCTGATCATGTATTCCTGTTATCTTCACGGATAATTCCCAAATTCATCTCTTCAGGCAGAGAAAGCAGGAGCCTCTGCTCTAAATGCTTGAATAAGTGCTTCCAGGAGCCCAGGAAAACTTGCTTGTCAGCCTTCTGCATTGACACAGAAATGTTGAGACGGTAGGAAACACCAGTGCTCTTTATCAGGACAGCACAGGTGGATGGCCTTTGTTAACAATTAATGCAGGGATATGAGGTGATGTGTTTTTTTCTTAATCTCTAAGGAATACATTGTTCTGCCAGGATCTGAAAGCAAGCTAATGACATAAGCCCCGAGCTTTGGCCAGGCTAATGTACTCTGCATATAGCTAGAGCTGTTGCTCTAGTTAAAGTTTCCTTTACATTCATCAGGTATTCTTTGTTTTCTTTCCTTATTTAACCCTTCTTCTCAGAGCACTGTTCACCCTGATTTTTATATTGCTACTGCCTGCTTTATTCATCACTTGTTTGTTTTCTTCCTTTCATTTCTGTTTCTCTCTGCCTCCTAAGGAAATGACAAACCCGAAACAGTTGAGTGGTCAAGTGCATCTGAAATAAAGCAAGCTGATGCACATGGCATGGTTCAGTGGATGGAGCATTTCATTCTGCGTCAGAAAAAAGTCCTTTCTCTGCCACTCATCTTCTCTGCAGTGCTGAACACGCTATTTCATCTTAATTTAGGCATCAGTGAGACAGGAACAATGTTATGTGCTTTCTTTCGTGCATTTTGAAATTCAGGTTCGTAACATACTTTTTGGTATAGGCACACCTTTTACTAATTGTGGGAGGTCTGTTTATGTGTGGCTGGCATAAGATAGAACAGCTAACAAGGTAGTCTTTTCTTGGAACGGCTTGCTATGGAATACATTCTCATCTTTGATCTGTAATAGTTCAAGTTTCTCATCTTTTTCAGATCATCTCCCAAAGAACATCTTAAAATACACGATAGCTGAGCATGGAGGTCGTGGAGAGTGCAGAACCTGTGCATGTCTCTGCTGGAGTGCTGTGTTAGCCATGTCCTGTTTCTTACTGTCAGAAGGGCAATCCCATGAGACAAGTGTGCTCTACAGGACAGCAGTGCAGAACAGTGCCAGCACTGGCACCAGTCCTGCTGGAGCTGCAGGCATCTCACCCACTTCAGGCAATGCCCCATCTCACAGGCACTGGGCAGAGTGATGCAGACACATCCAAGTGACTCTACACAGAGCCAGTGCAGGTCTGACTGGGCTTATTCAGCCTGGCCTGGCCCAGCATCTGTTGGACTGGATCTGAGCTGGTTTGCGCAGAGCCACTTGTGCTCTTGTCCTGCCTGGCCTGCTAGTCCTGCTAAGAGAAATACAGCTCTAAAGTAATCTGCAGGCTGCCAGTATGTGTCCAGCAGGGCCTGATGACTGGAGCAGTTTTGGGATTGCAGTAACTGCACTGGCACACTGCTCCACCTGATCTGATAAATCCAGCTGGACTGGAGCACCTGAGCCGGTTTTGTTTTGCAGCAAGGGCTGCAGGCCGTGAAGCTGCTGTATCAGATGCTGTCATCTGCAGCTGCTTTAAGCTGTCACCACAGTAGTTGTGACATTGAGGGTGCCAATATAGCCTAAGTTTGGGGTTTTTTTTAGTTTATTTTTTATTGACCAGATGCTTGGCTTGGAAAAAAGGAAGCAAGCAACAGATAAGCTTTGGGCCAGGAGCCATTCCTCTCCCTTTTCCTTAACAACAACAACAAAAAATCCAAACCAGAAAACAAACCCAAACCCAAACTATGCCTCTCAAGAAATCCAAGATAAAATCTGCTAAGGCAAAAAAAAAAATGTTATGCTGGTAAAGCAGAGTGCTTGGAAGAAAAGAGTATTCATTATCTTTGGAACAGATGGAGATCAGCAAGAAAGTTGTAATGGACTATGAAACCTATGAGGTTTTTTGAGTTCATGATTATACTGTCTTGTAGAACTCATAATTGCCACAAAGATTAATGAGTGGGCTTCAAATATATTTGCATTGGTAGAAATTTTTGCACTGAGTATAATAGACCCTGAGTCAGAAATAACTTGGTTATGTTGACTTTTAATGTTATATAACAATAATTCTGATAAAACACTTCAAAAGCAGGTATGGAAAGTTGAGGTCTGGAGTCAACGAAAGAGAAACAAAGCAAGTCTCTGGTAGTTATTAATTTGTGAGATAGCACTTGAAGAATACTTCCTTGTAGACTCACCAGGAAAAGAAAGTGAAAAAACTGGGTTCAAGTTGCAGCACTGCAGTGTAATATGAGCTATGATTCATATGTATTGTTACAAAGGTGCTGCAATAAAACAAAGGAACTGAATGTTCTCATTGGAATTCCCTTGACAGATGAACAGGCAAACGGTTGTCTGAGTAAAGGATGGTATCAGAAAAGAAATGCAATAAAGCATCAGATCTTTTTCAACTGAGCTACCCTTTTATCTTGAGGATAGTTAAAAAAAAAAAGTGAGGTCATACATTAGAAATGTGTTTTTTCTCCCTTTGGTCTAATGGAGATATTGGCAGATATAAAATCTAGAAAAGTTTTTCAATTATTTTTGTTCTGTCTCTTAGTGGCTATTAGGAGGCATTCATCTTATGAGGGATTTTTTCTTTCTTATATGATACTATTTGGCTTGGGACTTCAGTGCTCTGGCACTATTAATTTTACAGATTTGCGTGAACAAGGGATTTAAGATTTTATTAGCAAGTCCTGCTCTTGTCTGAGCAAAGGCAGTGACTGGTGTTTTGTCTTGGCGATAGCTGTGCCCAGAGCAGCGAGAGGGCTTAGGAAGTATTTATACCTAAAGCTGCTCAATGATGCAGAGTGAGATGTCTCTAGCCACCTGCACACCATTAGGTGATGAGTGAATTTTCCTCTTGGAAAACTGGACTATTAGCTGCTAGGAGATGCTTTGCTTACTCTTCTGGTATCTGATGGATTCTGCTAGGGCTCCTGAGTGCTGTTGCTGTGGCTGTGTCTGAAGGTGTTGCTCCTGGCAGTGTTCTAGGTTGGAAAAGTGCGAGCATGCCCTTGCCCTCTATCTGCTCCCTGCTTTGTTGGCTGTTAAGCGAGGAATCATCAAAAACATTCTGATATGTCTATATGAATGACCATCTTAAAAACCAAAGAGGAGTTGTCTATGGAGAGGATGATCATGAATCAGCCTTAACATAACTGTACTTACCTGAACACTCCGTGTGTATGTTTTAACTTTCTGATTTTTATGGAGGTGAAAATACACTAAACTGTACAAAATAAATTCTTCTCCCAGCCTTATACACTGAGCATGACATCCTATGGTCTGGAATACCCCTTGGGTCAGTTGGGGTCAGCTGTCCCAGCTGTGTCCCCTCCCAACCCCTTGTGCCCCCCCAGCCTCCTCGCTGGTGGGGTGGGGTGAGAAGCAGAAAAGGCCTTGACGCTGTGTCAGCACTGCTCAGCAGGGACGAAAACATCCCTGTGTTATCAACACTGTTTTCAGCACAAATCCAAAACACAGCCCCATACTAGCTACCATGAAGAATTAACTCTATCCCAGCCAAAACCAGTACATGAACGTGACCCAAAACCATGTTTCTTCACTCTTGCCTTAGGTGAAAAAAAATAAAAACAAACATCTTGACAGGCTTGTTAGGTCCATTTTATTCGCTGCAGGGATTCAGCCTGCAGCATGTGGGCTAAAGCGTGAGCTAAAGCATTTGAAAAAACACAGTTCAATAAACTTTGAACAATCTCTTGAAATCAAAACTTACTAAGTGGATTAGATATAAGAGGAGCGACATAAAATGCAGCCCATTGAAGAGAAAAGGATCCTCTGTTTTCCACAAGCTTCATCATGATATCTTCAAGAATATATTAATATGAGGCAGCAGTAGTGATGCTAGGATCCCAAGATGCAGCTATCAAGTAACATCTGCCAAAAAGGGACTTGCTTCATTACCTTCAAACCTCTCCATTGCTCATTAGGTCTCAGCAGATGGGGATTCAGTATTCTGGAGTCAGTCATTCTGTATGAAGTGGCTTGTTCATGACACTGATGAACAATTATCTACCTGTACAGTTGGGACTTTATGCTGTTGATTTCAACTGAGTGTCAGTACAGGGCACAACTTGAGCATTTTATGGTAAGAATAATTGAAAGACAAAAGGTCAGTTTGGCTAACTACATGAATGAGATTGAAAGTTTTCTATAATAATCCGTTAATTTCCCCATAACAGAATCTGTTATTATAACCCCTCATAAGGTTTTACTACAAGTTTTTATTTATTTTACTTTTTCAAGTACTGAAAAATACTAATTATAAATTAAAAAATATTGTTCCAACCCATCCAGTGGAAGATAAACTGTTGTGCATAATAACTGTTGTATTTCTGCTGGCTGATAAATGTTTAATGGTTTGTTAGAAAACTAATTGTCAGTTTAATCAGGAGAATGACAGTAATAACTCACTTAAATATTTGCATTGTCACCTGCAAAGACAGCTGTAAACATGATTAATTCTAAATCCTGCATATAGTCTATGGGTACAAATACATAGCAATCCCCTTGAAACAAATTCCCAATCTCTATTGAAATGTTTCTTTTCTATTTTTTGTTGTTCACCATCCTTGTTGTAAATGGAATAAACCAAAACATTGTCCCCTCGGTCATGTGAGTGATTCATCTGTGAGGTATTGTATTAATGACTCTATGTAGGATCAGAATTTAAAAGTGATTAAACCCCTTGAATGATAATTTAAGCCATCTTTTTTTCTTCACATCTTTCAATTAAATCAAACCACACAGACAAATATGGGAACGATACGTGTCTATACACACATGCATGTACACATACACATATATCTATTTATATACAGACACTAGAAACACACAGTGGAAAATATAAAAACAAAACCAAAACCAAACCAAGTTAAAATAATTTCCTCTAAAATTAATAATATTCATATTTCATGACCAGGTGCTGTCTTGCTGTCTTTGCTGAATTCTCAGTGAACTGTATTTTCATTGACTTCAGCAGGAAAATGCCTCTAAGAAGACTTCAGAAGATAACTCTGAGGTATCTGAGCCACCATGGACAGCAGGAGGCAAGCAAACTTTTTCACTGAAAATGTGGGTATGACATAATTGTGAACTTCATTTTGGGAAATATACTAGTGTACTTCATTAACTGCAGCAGTACATTGAAATTTTTCAGGTCCTTTGTTGGCCATAGTGAAGGAAGTGGAGGAGGAGGCTGTGCCAAAAGCCACCTTATCCCTTCATAGTGTGACTGACCAGTGGTTTCTTTCAATAGCAGAGGGATTTGCACACTCATTTATGCACCTTTTCAGGAACTTTTCAACTGACTGCATAGGGGAAAGTAGGGTAAGGCTTCCCTTCTCTTACAGTACGATGAGAATTGAGGCCAATTTATGAAAAATGAAGCTGCCAGCTTCCTTGTTTTCCAACTTGCTTGGAGAACCTACAGTAAAGATCTTGCTTTGCAGTTCTACTCTGAGCGCATGCTCAATAGAAAGAAATTTTTTTTAATTTCTTTTTTCCCCCTTATATCCTCATTTAGCCAACCCTGATGCTTCTGCGATTGAAGAACAGATTTTATGGTCTGAGGAGGAGAAACAAAATCTCTGTTTAAGGTTCTCAATTAAACAGATCCTTACAAATCTTGGTAATATAAAAGGAAGCAAATAAATAAATAAATAAATAAATAAATGTTATTTTCCTTAAGAAACTCTAAGATGGACACAGGTTTTCAGTTTAAAGCATCTGGGGACCACAGGGAATTTGGGGACCACATCTTTCCAGTAGAAATTCACCCTTATAAACAGGGTATTTCTGTATGGTCAGCTAGTATGCATATATAGGTACAAACATATAGAAACACTTAAAAAGTAATGTTAGAGTCAAGTCTAAATAACTTGACCCTGAACATTTTTCTTCAGAAACATGATGGAAATTCTCCTCCCGTTCAGGCTTTAAGTTGGCAAGGAGGTCCCATACCATACCTTTCTTGAAGTTTCAAGGTCTATATAGTTCTTAGTATATAAATTAAAAATAAAAAGGATTGTTTGTTGTGTACATTGATTGAGACAGATTTACCTCTTTTGCAAGTGCGGTAAAAAGCAGTATCAGCAGGAAAAATCAGTGTAAATCAGTAGCACAGAAAAAAACATGCTGAAGCGGAATGGAAAGAAGATAGTGCAGGTTGGCAGATGGCAAGTCTTGCATTATCTTGGAGTGTGGAGAAGAGACCCATGTTTGACATCTCCTAGTGGAACACAGTAATTATTTGCTGAAAATTCCATCCTTCCTCTTTTCATAAATTATGCAAGAACTGTGTATAATTGCCCCATACATTTGGCATGTGGGCTAAACGACGAGCATTTATGCATTGTCTTAACAAAGTGCAAGGAATGCATCCTTTGAACTTAGTGTATTATTCTTGGCTCCTTAGTGTATAATTCTTGGCACATTATAGCCTTATAATGTTTCCAAAGTAGTGGAGTGACAACTCTTCTGCGTTAATGGTGAAGTCTAGCAAATCAAAGCTCTGCAGATTAGACATACTGCTTCAAGAGGAGAGAAGGATTTAATTTCATTACTAGTAACACTTTATAGCTATGCCATTTTAAGGGTGGCAGTACAAGCCATAAGCTGACTTCCATAAGCATCAGGAAGCAGGATGTGTTTTTCTAGGCAAGAAGTGTGTAGTAGTGTATTGGCAAGATCTGCTATTTTGGTTTCTTCTGCACCAGTATGCTATATTGTTCCATATGCCGAAGGATGGAATGTTGCTGGACCTGACTGCAAGACCAAGGTCAAATATAAAGGCTAAATTCAACATTTCTTCAGGACAGTGAAAGGGTGTGAATTTCAGTGGATTCTGGTGGTTTCTGCTGCAAAATAACAGGCGTGCAGTCCATCACTTTTTCTAAAGAAGTTTACCTCTGTAATGGTAGTAGAATATTTTTTGAGTGTGTGTACTCCCTCTCTTCAGGAATAATTTAAAATATGTACAATGTATTTGTGCACATTTGAAAACTGACTCTCTTGAATAGCAGAGACATCTTATGCATACTTGCATAAAAGTGGAACATCAATATTTCTGTGTTTAATTTACTTTTGCTGAAAAAGCTTATCTAAAATACAATACTTACTTGGTAGCTCTCAGCTGCTGTTTCCCTCAAGTTAGATAACAGGTTGCTGAACACTGTTAGTTTAAAACATGGTCTTCTCTGGCAAAGGTGAAGCAGAAAAGCTGTCATTATTTCCCATCTGCATGCCGAAAGTCATTTATAGCAGCAGTTTAAAATTTTTTTAAACATTTAGTTAAACGTTTTTAATCAATTTTTATTATGAAATAAAGTATATTTTGATTAAAATGCAGGCTGTGAGCTCTGGCAGTTTTATTGGCAATTTGTGACACTTGCCTTTTTTTTTGTCCCATGGCTAGACTGTTTCATGTATAATTTATTGTGAAAAAACACTGGCCCTACTTATTGTCTATAAATACCAGCCCATTAGAAATGTGTCTGAGGTGTAGCTTTTTAATGGTTGCATAATGTTCTTGGTCTTGGAGTTAATGGAATAGTAAACAACTTTTTGCTTGCAAAAGCAGTGAAGCGGAAGTGCTCCTCCATAAAATCAGTTTACTGTAGATGTATGGATATTTCATGACAAGAAAATAATTTGTATCTACTTACAGACAAATATAAATTCTTCTCACCTCAGACATATGAATGTTCTTGAAGGTGTTAGGCTCATCTTATGATGAACAGGATTTGGCTGTGTACACTCACTGCATAAAGAAGAGTAAAGGTTGTCACTGTAGTGAGTCTCCTTATGAAACTGTAAGTAGTGCCAGTAGAGATATGAATTAGTTTTTGATAAATACAGATGGCTTCATTCCCATACATGGAGTATGGAAAAAAACACCTCCAGCATATGAGTAGGAGGTAGATAATTATGCAGCACTCGAGAAAAATCCATAGTTTATAAAAAGAACCTAATGTCATCTACTGGCTTTTGCCATGTCTTAATTACAGAGCTGCAAAGTTACGATGAACTGTAAAATGAGCACAGTGAAAAAAGTCAGATGTGCTAAAGACATCATTCCAACTGAGGCAGCAGTTAAAAGGAAGAAAGAGTGGGCTTACTTGCCTTTTAAAAATTATTATAACCAAAGCAAAAGAAAAAAAATCCGGAATGACTTCCACGTCTCTCAAGCAGAAATCCCATCAGAAGAATGTTCACAAACTCTCCGTATTTCTCTGTGCTTTGAGAACCACTTTATCTGGTCTAGATCATCTCAAATAGATGTTCATCTCATCCTTTGTTTTCATAGAATCAGAGAATCACAGAATGGCTGAGGTTGGAAGGAAGCTCTGGAGGTTATCTGGTCAACCCCTCCTGCTCAAGCAGGACCATCCAGAGCCACTTGCCCAGGACCATGTCCAAAGGGCTTTTGAGTATATCCAAGGATAGAGAGTCCACAGCCTCCCTGGACAACCTGTGCCAGTGCTTGGTCACCCTCACAGCCAAAGAGTGTTTCCTGATGTTCAAAGGGAACCTCCTAGGTTTCAGTTTGTGCCTGCTGCACCTTGCCCTGTCACTGGGTACCACTGAAAGGAGCCTGGCTCTGACTTCTTTGCAGCTAAATATCTACAGGTATTTATATACATTGATAGGATTCCCCCCGAGCCTTCTTTTCTCTAGCAGTCCCAGTTCTCTCAGCCTTTCCTCACAGGAGAGATGCTCCAGTCCCTTAATCATCTTAGTGGCCCTTTGCTGGACTCTCTGCAGTAGCTCCACATCTCTCACATACTAGAGAGCTGAGAAGTGGACACAAAACTGCTCCAGGTGTGGCCGCACCAGTGCCAAGGAGAGGGGAAGGATCACCTCCCTCAACCTGTTGGCAGTACTTTGTCTAATGCAGGCCAGGACACCATTAGTCATCTTTGCTGCAAGGGCACATTGATGGCTCATGTTCAACTTGGTGTCCACCAGGACCCACAGGTCCCTTTCTGCAAGGCTGCTTTCCAGCTGCTCAGCCCCCAGTATATACTGGTGAATGCAAAGGCTTCACCCTTTAGAATCATAGAATCATTTAGGTTGGAAAAGACCTTTAAGATCATTGAGTCCCACCATCAACCATGCCCACTAAACCATGTTCTGGAGTACCTTATCTATGTGCTTTTTGAGTACCTCCAGGGATGGTGACTCAACCACTTCCCTGGGCAGCCTGTTCCAATGCCTGACAACCCTTTCAGTAAAGAAATTTTTCCTAATATCCAATCTAAACCTCTCCTGGTGCAACTTGAGGCCATTTCCTCTCGTCCTATCTCCAGCCACCTGACAGAAGAGACCAGCACCCACCTCACTACAACCTCCTTTCAGGTAGTTGTAGAGAGTGATAAGGTCTCCCTTCAGCCTCCTTTTCTCCAGGATAAACAACCCCAGTTGCCTCAGCTGCTCCTCATGAGACTTGCACTCTAGACCCTTCACCAGCTTTGTTGCCCTTCTCTGAACACGCTCCAGCACCTCAATGTCTTTCCTGCAGTGAGGGGCCCAAAACTGAACACAGTACTCGAGGTGCGGCCTCACCAGTGCCCAGAACAGGGGAACAACCTCCTCCCTGCTCCTGCTGGCCACACTACTTCTGATACAGGCCAGGATGCCGTTGGCCTTGGCCACCTGGGCACACTGCTGGCTCATATTCCACCAGCTGTCAACCAGCAACCCCAGGTCCTTTTCCACCGAGCAGCTTTCCAGCCACTCTTTCCCAAGCCTGTAGTGCTGCATGGGGTTGTTGTGACCCAAGCGCAGGACCCGGCACTTGGCCTTGTTGAACCTCAGTGCATGTTCCAGTGAATATTCCAAAACCCTTCAAGCAATCTATTCCAGAAAATCCTTAAGATTAGATGTTGTTTTCTTTTCCCATGTACCTTTTGAGATAATTTTTTTAATGCCCTCTCACATTTTGAGATGGATTTCTCTCCACATTTTAGCAGTCATTTGAAATATGTCTATGTTTATCACATCCTTTCTCAAGCTTCTCTTCAAACTAAGTAATACTAATTTTCCCAATATTTTCTTATGGGTCATATTTCCTAGCTCACAATCTACATCATTTTCTGATAATTTTTGTGGGTTTTTTTTCCTCTTGACTTTCTCTCTTGGATCACACCTTTCTTGAAGTTGTAGTGTTATTAGTTGAAGCTATAGTTGCTGCAGAGTGAAGAATTAACTTCTATGTCTTGCCTAAAACATTCTAGTTTAGATATCTCAGTGTGACATTTATTTATTTATTTGTTTGTTTGTTTGTTTGTTTATTTATTACAATAATATGATCCTTGATTAATTTCCAATTTGTGATCTGTTATAACTCTATGGATTTGTGTTAAAAACAACAGCTGTTTGGTTTTGATTTTGTACTTAAACGGTTGATTATTCCTAATAAATTCAGTATTCTACACTCCAGTTGCAGGTCCAAAAGTTGAGCAACTTCTTGGCAAAATCATTAAGGTACCTGATACATCTCCTTAGACAGTCATTGGCAACTTTGCTAAAATTGCCATTGGAAATTCTTCTGTTCCCATATCCACTTCACACTAATTTCACTTAGTCCTATGCTTGCCTTCTCGAGCTTTGTACCATTTCAGAAGTTTTTCCTCCTTGTATCCCTCAGCCCTGCATTATTGATGAGCAGCAATTCACAAAGGAGATGATTACTACCTTCTGAGCTGGTGAAACTACACAGCTACTTCATCAGCTTTTAGAAGGGCTGATATTTATGAGCCTCCTGCTTTTGGGCCACCCGTGAGGCTTTGAAAAAGTCCTCCTTTCTCTATTCAGTGGAATTTGAAGAGCTTGTGATACATCAATATGTCTAATATTTCAGTGAAATAGTTTAATGGGCTGAGTAAAGCAGAGCCCAAGCAAGATAGGGATCAAATTATCCAGTAAAGGAAGTTATATATTGGCTACCAAATTTTAGCAACCTCACTGTCTCTTTCTAAGTCTTCAAGAAGCACCTGAAAATATACCTATGTTAGGAAACTTAATGAAATAATTGCTATCAGTGCAATCAACCTCCTTAGCTGACAGCATCACATTCAATGTCAAAAGTCTTCAGTGCAGTTGATAAAAGTGAGCTGCAAGAGTTGCTTCTGAATTGAACTCATCAGTTCTGCCAGTTCGCTATCTAGTTGTTAAAGAGAACCTTTTTTTCTCTGTGACAATGTAATTTTAGGGGAGAAAAAAAAAATCTGTATGAGAAATTGTACTTTTTCTACAGATAAGTTTGCATTGGTTTCATAAACATGTTTTTATTACAGCTCTGAAGCTAGATGCTGATGTACAAAGGTATTAGTTGGGCTGGACTGGAGGATAATCAGTCCTGTTAGATCTCTGTATTAGAGACTATCACAGAACTGTTATTCTTGATCAGACAAGATTATATTTTTATAAAAGTGTTCTGAGTTCTAAAATAATGTAAGACTTGTTTTGGACTTTGGTTTTTAAAACAAAACCCCCGTCATGCTTATATGAATTTTGTCATTTTTATTTACTGTATGTTAGGAGTATGCCCATCTCTGAAATATCAGTGAAAAAATTAACTGAGATAATCAAGTTTACTTTAATAAAAATAAATTTTCAAAGGAATTGAGGACTTTTCATGTTCAGCTGGGAATACTCAAAAAAGTACTTTGAGAAGAAAGGAGAATGGAAGGCAAGTGAAATAGAATTACATAGAACTTAATGTACATAAATTACATGTGCTGCAATGGAAAAAGGACAAATAACTGAACCATAAAATTGGCAGATTCATCAAATAATATCCCTTTCAAGCTATTTTTTTCAGATTTTTTTTCAGTCTCATGAAATGTAAAATTTTCTTTTGTTGGCAATAAAGGCCCTTGGTGCTTGGAAGTACAGTTAAGTGCAAAAAATGCACACTAAGGTGAATTTAATTTATGCTGTGTTTACTTTATTGGTACTACAATAGCAGAAGAATGGAAAACTAAATTTTCTTGGCAGTCTAAGAAGTTTAATGGGGTAAAATCAGAAGGACAGGACTCCTCTTCCCCCCCTCCCCCCCCATTCCTCTTCTTTCAACTGGTGTGAAATATGTTTGACTCCAGTAAGACTTGCATCCAGACCAGGTACGTGACAGGGATATAAATAGAAACATTATCATGTGGTTGTGAAAGAGGTGCTGTTACTGAAAGCCATCTGTGTAATTATCTACTGAAAAAAACTCTAAAAGAAATTTATTCCTCAAAAAAAAAAAAAAGCTATACAGCATTAAAATACCAGTAAAAATGTATTAATAAAACAAATTACTATAAAAGAAGCTGTTGTATTGCACTGAGTGAAATATTTCCAAACACATTGCTTAAATTTTTATAATACTATTTTTTCTGAAAATATATGTCAGTTAGTGAAGGTATAAGGAATGCAAGTTACATTTACATTACATTACATTGTAGTTTAGTACATCTGTTGCTTCTTTCTCTAGCTTTTGAATCATGGTGGTTACAGTATTTCAGAGATTATCATGGTCTGATGAACTTAACTAAAAGTTACCACTTTTAGCGGTACCACCATTTTAGTTTACCACCATTAACGGCTTTATATGAATAAGCAGATTTAATATTTTGTTGTAGTCAGTTTGAAAACTGTGTAAATAATGTAAAGATATTTTCCCAATTCCACATGCATAATTCCCGCTGATGCCAAGGACAGCATGGCATTTAGAGTATATGCTTTAATCTGTAGTGGCTCTTTTAGTTTTCATTGTGACATTAGACATATTTCAACTGATCCTAATGTATTTTAAAAGACCTTATAGTGCCTTCTGATCTCTACTGGATCACAAAGCAAACCATGGAGTAGTCTCTTCTAACAGAAACATTAATCAGTGCGAGTTGTCTGAACTGATTTGTCAGGCCTGGCAGCTTTCCAAAGCACTAACTTTTCTATAGTTTCAGCTGCAATAACTTTTCGTTTATCATGTGTTTATTGCTTACTGAGATGTTTCAGGAGACAATTATCTCTGAGAATGAAAATGAAGATGGTGCAAATAAAATAGTTATAAAATGCATATGAATTCTTAACAGAGCAGCTATAAATCACTTGTGATAAGAAATTAGTTACTGCATAGTATTCTCCAGTTCATTTTACCTCAGTTTTGCTTTCAATATGGTACATTGTTAACTGCATCGTGAATGAAATTCCTTTCCATTTTCTGTTTTTACTTTGTTGGGGAAGTATTTAAGTAATGCATAAATGTGTGTTTATCTCCAAAATTGTTAATGGACCTGAAAAACACTACTAGTTTTCTAAGTATCTCTAAACTGAGGAACTGCCTGGTTGCAAAGGTGTTGGATGATGTTACTGGAACTGTGTAAGAAAGAGACCTTATTGTTTCCTGGAAACAGGGCTGATGAAAGTCTAGCCTTTGCTATCAGTCTGTCAGGCATGTCTTTTGTTGGATCCTTTTGTTCAGGCTGGGGTGAATTATAGTGGGACTATGCTCTGCCAGGATGGGTCCATGTATGCTAACTACCTGACTTCCATAAACTCAGAATAATTAATTCTTGTTGTAGTGAACTAACTGATTTATGCTGTGTAGATCTTCCATAAATAGAGCTGAATCAGTGTCTAATGAGACATACAAGAATCCCTTCTTATGTGCTTGAAATCTTTTCTAAAGATTTTAATTAAGCTTTCACTTACAAAGTGTGTATGTTTTTTTAAAAAAACATTTATATTCAGTATACAGAAATCGGGATGCAGCTAGTTGTTACCTCATTAAAGAAAACTTATTGTTCTTTTTAAAGCAAAAATTAGACCAAACATTTACATTTTATTGTAAAGTTAGCTTTTTTTTAACACCTAGGTTTTTTGCTTCCTCTTTTTGAAGTAATATTAAAATCACATAGATATTTCATACTAGTAACCAAAACCAGAGGGTTCTTTGGATAAGCACTGCCTTTTGAATTGAAGGTGCTGTTGAAGCTGGTTAACCTTGGTTAAAGTGACCTTGGCGTGGCATAGCTCAGTGTATTTTTCTGTGTGATATATAGCTTTCTTGTATGCCATAAACAGTGTCTTGTTTAGCATGAAAATGAAGTTTTGCATTTTAAGAAAATACTTTTGGAAAAAACAGCAGAAGGACAACCAAAGTTTGGAAAAATTTAAAAAAAAAAAAAGGTGGTGGGGCTAGTAGTTTTAACACCTTCAGTATTGCATCCAGACTAGCAAAATTCATTTAAACAACTTTGTCACTCACTAGTGGTATGAGTATCTTGTTTATAGTCCTAGGAAGGTTATTAACTAGTCTTTAGTAGAAATGAGATCTATTGCCACATGGCTAATTAATATTTCATTTGTATTTATTTATTTATAGAAGAGCTGGTTTTTTAATAAAAAGACTACCATTGTGGTTTCTGGCTAGTGAACAAAGCTGTTTTGACTATCCGTTACAACATACTAATTGGATTTGACCCTTGTAATTGTAAAAAACAATAGATAATTCAAATTTATTATTTACTATAATTGTCTTCATTAATTATTTCTACTCATGGAGTTTTGTGTATTGCTTCACCAGAGCAGCTGAGAGCTGCCCTTCACAGTTCATTGCCTAAGACCTGTTACAGCATGCAACGTTTTTGTCGCCATTTACAAATACAAAGTTTTCACAAGTGATTCATGGGCCCTGAGCATACCCAAGGGTGCCTCACCTGACCATGAAATCCTACTTGAGGAAGGTGCAGGGCTCCAGTAAGTCTTTGGTCTGATCTGTCAGTGCTGTGGGAATGCCTAGGGTGCTCAAAATGGGACTTGTCGCCTGTGGTTAGGCATGAGAATCACACCTTGGCTATGTGAGGAAGAGCGTACCTTCAGTGGGTGAGTGTCACAAGTTTTATAACAGAAGAGGGGCAATCCTAGGACCCAGGGCTACGAGGAACCTCCCAGAGGGTTGCCAGGCAGTATTTAGTATCTGAGCTCTCAGGTTCTTCCCTCTGTTGGGAAAGAACAGTCCCACGAGTTGTTCTTGTGAGAGCAGCCAGCTGTAAAATGCTGATCTCTTTATCTAAAAAATGATAATAATTATAAATAAAAGAAGTAAAAGGCATCTAAATATGAGGAAATGTTCAGTTAGAAGTTTTCACTCAAATACTTTTGCCTTTCAACTTGCCAGGGAAAACTCAAAAATTTTTAATGAAAGTAGGCACTTTGCAGAAATAGCAGCCCCCCTGCCCCCTTCTTTTTCCAGTGAAAGACAGCACTGAGGGGAAAAAAAATAATCTTTTTTGTTATATGACCACTAAATGTATTTTAATGTTTCTCTATGCCATGTGCACATTTATTTTTCAGCTGTTTACACTGTATTTCTCTTTCACATACTTATTAACTACAGACAGTAAATTGTGTATTTTTTTCCCTGTATAGGAATGCTTTGTTCCAGTATAGCAGTAATTTCTCTATCCTATTTTTATGTTTTATTGATCCCTGCCTTCATCTTACTTTACCTGCTCTAACCTTATTGCTGCTCCTGAGGTCCTAAATGTGTCAGTCTGGACTGCAAAGGTTCATTTTTCTTCCAAGTTATGACCCCATCCAGAATTTAGCTGTAACTTCTACTTGTCTTTAAATCAGTGCTTCCAGTTAAAGAATACATCCATGAAAAGCAGATGATACTTTCCAACACTGTGGAAAGTTACACATAGCTTAGTGTAGGTGCTTAGAAGAAACTGGGGGGGGGGGGGGAGAAAAAA
>NW_010972864.1:8519311-8582721 GCF_000737465.1 Haliaeetus leucocephalus | reverse complement strand
GGGGGGGGAGGGGGAAAAAAGGAAAAATATCTGGTACAAGCATAAATGATATCTCCAATGCACTTTGCAACCAGCAAACAGAAAAACAGTAAATCAAATGACTTAAGATTGTCAAGTATTCCTTCAAATTTGGCTTAATTGAAGTGTGTGTGTGTGTGTGCGTGTGTGTGTGTGTGTGATTAAGTCCAACAAATGTAGAAGAAAATACGCCAAATGCAGAGCAGAGGTCTGGGACTCTGTCAAAACCAGTGAGAATCTTGCCTTTGATTTTAACCAGGCCAGGACTTAATTTCATTTCTTCTTTCTGGTTTTCCTTTAAGGCTTCCAAGAATCCATCATAGTATCCCATGGCCCAGAAAATCAAGATTCAGTATGACATATTGTCTTGACTTCCACAGAAAATGTATCATGGCTGTTTCCTTTACAATTTCGAAGACTCACTTTAATGGGAAGAGCTTTTCTTCCAGCAAAACAATGCAATGCTCTTGCACAGAGAATAAAAATACCTTTTAAAAGATTTTCTGCCTGCCCTGTGCTAACTTTCAGAATTCTGTTATGATCATCATACAGACTGGTGGAGATGATTAATGACGTTTTACTCATTTTGTCTTTGCCTTTCCCAGGATGCTAATAGCTTGTGTGCACGTGTCTAGGTTAAACAAGGCTTTACTGTAACTATACTTTAGCAGAAGCAGAATGCTTTCCTTCTTTCTTTCTTAATTAATTAGACCAGCTGAAAAAAGTGGGCAAGATACTAAATTTGGGCTAAAATTACATGAAGTGTCTCTTGGTGACCCTTCCTGCAGGGTATGAGCACAAACATCCCATGGCTGGGTGGGGATTCTGACCATCATCATACCCTGGACTGTAATTCAGGTCTATTCCTCGGTTCAAAGCCTTGTATTGTCCTCCTTCCTGTGGCAATATGAAAACTGACAAGAAAGAATAAAATCTTCCTAAAAACATTGTGTGCTACAGCTATTTTGTCAGAAATTAAATTGTCCCCTCCCAGCCTGCCTTATCAGTTTAGATTAGTATTGCTGGATGGTAAGGTAGTGCTCAGTAACATGGTAGTGATCCTGCAGCCTGGGCCCAGCGACTGGGGGACTGAGTGATGAAAAATAGTCTTATATGGGTAGCAGTGTGTGTCTGTCCTTTAGCAACTGACTAATACCTGCCCAGATCTGTACTGGCAGGTTTTTTTCCTATCTTGAGTCTCTCTGAGAACACTCAGTACACTACAAGAAGTCGAACACGTTTTGGGATGAGAATTTCCATGAGGTTGATTTGTGTTACATAACCCTCAGGCATTTTCTTAAAACCTTGTGTTGCTACTTCAGTATTTACAGCTTCAGTTTCTCTGTCTCAAAACTTAATTATTTTGCTTGTTGCTCATGATGAACACTTCTAGCACTATGCTAAATCTATACATAACTGTAACCCAGCTGCCCTATGCTCAAAAGCTGAACTACTGAAAAATGAATGCTATCATTAATTACACAAATATGTGCCATTAAAGTTGTTTATCACCCCACTTTTCTGTGAATTGCATTCTTAATTAGGCATGTAGCCCCAGTGTTCTAACGACACTAAACATGATCACTTCAAACTAAAAGCAAATTGCATTATAAAATTATATGAAAATGGTAATTAGTGCTACAGAGTTCTTTCTCAAAATTTTGACATATAGATCAATTTTTAAAAATATTGATCTCCATGTTGAATGATATATTCCATACATATATTTCTGATGCATCTATTCTTCTTTCTGATAGGATTTGTACTGTAGATACCCCTTGTCTTTGTAACTACAAAAGGCATTGTAAATCACAGAATCACAGAATGTCTGCAGGACATCTGGTCCAACCCCTCTGCTCAAGCGGGGCACCTAGAGCCAGTTGCCCAGGACCATGTCCAGACAGCTTTTGAATATCTCCAAGGATGGAGACTCCACTGCCTCTGTGGGCAACCCCAGCCGGTGCTCGGTCACTCACACACAGTGTTTCCTGATGTCCAGAGGGAACCTCCCAGGTTTCAGTCTGTGCCTGCTGCACCTTGCCCTGTCACTGGGCACCACCGAAAGGAGCCTGGCTCTGACTTCTTTGCAGCTAAATATCTACAGGTATTTATATACATTGATGAGATCCTCCCCTGAGCTTTCTCTTTTCTGGCCTAAACAGTCCCAGTAAATCACAGCTGCTTAAATGCAATTGAATTTGAATGGCTATCTGTTGCGTAGGGACTTTACATAATTGTATAAATGTGTTTGTATTGTATACATGTGTCTATGTATAACTGTATACATATGTATAGAAATGCATTTTTAATATAGCTATATATGCAGATGTGCAGTTGGTTCTGTAAGTGAAACACTGGCTAGAGTTGAGCTTAGAAATCACATATTTTCCAGAATTTTTGATAAACCAATATTTGATTCAGAGGTATTTTGTATGATTCTGACTTTGCTTTTCTTTAAAGTTTTACAGCTTTGTTGTTTCTCAATGAAACTTTGAGATGTTATCCTACATTCATTTCAAATTTATCCTAACGGAAAAGCATCATTTTTTTTTTGTTCTTTGTTATATTTGTATGTCTAGAATGTAACTCCTGACAATCTGTCAACAGTCAATACATACTTTAATCAAATTATTCGTAAGCATTTGTATTATTTTATACTCCAAATGCAGAGTGTGTTGCCAGTCACTTATTTTCAGCTGTAGTGTATTTTGCTGTTGTTGGCTCCTAAGTGCAAGAATCACTTTTGAAAAATGATAACTTACTTTGGGGTAAAATATCTGTGATGACTGTAGTCACTGAGTAGCCTACATCTAAGTTATGGAGATAAATGTTTCTAAATGCCTGAGGTACTTTTGAAAGTGGAATTGTTATTCTAAATGACTCTAGAAAATTACTTGCTCTCTTATGTGCTGGGGAACATATAATCCAAAGTATAAAAGAATCTTAAACCAAAATTGGTTACTTAGAAATAGGACATTATTTTCATGATGGCTATTTTGAGTATGATACCAAGATTTTACCATGGTTTTTTTCAGACTAAAAACTAATCTATGAAGGAAAGAGAAATTTTCTGAGACCTATTTTTTGTTTTGTTTTCTTTTGCTGGGTGATTATGACTGCCCTCATTATGATGTGAGATGGTGCTCCTGAGAAAGAAAGGAGAAAAAATAGTGGTTATGTAACTTTTATTGCTTAAAATGCAAATATGAAATTGCTTTCTATTAGGTAATATTTTCAGTGTTTTAGTAAACTTTTAGTGACAAAAAAACCCTTTTAAAATTAAGATTATTGTTTAACATTTCTTTAAGTGTTAAAAGGAGGTAAAAAGTTAGGTTCTATGACAATATTTTCAATTTTTTTTTTTTTTTTTTGTCCTTCTGATCTCCTGCAATTTGAATAAAATTATGAAATACACACAGTTCACACAAACACAGATACATTAGTGGCCTGACTCCAGTAATGGTGAAATCTGTCCTGGCTGTCAAGATGCTAAAACATTAGCATCAGAATAACCACGCTAAGTACCATGGAAAAAGATTGCTTACAAAGTGCATACTGCGAAGTGTAGCTATGGAATCTTTTCTATCTGATAAATATTTTAAATGAAGTCTGTTTACATCACATTAGTTTGGACCAACTGCATGTCTCATTTAATGTAAGTACTTTGTTTTCACCATATAGTGGTGTCACATCTATTGCTTTGAAAAATTGATGCTCGTTTTTACATAATTCATAGTACCATGCCTGCTGAGATGAGTGAAAAATGCTTAATATATTCATGGCATTACTTCTGTAACATTTTCAAGGTCAGACATTTAATTGATGCTTGATTCTAATTCTACCGATGTCAGTGTGTTCATTTTAAAAAAGGGATATGACAGAATGTTTTTTAAAATAACTTTTCATGTCTGAAGTGTATACAGAAAATACTGTGAGGGTCTTACACCTGATTTATGTTGGCTCTTCTACATGACAAGAACTGTTTATCATATAATCTGTATTTTTTTGGGGGGGATGCGGCATAATTATTGGGAATTTTCAAGACTATGGCCAAGGGATCCAAAATCTTTCCAAGAACAATACTGTATATCCATTTGTTTCTATGTTGGCTGATGTTTGTCTTCAGAGTGGGGTTTATTTGGCTGTATTCAAAAGCCTTACAGCCTTTGGAAGTTGGTTTATGAAGCTTCTACTTTCCTGGGAGCAGTCAGGCTGCTGGCCAAAGAAAAATGGTTGTATGAAGGGTATCCAGGGTAACAGCAGTCTGGTCATGTACCCCCATCCCTCAGTCTTCCAAGCCTATGGGTCACTGGTTCTTCTCAGTTGTCCTCAGCTTCCCTCCAACCCCTTGGTATGCTTGGATAGAATATCCTTAGCTAAGCCCACAAGCTATGAAGCTGCTAGACAGCAGAAGCTGAGATATGATCACCTTCAACCAGGTGCACTGCATTGATCTCCTGTCTTTTACATCAGTGTAACAACGATAGAGCTGGGAAATGTTGGGAATTCATGTTCACCAAAGGATTAATCTGACTTTCAAGCACAGAAAAGGGTGAGACATAAGGGCACTCAATTAAGTTGAGCAAACAGGAGTGGAATTCCTCAGTTTTAACAAACTACCCTAAAGCTACCCTAATACAACACTGAAGATGCAAATCTTAGGAAAGTCACTTTGAAGACCAGCTCTGTGGTTAGGAAAACCAGAAATAAGTCTGCAAAATGGACAAGGTTAAGCAAGCACATCTGGGAAAAGTCCCAGTGACCCTCTAAAGACTTCCAAAAAAGTAAAGAAGTATGTAGAAGAAACAAGACTGGCCTAATTCAGCAAGGGTGTGTATTGTGGATAGGGAATGTGAAGAAGGTAGAGCTAGAAAGGGAGAGAGGAGTTACACAGAAATACAAGTAATAAAATGTGTCTTTTGGCATTTTTGCTCTATTATACCCTCAGTGAAACTTCAAGTGTACTGGGAAAAGTTTCCTGATGGTATTTTTCTTTTTAGTTTAATCCTTGTTTCAACATACACTTGGTCCCCCTACAACTTAGGAGTAAAAAAAATATGCAGTAACTCATTCTGTTTATTCAACTTGGTTGAAATAGGATGATACTGTAAGGGTGATATCTGCTGGCAGTGTTGGACAGATGGCTTGTCTCCTGGGAGGTCTGTGTCTCTAAACTATGAAGGAGAATTTAAAAACTTAAATGAAGTTAACTTTCTTAAAAACAACCAACCAACCAACCCCCCCAATCCTGCAAAGTTACTGCATTATTCTAAAAAAAGTAGTTGCATTTATTTTTTCTTGGTTTCTTGCCATATGCTTTGGAGTTCTAACTCCAAATGAAATATGGGAAAATAATGTACAGGTGTAGGGTTGTTTTGTTTTGTTTTGTTTTTGCTTTGCAGTGACATTAACTGTATCTTTTCTGCACTGTTATCTCTAAGAATCTGGGGAAAGAAAGTACAAAGTAGATCATAAGGAATAGGGGTAGAGTAGAGCTGAAGAAGATAGTCTGGTCCATCACCCTGCCTACAGGTAACACTGACCCTACCTGAATAATTCCCAATGAATGTATGCCTAACCTTTTATTCACAAACCTCTAGTGACAGATTTTCGTCCGTCAATAAATGTGTTGTCTAGAAAAGTGTTTAGCAATCTTCTTTTTTCAGACTTCTTTTGTTATTTTAACGTTCAGCCTAAATATGTTCTGTGTCAGAAATCACACCTACTACTTACTGACCTATCCATAGCAGAAGCGCAACATAATTTACTTCTGTCAGTCTTGAAAGTTACAGGATCTCTTCTTTTAGACTTTTCTATCCTAGACACTTTAAATAACTGTTCATGGACTGTGTTCTTGAAATCTGACTGTTCTTATTGCCCCTCTCACACCTTGTTCTGCTGCTTTACCACCTTCTCAAGAGCAAAGCCCAAAAGGGAAATGGTGCTCCAGATGGGCTAATCCTAGGAACCATGTGTAGAAGGTCCTTTTTTAGTGTGATGATTTGCCCTGGGAAAACAGTGACCAGGATCATTCCTGACTGCACTTCTAAACTGTTTAAACTAGTCTTCTCACAAATGATTCTTCAGTGTGTGGTTCAACAGTTAAAATGTTCCAGGGACAATTCCTAGTGGAAATGGAGTGGGCATTAACTTTTGGATGCTAAGGCAGCTCATAAACGTAGATTCAGGCTGCTCCAGACCATTTGGCCTAAGTGTCTGGGCACATTTCCAAGATCACTTAATTTGCTATCATGAATGTTTTGACTAAAATTGAAGAATTGCTCTTTATAGTAGCAACATATATTCTGTTTTCATTGAAGTTTTCTAGTTTCTTATCAGATTGTTTTGTGTTGAAAAAACATTTGACAGATGACTTCCTGAAAAAAAGTGTAGATGTAGTCTTTTTTTTTAAGTTACTGGTATCCCCAAGACAAGTATTCTATTTATTACAACTTATTGGGGATTCATGGGTTTTTTTCTTTGTTTGTTTCTTTTAATCCTGTGGTTAAAAAAATATTTTTCTAGTGTAGGCTTTTCATGAGAGGGGATGAAGAGACAGAGAGAGACATTTCACATGCTAGAATGGACAAAGTGAGGGGAGGAATTGGAGTATGGACCTCTATTTCTAAGGTCAGTGTCCAGATTAAAGTGCTGTTGGATATCTGAGCAATATCTACTTCTCAAAATTTAAGGGCCAAAATATTTTTAGTTAGCTTATTCACATATCCTTCAAACACTTGGTTGAGGAAGATGTCTTAGTAGCCTCTTTTTGAAAAATATGCAAAAGTTTAGAGACTTGTCTCCTCATCCTCAAACTTGAGTGTTTCTGTTACTGTGGAACAGGGAGAGAAAGGCTAAATGATTTACACTCACAACATTAAAGATATTTGTTCTACAGCTGAATAATTATAGCTTCAACTCAGAGTGGCTCAGTTTTACTCTGGATATAATTTTTTATGATGGGTTGTGGCTCCTGAGTTTCGGATATGTATTTATACTCTACCATTTGGCTGAACTCTGATTTTGAATTTTGTCGCTTCATTGAGGGTTTGGTTGGATTAAACCTGACTGGAATCCTTTGACTGAGCAAAGAAACAAGAGGCAATTGTCACCACACCTTGTTCTTTAAAAAGGACAATTATGGTCTTTATTTAAGTCCCAGTCCCCAGACTCTCTTTCCTGACTTTTTAAAATGAAACCCTTGTGTCTGTATGTAAAACCTAAGACATTTGAACTTGAAAGGCATGACAGATCGCAAGCACATAGAAGGAATTTAGAATTAATTTATTTTCAAAATAATTGTTTTTAAAGTGGCTTTAGGAGTGTGGCTAATGGTTTTCGCATGACTGAGATAAGAAATATGAAAAGTAAAGACTGTGATGCATAACATAACCAAGTATTCTGTAAAATTGAAAAGCATACAATGACTAGATCATTGCACTTTGTCAGTAAGTGATGACAGGACATTTATTGTATTATTCTTCACTGTATGCTTTGTCCGGATGTAAGCTGAAGGTTGAAAGCATTCAGCCATCAAAATTGATAATGAAATCCAGTCCTCAGGGAACTCCCACTCAGGAAACTGAAGCAGAAACGATCTTATTAGAGTGCGTGTGAGAGCAAATGAAAAATGATACAAATTGAACAGTGGTGCATGATAGCAAGTTTTTCTGGCATCCATGAATCATCACATTGCTCTGATCAGACGCAGACATAGATTTGCTGTCCTGTAATACATTTTCACTGCTTTATATTAGCAGAACCCAAACCTTTGAAATAAGGAGTTGCCTTTTTGTAGAGTATGAAATACCACAGGGCTCAGTGGACCTGCCCTGCCTCATGATTGAATTGGTTACCATGATCTGGCGTCTGTCAGCAAGCTGATACTGCTCTGTTCTGGAAGTCACTTCAGGGATGAGAAATGTTTTTTTTCTTGAAGGTAATGTCTTCAGTGTTTGTTTAGGGTGCTCTGTTTCATATTCTCTTCTATAAATGTGCAAATAAACACCCTCATTGCTAATTTATAGGATGCTCTGAGGTGGGTATCCCTTAGTCTCCCAGGGAGATCAAGTGATTGTTCTGGTCAATGACTGTCTTTCTACTTCTAAGGATTTATCCTTATGTAAAGTATGAAATAATGTGTGTGCGTGCAAGTCCGGGGGGGGGACACAACAAAAAAACCCAACAAACAAACCAGTTATTCATATATTGTGGTGTTTTTACCAATCAATGACCTCTGGCTGAGGAACACACGTACAGAATCTGCCTGGAAGTCTTTATTTTTGAATATTAATTTCTTGGCTTTCTGCCACTGCTACTGATCACAGTAGTCAGAATAACTGAGATTGGATGTAAAGATACTACAATTTTCTGATCTCCTTCATTAACAGACACCACACAAGTATTTCCTTCCTCTGCATTACTTAGCTACTGATACTGTAGTGCTGCCAACACTGCTAAAATAGAGTGCTGCTTCACTGTTACTCCTTGGAGAAAGATGTATCCAAGCAGATGCAATCCCTACCCTCATGGCCTTTGCATGGAGGAGCCTACTCTGCATGAGATGTACAGAAAATCCAATATGCCAATACACAAAAAGAGAGGGGAGAAAATTCTCATCTCCTTCATATCTAGTCCTTCCTGAATATATATTTGCTTCCAGTTATACACAGAATAAGTTGTACTTGAGGTCTTTGGAGGGCAAGAAACAAGAGCAGTTTTTTACTCGTTGCAACTTAAGTACTTTCACTTCATATTTTTTCTGCTTATCAACAGGTTGTCTGGAATTTTTTGACCAAGTTCAAGATCGTATTTCATGACTTGCAAGTTGTTAGTTTTTGAGAATGTTTTGGATTTTTATTTTGTTCCTCAGTTGTGATTAGCAAGAAGTTTCCAGAGATAACACTTCACTCTGCTTCTTTATCTATGCTTGGAAGTCATTTGGAGGAACTTTTGGGATTGACTGTCATCTTGCTAATTGCTGAAAACTTCAGAAAGGTTGGCCTACTTTGTGTGTCATAGCACCTAGTGAAACCAAACAAGATAGAGCAAATGTTGAGTCACCACCTGTCAGCTTGGTGAGGTAAATGTCTGTTTGTCTCTTCTTCTCTTTACGTGTAGCATAGGACAGTTATCTTTCAGTGAGAGATAACCATCCTTGAACTGCCCAATGTTTACTGTAAGGTGACCTGCAGAAAATGATGCATGTGGAGAGTTAACCTAGAGCAGGTAACGTGCAGTAGCTTTCAGTTTAATGAGTCCTGAGGATATATACCCTGCATGAAATGGCTGTCTCCTCTAGGATATCTTCCAGACACCAGAATTTTGCTGCTGCCCAGCAGAAGGGTGAATTTGTCTCAAGAGGTAGCCACAAGTGTTGGGGAAAAAAACCCAAAACCACAACCCAGAAAATTCTGCTCTGCACAGATCCAGAAAATGCTCAGTGCACTCTGTCCCCAAAACAAGGGTTGAACAATTTTGCCTTATTTGTTCTGCATTACTTTACAAAACTGAGGAATATATGTGTAATAAATATTTTGTGCATGCTTAGTGCATGCCACCTGGTGCATCTCATGTTGAAATATTTCATTTTTAGCTTTGGTAAAATTTTCATTGGATTAGTTCTCTGTGGCAAGTGATGTATGTAACTGTATATACTTGCCGTAGTCTGAAGGTTACCTGTAGTGCTCCTCAGTAAGGAATGACCCTTATCTTTTTAAGTTATTTTTTTAATAGTTGAATAGGTAGTTAGTTGATCTGTTAGTACCCAAATACTGAAAAAAACCTCTTCAACTTGAGCTAAAACTCATTAACTGATAAGGAAAAAATTGAGATGCTTTTTGAGAAGTGACTCTCCTGATGTTTTATGTCAGTCAAACATGCGTGACACACTGACTGCTCTTGCTATTAAGCTCTGCCTATTTGGCCTGCCTGGCTAGTCCTATTTAATTTTGTCACGCAGTTCCACATTGCCTGGAGAAAAGACTGTATGCCATATATATTTTAGCAGTATACAATTGAAGGTATAAATAAAAGAAAGACATGAGCTGATACATTTATGTGAGTTTATTTGTATAGAATAAGATGCATAGATCAGAGTGAGCACTAAGTATGTTAAATTAGAATAATCGATCATCTTTTTATGACCTCAAAGTACCTCTCAAATAGTTATTTCACTTCCCAGCACCTTTGGGAGATGAGTCAACAATAACTTATTAATATTCTTGTTCACATAAATAGCAGATGAGCTTCATGACGCAAAATGGCCTTTCTATAAGTGGAAATGTTGAACCTGTGGCAGATCCAGTCTGGACTCGGAGTTGAGTTGGATTTAACCTCTCATTTTGCTGAGCTGAGTTAGTGTAATTTATTTTAAATAGTTCCTATAAAATAGTACTGCTGCTGAGAGCCTTAATTCACTGGCTCTCTTGGTTATTATAATTATTATTATTAAAATACTAATAGATAATCTGTTTATGCAGTAAGGTGGCTGTATAGTGTGGAGAAGTTAACTGTGAAGGTCATGCAATTTTGGGGGAGAATCTCCACATATATAACTCCAATGGTCTTATTGCAGAGTTATTCAGAGTCAGGTCTGTTCTGCACAGAGTGCTCTCCCAGGTGTCGTGGGGCAGGTCCTGAAGGTTGTGGTGCCAGCTGGATCTGGCTGCCTCACTGGGATCTCACCTAGGGCTTCTACCACCTAGCCCTTGGGAGGCTGTAGCAGTGTTCTTGTTTTAGCATCTGCCCAAGGGAAGGGAAGGAAGGTGGTTGGAGGTGGGAAATGTGTCCCTGATCCAACCAAGTTTCCTATTAGGCTCATGGTGCGAAAACTCAAGTCACTGACAGAGATGACTCTCTGTTTCTCCCATACTGCGGGACCAGGCACTGGGGACTGTGCTCACTGCTCCTGAAGAGGGGAGAAAGGAAGCTATTTACTGCAATAGATCTTTACAATATTTTCCCCTTGATAGTCTACTGATGGCTGGCTTAGATGAAGTTGCTTTTGCTTAAAATTTATAGTATCGAAATCTGACAAGAATAGGGCACTTTAGTTCCTTTCCCTCGTTCTCGATTGTGGCACCACATTTATTATTTTTTTCCCTCTTGTTTCCATCAGGCAATGTAGAGGGAGTGTAACTCCCACTTCTGCAGATCTTCACATTCATCTCTAGCATTCATGCAGAGCTCTATGCACCGTTGACAAGTTACATACAGATACAGCGCAATTTCTTAACAGTTTCTTATATACCATATGGAATTTTTCTAATGGCTATGAGATTAAAAGTAGCTAAGAAGCATATCCAAATCCTAATCTTGCCTTTACTAGATGTAACACTGTTTGATGTATTCACTCTTTTTCTGTATTTGGTGTTGGAAGCTAAAAGACCATTCCTTTGTGATCTGATCATGTAAGCACTGCAAATATTTGTGGAAGGCTGGTACAGTAGTGAAATTGTGCAAGAACCTGAAATGACTACTGAAGTAATTACTGTCAGTTGGATAAAAATGTACTTTGTGCCAGCTTCAGAAATCTAATGAAGCTGCTGAAATTTTAAACTACTGTTATTTCTTTAATTCCTTTGCTTTATAGCTGGGCAAAAAAACAGTTATAGTAACTGCTGTAGTTTTATTCTTTTAACTGAATGATGGGATTATTTCAACTTTTGTATTAAAAAAAAGCATTAAATGAATTGCACTAAAGTGACATATTAATAACTCAGAGATAGCAATTTCATTTCCCAGTGCCTACTTTGGATCCTCATGGTCTAATACATCTTAACTTCAAAGCAGTTTCTTCAGGATCCAGGAATGGAGCTCGAGTGTGATTTCAGCATTAAAGATTGCTTCTGACTTTGATAATTCCTTATATATGCAGGGACAGTTCTCTCTGCCTCTGTCTCTCTTCTTTTTTTTCCCCCCCTTTTTTGTTAAAGCTTTATAGTTGAACTGATTGCATGGACTGATTTTGTGGGTGGTGATGTGAAAATAAATTCTTTGTTAGAACATTACGTTTGCTTGAAAATATTTCTATTTCTCAGAGCAATATACAGGATAAAGGATGAGCATAATTTCTGTATCAGGTAATGATCTAACAGTATTAATTTAATGAAAGGAGCTAACATTTTATTAGTAGAAGTCTTGCTAGGGTATTCCTCTTACCTGAATTAGGAGTGGCTTGTATGCATTTTCCCATGTTGGAAAAGTGAAGAAAAGGGTAGTCTTTTTTATTAGTGATATAGCTGGCTGTACCTATAATGGGTTAAAATTTGTATACTGGCCTTCAGCTTTTCTTCACAACTATTGATGCTCATTTGAAGACTAGCTTGAGACTACAGACCATAGAAAATCCCATTCCAAGTTAATGATGTGGATTTCCATCATTAATTTTAAAGTCAGAAAACTTCATCCATTTGCTGTATTGATTTGCTAATGAGAGCACTTCTGTGTTCTCCTGTGTATGCTACTTGTTTTGTACATTGTCAGAGCTCAGGACCTAGGGTCATCTGGAGGTGACAGCTGCTCTCAACAGGACTGTTTCTAATTTATTATGCCTGACATTCCATGTCTGAGTTTGTCTGGAAGTTTCTTTTTTTCTGAAGAATCCTTATTTTCTCAGCTTTCTCTACTTTCTAAAGGAAGAAGTGAAGTTGAAAGAAAATATGGAATCATTTGCAGACCATCAATTCTGCAATTAGGAAAATGCAGCTTCTGTGACTAGCTGCATTTTTCAACAAGACAATGCACATCAAATTAGAGTCCACTTAGCAGAAATCATTTTAAGATTTCTGCCTTTCAAGCCTGGTAAAGCCTAGAAAACTCCAAAATTGTATCTTATGTAAAGATGGAAACTCTTGCCTCTTCATCCCTTCACCTTTAGGAAAGCACTCTGTGATACTCTTTGACAGTCTTTGGTATTATCAAGATGATGCCTTGGCCGAAATGCCTGTATAAGAAGGGAGGAGGTCTCTGAGGCAGTGAGTTCTGAACAATAACTTGTGTTATTGCTTTGTGGTAGAAAGCACTGTTGCAAACCTCTGCTTGCACAAGTTGAGTTGAGACTTCTATATGTTTTCTGAAGAAAATATCTTTTTTAAACCCAATCCATTTGTAAACCTTTCTTTTCTTTTGACTGTATTTGACTTTTTTTTCGTAAAACAATTCCAGGAAGTTTTTCTATGATTTCTCTGATGGCTTATGGTCATCTCTCACTGCCTACAGAAGAAAAAAAGGCACTGCATTTTGTCATCTTCCCATTTTCAGATTTTTAAGTGGGGAGAGAGAAATGCATTTGAAGCTTTGAGTTCATGATCTTCTCAAAGAAGAATGGGTAATCTCACTGTGACCCTACTTAGGCATCCCTGCATTAAAACTTGAATCAAAGATTCAAATTGAGATTAAAACTTGAATCAAAGATCAGTCTTCGTGTTGCTTTGAACTTTACCAGCCAGTTCTTCACCACAGCATCGAGAGCTGCAATGCCTGCGCTTGAGCAGCACCCCTGAGTGGGTTCGCAACTTGTGCTGCCCAGGGACCTCTGCCTTTTTCCTCCTCTCTCCCTCCTACAGCTGAAGAAAATACTGGGGATAAGTACATGGCTCACAAGCATACCTCCTGCCATGTGCTTGATCCCATTGAAATCTCCCCTTGCCCTTTACTCTGTTCTGCCAAGAGAAGGGAAGATAATCTCTCACATTATTGGATATAAGACTGGGACTAAGAAAAACCTGTTTGATGGAAATGTGAAGGAACAACTTACTTTCTTTACAATACAGCAACTGTCAAAAGTCTCTCTTAGATACCCCGTCATGTCATAACTTTCATATTTTCTGTGCTTATGACAGTATTGCCAGCTGCCTCCTTCGTTATCTCTTCCTGCCCTGGTTTCAGCTGGGGTAGAGTCAGTTTTCTTCCAAGTAGCTAGTACAGTGTGTTTTGGATGTAGTGTGAGAATAATGTTGATAACACACTGATGTTTTAGTTGTTGCTAAGTAGCGCTTATCCTAAGTTAGGGATTTTTCAGTTTCCCATGCTCTGCCAGCAGGCACGTGTACAAGAAGCCGGGAGGGAGCACAGCCAGGACAGCTGACCCGAACGAGCCAAGGGGATATTCCATGCCATAGAACGTCATGCCCAGTATATACACGGGGGGGAGCTGGCCGGAGGGCAGGGGGGAGGGCAAATCACTGCTCAGGCATCAGTCAGCGGGTGGTGAGCAATTGCATTGTGCATCACTTGTGTTTTCTTGGGTTTTATTTCTCTTTCCTTTAGTTATATTCCTTTTCATTACTATTATTATTATTATATTTTAGTATTGTTATATTTTAGTATTATAATTGTTATTTATTATATTCTATTTTATTTTAGTTATTAAACCATTCTTCTCTCAACCCACAACTTTTACTCTTTTACCAGTTCTCCTCCCCATCCCACTGGGAGGGAGGAGGAGTGAGCGAGTGGCTGTGTGGTGCTTAGTTGTTGGCTGGGGTTAAACCACAACACTTCCTGGCAGTAGGTGTACATTCCCTGTGCATTCTTTTGCTTTTTCCAAGTGGGGACAGGCATAGGAAGAGCAATTGCTCCAAGTTCCTGAAAAAATAAAGCTTACTCAAACTTACTTCTCCCCTTTTGAGGACATCCCTCAGACTATATTGGAATTAGGCACTATTGTATGGTAATGACATTTTTGTACTACCTGGATGTACTTTTTCTACAGCCCTCTCTCCTCTGAGGCATCTCTGCTATAAAGAGTTTAAAGAGCTGATGCAGTAGAACTGAAAAAATATTTATGTGGGGAATTTAGTGCCCATTTATCAAGGCTGATCCTCCTGGGATGGGACAGCAGTGCTTGCCATTGCCTTTGCATTCTTTCTGATCCAATGCATTTTAATAGTCTTGTAGCCAGCAAGCTTCTAAATTATTAAAGTATACACACATATTTAAAAAAAAATTATAGCGAAGTAGTGTTTCCTTCAAGAGGAAACAGATAAGATGAAAGGGTAAGGATAAGGTGCTAGTAAGAGGCAGGGTCTGGGAATTATGGAAATAGGGATGACTCAGAGCAGTCTTCCAAAATTATGGAAAGAGGAGTGATCTTTTTCCGCCTCTGAATGCTGTGGGAACATGGACTGGAATTGTAGTAAGATTGAGGCCCCATCTCTGCTTTAAAATTTATTCAAAGTATAGTCTTTAACTGTGAAAACTTATTAAAGCTCAAGAGAGTTCAAATTCCACAGTATTTTACCTGATCCTGCTTATGCCATAAGTTTGCTGAGTAATGAACTGTCTCTCTCATCTGCCCCAGACAAAGTATTTGGGTAACTAGGCAAGGCTGAAGTGGCCTTAAAAACATCAAAAAGGAGTAACTTTTCTTTAATGTTCACAATAACTGCTTTTGCTACATTGTTGACTTGTGACCTTTAATTTGCTGTTTTATTGTCCAACATGCACACTTTTCTTGTCCCTCATTTTTACTCATGCAGCTCTGCATCTTTGTAGGTAGCTATTTCAACAACTTGTGGATTCCAGATAATGGGTTTTGGCATCCTAGTCTTTTCTTATTTTTCTAAATATACTCAAAAAGTAAGTATGTAAATGGCTAAGATCGCTCCCTTGTGCCTCTATGTATTGTTTTCTAAACGTGCTACTTGATGGAAATTCCACTGCCTGTGATGCTCCTATTTCTTCTACATCAACAGATGGTGATTTATTTATGAGTTCTTTCTCTAGGATAGCATGGACAGTTTGATTTTCTCATACTGCTGGACAAAAGAAGGTGCTCTTATCTGAAAGGGAACTTATACATGCCCATTGCTGAAATGCTTGTGGCACAATCATAGTACGTATATCAAACTTCCCTTTTATCTGCAAGTGTGAAACAGGCAAAACTGTCCAGTTACTTTTTCTTTTTCATCAAACAAGCAAGTATTTTTCTCATGGTTGAATCTAAAGGGAAAGGAAAATATTTGTTGAAGTAGTTTACATGAAGCCACATGTTGCTGGAAGTTTTTTTTTCAGTCTATGCAAGTAAGTCCAGAATAAAGAATAACATGGAAAGAAGAGACATACACACCTTTTATAGGGTTGCCTGGAGAGTTATTTTACTCTATTTTTTAAACTTTTTGCTTTTTTCCCATTGATAGTAAACTTCATGGGAAGAAAAACACCTCAGACGTGCAACAGTTCTGTTACTTGTCTGACTACTAGAGTGAAGAAGCCCTCTCCAAACATACTTCTAGCTTTTTCCCAGCAATTACTTTCTCCATAGGGAAAACTGTTTCATCTGCCACCTAAAATTGCATCTTTCAGGGGACAGGTTAGTGTACCCTTGCAGATTTTTTTTTTTTTTTTTTTTTTGTGAAAGTTGTACAGCATCACTGAAACTATCTGGCAGCTTGCTGTTGTCAAAAGTGAGCATGCCTCTGTGACTTATAGATCAAAATTTCATACAATAATAATGAGGCTAGGACTAAGGAATCTTTACTTTCCACATTATATTCTGCACCTTCTGAAAAACTTCCATCCAGATTAATGATGTTGTCCTGTGACTTGATCTTAAACCACTTTAATTGACACTTCACTAGATATTCAGATATATTGCCATTAGCAGGAAAAAAACAAACCAAATAACACCTGAATTAATCTTATAATCCATTGAATATGGAGCAATAGAGTGTCTAGGTGTATGTAAAGATAAACATATGTACAAGTATATGGATAAATATATGTTGATTAGGTCATTAAGCCATGCCAGGTCAGTTTTATTACGGCAGATGAATTATTTGTAGAACTGGTAAAATTTTAATTAATTTCAACTTATGTTTTCTCTAAAATGAGATTTTATTCTTTAAATAAAATAATTTTGAAACACACCTTCTTACAATTTTACTGATTTCTTAGCCCCTGTATCCTTTCTTTGATTTTTTCAGCAGCAAAACGTAAAAAGGGAACAAGTAGTTAGGGAATAACAAAGGAATTAGTGAATTCCAAATAATTTTCCACTTAGAAAAAACAGGTCAACTTTGGTTGCTTTTTTTGTTTCTTTTTTTACTTTAAAATAATTTTTTCTAGGACATGTGCAAAATGAAAAGTTTTCATAGAAAGCTTTCATTTTCCTACAAAAAGAGTTGGCTGGTTTGCTCAGGTTTGAAAATGGCCATACCAGGAATAAATTTGAAGATCATCTTGGTTGTACTAAATGCTTCCTTGGATGTGGGCCATACATCTGGTCTGCTGGAGCATGGTCATTCTGTTTACAAATTTACCTACTGAATTGCTTGTACTGAAATGATACTTATTTGGTGGAGTGGTATTGGCAGGACTAGTAGTTCTTCAGGCTTGCTTTTATCAAGGTGAGTACTGACTTTGGATGTGAAGTAGCTTAGGAAATTAGTTCTGTCTCTTTCAAACTTGTATTTTTTCATATGCAGAGCAAGTATGAAGTGTCTGGTATAGCATTCTGTTAGATGCTTGGGTTGAAGAACAGAAGGCTTTGGGGATACCTTATTGTGGCCTTTCAATACTTAAAGGGGGCTTACAAGAAAGACGGGGACAGACTTATTAGTAGGGCCTGTAATGACAGGACAAGGGGTAATGGTTTTAAACTAAAGGAGCATAGATTCAGGCTAGATATAAGGAAAAAAACCCCTATGACGAGGGTGGTGAAACACTGGAACAGGTTGCCCAGAGAGGTTGTGGATGCCCTGTCACTGGAAACATTCAAGGTCAGGCTGGGCGGGGTTTTGAGCAACCTGATCTAGTTGAAGATATCCCTGGGGGACTGGACTAGATGACCTTCAAAGGTCCCTTCCAACCCAAACCATTCTATGATTCTATGAAATGATTCAAAACATACCTGTGTAATTCTCTCAGGTGACTGTCACAGCAGTTCATGGGTTAACCTGTGACTGACTGACTGTGACCCAATGGTACATGTAGATGCAGTCAGCAGAATGTGTCATAGGAATGCATTTTTCTCTTTTTCATGGAGTCCAGGTCACATATGAATAGTAGTCCTTCTTTTATCTTTCACTTGGACATTCCTCATGTCTGCTGGTTTGCATACACGAGAGGTATGCTGTGGTTGTCCTCAGGCTGTTCGTGATCCCTGTTGTAGGTTTGGCATCTCTCCAGCAACTGACATCAAACACTGACAGGGTTGCTGTTGTTAGCAGTCCTGTGACCCTAAAATATCTGTTAGTTGTGTCTTGATTGCCTTACTTGGTCTCACCACTATGAATGCTTTTAAAAGTGATGTCATGTTAGATTGCAACTTCTCTGACACATTGCAATCCCTTATGCTGCTAAGTGATCCTGGTTAATTTTGGCATAAAATCTAGCAATCAAGTCAATGTTGCCAGAGGAAGTACACAGCTTTAGCAGATTTTTTCCAATATACTTATTTTTCTTTGCAATAGGAGGAAAATATATGTTTTGTAAATATTTCAGAACAGGAGGATAAAATATTCATCAAACATACTGTCAATTTTATCACATGACTTTCTTTCTTTGCTAACCAGACTTAAAGCAGCATGCTTTCTTCACCTGGCAGTTCTCTTATGTACATGAGAATAAAATACATACCACATCTGATCTCTGTTGCAAGTCTGATGGTTGCCTAAAATGCTCCATATTGCACCTGACCCAGCCATCCCCAGTCTTGCACATAAGTTGTCCTAGTCTAGATCAGTGACAGGCAGACTTGTGGCTGGGGGTCAAATAAGGCACGTACTGTGCCAAGCATGTGGTGGTGATTCGTAGAGTGTCTAAGGTCCTGCTGCCTTGTCAATGTGGAGAATTGTGGATTGTTTAAATAAGAACTACTAGCACTTTTGGCTTCTGAATATGTCCTAATGAAATAAAATTAAATGGTCCCAGGAAAATTCTTTCCTTCTACTCCTTTTCCTCTCAAGGCTCCAATATGCCAGAGGTTTGAAATCTAAAGCACTCTTGCTTTTGTGTGCATAAATATGCTACTACAGTGCTCTTCAGCTTGCTGCTTGATGATGTGATGTTGGTATCTTTCTAATTCCTGTTACTAAGTGAATTTCACAGTGGAAAGGGTTAGTTTGATTTGCTAGTGGGGAAAATATATACAGATTGTTCCACATTGGTTATAAGTGTGTATCACACATGTTCAATACCACACCATAGTTATGTTCAAGTCTGAATATTGCAGCTCTACTGTGATACAGATGTACGATATGTAAAGAATAAATAATATGTACACGGTCAGGCAACAAAAGCTGAACAAAACAGAAATTTCATCTAAGGACCTGATGTTCCAAGCCAATTCCCTAACAGTTGAATAATTGAAATGCAAGTAGTTTAATGAGTACTTCAGGCAAAAGCTGCTTTAAACCATCAGGGAAATTCTTATGTAGTACTTACAGATAGTTTGCAAGTACACAGATACCCCAAAATGTATACACTACTTATCCAGAGATGCACAGTAGGCACAGAAGATTTTGGGTGTTTTTCTAGAAAGATAGCTAGGCCTGAGTTTAGAAGACTGCTTAAAGCAACTGTAAAGATTTTTATAACTATAAAATAAATAGATATTGATATCAAATTTATTATACAGATGATACACATTTTAATATTGTATATGTAAAGTATAAGTATATATTATTTGTATAAAAGAAGTGCCTTTTGTAATTCTGATATTATTAACTGCTTTTTCTTTATTTGAATTGCTGATTAAAAAAACCACAAACCAAACCAAACCAAAGCCACGATCACATGAGGAAGGACAATGAAGCTGTCAGTTAGGCTGGTAGCATCTGGACACTCTGACCTTGCAGCTCTGTTCGTAGTAGTTATCATATATGACTACATCGGGTGTTTGAAAATTACAGTTGTCAAAAGCAGTTGTGAGTTACCTCTCTATTTGCGACTTGCATTCATTATTGTGAATGCTGTGGAAGGGCAAGCACAGACTGCTTAAAAATTAATGTAGAACTGACTGTCTGACTTATGAAATATAGATGTGACAAAAGCCTTTGTGAAGCCTTTTTTTTTTTGTTGTGTTGACATCATCACTTCTGTACAACCACATTTCATGATTAGGTATCTCAATTGTTCCTTGTAGCTCTAATTAGAGGTGATACAAGGTAGGGTTAACACTGTTCAACCTTACAGGTCTTTTGAACTGATTCTAATCTTGCATTAATAGACTTTTTCATAACTACAGAAAAGGACCCAACTATGTTTTGACAACTACCAGTTTCTTATTGGAAGACAAAATTTATTAGGAGTGCTATGCACAGGAAATGGTGTCAGGAAAGATTTAGAGTACAGCCTGGGTTATGTGTCTGGTAACTTTGTTTCTTCAAGGTAAAAAAAAAATGAAGCAAAAAAATGGAAAAACCTTTATTCTGCAAACACCAACACATCTTTATTGCCAGCAAATATTCATCGATGATATCTGAGTAAGTTGCGAGAGCTTCTTTATACTTTTTTTTCTTGTTTAGTTTAGGGGTTTGGGGTTGGTTTTTTTTGTCTTTTTTAGAGGTTTTGGGGACTTCTTAGACTTTATAGTCTTAACCAGAACTCAAGATTCATGGCTTAAAACTTCAACACAACCTTGTTATTCTCTCTTGCAGAAATTCCAACTGACCAGTGACTTCCTTCTGACCCATATGGCAACCTACTTCTCATCAAGCCCCTCTGGATTTCTGATTGTCTTGAGAGAGTTTTATATTTCATGTTCTTCTGACTGTATGTTAGACTCTTCTTTTCAGACTCTTGTATGCTGTAAGGCCATACTATCTCATGCCTTTAAGTTAGACAAATACATTCTCTTGAAACTAAGAGTTGGCTGACCTCTTAGTTCAAGAATATTCCAGTGAGACTACTCTTAGCTCTTGCTGTTTGAATAATAATGAAAATGAAAGAATGATATCTCATGGATGGAGAAGACTGCAGATTTATTGAGTAGGTCTAATAAAGACCTGTTTGTCCTGCAACCAATAACAGGCATTCCTGTGCATGACATTTTGATGGAAAAATGATATCTAGTGAATGAAAATAGCATATATTTTCCAAACCAAATTGTATTTCAATTGCCACTCCCTTCAAAAAAAAAAAAAAAATAAATCTGACCCTGCCTGAATATCTTATCAGGTTAGTATATTTTTTTGACGTTAGATGATCAAAATGTTTAAGATTAGGGAGCTTTATTTTACATGATTCAGGGTAAGCTCTTCATTTGTCTAAATGACTACCCTAAGTTGCAGGCTGACTTACTTCTGACAAAGGAATGACTTAATTTGAAGTTAATATGCAGGATCTTTATTAGATTGTGTCTCATGTCCTGGCTTACAAGGAGATTGCTCTGTATGATAATTTAGCAGTCAAAATAATAAATAGCTCCTCTGGAGTCCAGGCCATGAAGATGATAGCAGGTGAAGGGATGGAGGTGGAGGGCTGAATCTGGTGTCTCATGGGAGCAAGGATGGTATGAATAGAGTAGGCAGCCTCTCTTTGACTTTCTAAGAAGTCACACACACTATTGCTTTGAAAATCACATATGTTCTGCAGTGCCATCTGTTGGGAATAGCCACCTATTATAGTCAGAAGCAAGGAATCAGTACTTGAGTACTTTGGAGGCAGCACCATCTTCTACATAAAATTTGATTTTTCTTCTCTAAAAATATGCTTTTAATGAAAAATAGTTTAATGTGCCAATGAAGGTCTTCAGCTACATATGTGTATTGTTGTCCTAGTTTCAGCTGGGATAGAGTTAACTGTCTTCCTAGTACGTGGTACCATGCTGTGTTTTGAGTTCAGCATGTGAAGAATGTTGATAACACACTGATGTTTTCAGTTGTTGCTCAGTAGTGTTTAGACTAAAGTCAAGGAGTTTTCAGCTTCTCGTGCCCAGCCAGCGAGAAAGCTGGAGGGGCACAAGAAGTTGGCACAGGACACAGCCAGGGCACCTGACCGAAAGTGGCCAATGGTGTATTCCATACCATGGGACGTCACATCTAGTATAGGAACTGGGGAGTGGGGGCGGGGGATCACTGCTCGGGGACTGGCTGGGTGTTGGTCGGCGGGTGGTGAGCAATTGCCCTGCACATCATTTCTACATTCCAATCCTTTTATTACTACTGTTATCATTTTATTAGTGTTATCATTATCATTATTAGTTTCTTCTTTTCTGTTCTATTAAACCGTTCTTATCTCAACCCACGAGTTGTACTTCTTTTCCCGATTTTCTCCCCCATCCCACTGGGTGGGGGGGAGTGAGTGAGCGGCTGCGTGGTGCTTAGTTGCTGGCTGGGGTTAAACCACGACAGTCCATTTTGGTGCCCAATGTGGGGCACGAAGGATTGAGATAACGACAAAAAAAGCTTTCTAGCTAAATAATAATTATAAACGTGGCAATAACTAGGTATTTTATGCATCAGGAATCTCTCCACAGGATTCACAGATTCTGATAGCTAAGGTGCTGCTAGTCCCCAGTTCCCAAAAAAGCTGCATGATACTGATGCTTCAAAACAGTGTTCACTCTCTGAACTGATTAAAGAGCCATTAGATCTGACAAACATATTTTGACTCAGATGAGAAACAAATGCAAAAAATCTCCTAGTCTCCACTTTTCTAAGGTGTTATAAATTACCTGAAAGCTTCTTTCAACATGCCAGTGTAGAAGGTCAAAGGCACAGATGGTCGCCAATAAAATATCAGATGCTCACATGGAATTATTGAATAGTGTTAATTGTCAGTATTCTCTGAGAAAGAGCACAGTAAAAATAAATGTAGAAAATCCAAAGATATATGATTTGGAATGCATAGGCTTCTAGGATAAAGAGACAGGCTTTAAATGTGGAGAGGTCATTGCACAAGTTGACCAAAATTTCAAAGATATTTGAGAGATGCATTAGAAATGTGATTTTGTTTACTCACTTTTATGTCAAAAGACAGTGCCTGCTCAAGTCAAGAAAAATGTTGCTGCTGTTGTTTTATAGGATCCATTTGAGTAATTTAATAAGGATGATATATGCTGGTCTTTTATGATTTTAATCCCAAAATATCTACAAAACCAGTAGTAGCAATAGCAGTGTTCTTATGACTGGTAATGAGTGTTTGGGGGATGGCTTTGAGAAATGAGATAGAAACCAAGTTGTATTTGGACTCTATTTGTACAGTTTCCTGTAATTAGCAGGATTACTGGTTTCATGGGAAGATCTGAACAACCCCAAAGTAAAATGTTAGTGCTTTATGAATTTTCGAGTTTTTCTTTTCCCCTAAAAAGTGAATTTTGATGCTGCATCTAATGATTGAGAACTGTGCTGGGTTTATGGGTTGTCAGAGTTCACTCTGTTGCTGCTTGAGCAGCATCTCTTCAGATACTCTTCCAGTAGCAGTCAAGTAAGAATAGAAAACCCCACCCTTGTGAAAAATGCATAAAACCAATGAGGAAGTGAAAGATACATCCCCTTAATAAGCTGGGTCATTCCTGCATTAATGATTAATCTGAGTTCTTTCCCTAGTTCTGTAGACTGTTAATATTTCAAAAGCTATTCACCATATTGATGTTCAGGTACTGAGGATGAATTTGAATTCTTTACCCTTTGATTAACTCCAACTTTTGAGGAGCAAAATAAAGGACATTTTAAAATTTAAGCACAATCCTATTATAAATTTTGTGTACTTTATTAGGATTTGGATAAAAGAAATCAGAAACTTGTGATTTTCTTTGACTTAGCACAAAATATTCCCTTCATACTAAAGATTAGCTGAAATTGTGGAAAGGAGAGCTTTATTCAAGCTGTGACCATGACCTGTGAGATAAGCAAGTTTAATAATTTCTTGTTTAATCTAAAATGGTTAACATAAAACTGTCAATCTTTTTCTAAATAGTATTTAGGGGATAATGTAATGAATGACACTTTAAAGGCAGTCTGGGCATATGAACAGCCCACAAGCCCTCCTGTTTTCACTTATCTAGTGAATACATAGAATGAAATACTCTTTATTTCATTGTTGTGATTAGTTTTAATTCCAATTGCCATTACAAGCAAATTATAAAGTATCCCAGTCTCTCGGTTGCTGCTCTAATTTGTATGCAGTTAAGTTCAGAGATGAGGATGAATTAATTTGTTGTGATGAGCAGCAGGTGCTCTGTGTGGTGTCCCTACCTGAAAGATGCATGATGAGACTACACATCTTGTTCTTAACATTTTCCTGATAAGAATTATCCTGTTTTATCTGTGATGTTTCTGAAAAATAACATTTCAAAGTCACTTACTTGTGCAGATGGTGCCACAGTAGCTGTTTATGTATAGCTGCATTTGAGCACCTGTGAAAGGCAGGGGTTTTATGGAATGAAGAAGAGAAATTTCTGGCAGACAACACTGTGGATTTAATGACCAGCATGTGAAATTTCTATCAGGTGCAGCTGTTTGTCTTTCTTCTATTCTCACCCTCAACACATTGTTCTCCATTTTAAGAGACATGGAGTACGAGCACATCACATACTAAACGAAAACCAACCGTTTCCCTCCTTTCCCCAGCACTTCCCTATGACTGGAACATAAGAACACTTCAATTTCTCATTTTTTTCAACAGATTTGACGTTTAACAGGATATGAGAAATCCCGTCAGGTACCTTTCAGATACTGGAGGATTTGAACACTCTAAGCCTGAAATTTGCCATTGGTACCTATGGTTTGTACTGTAATCAGCATTTTAATTCACAAGCAATACATATACAAAATAAACTAATTATTCTTTCTGTCCTCTTTAAGCACATACATAATATTTATTTAGAACACTTGTATCTTTTTTTCTTTGTTTCCAATATATACATATAAACATATAGGAAAATAGATTTATGTTTGTAAATTGGTAGTTTTCAAATTTTTAGAAAATAGCTTTTCTCCTTATGAGTCTTGCTTTAACTTTTAGCGTATTCACATTTTTGCTTGGTTGATTATTTTGCCCTAATAAATCTGAATATACTGCTGTTTCTGTCCTCATACTGTCCTGAATAAGAGATGACTAAGAATGAAACATAATTCTCATTTTATGATCAGCTGGGAATTGCACCACTGTGCATGTCCCCAGGGTGTGCTAGCTATGATAATATGTCCCTTAACATCCTCATTCCCTTAGCATTCTCATGTCCCTTGGCATCCTTGGCACGTGCCTCTTATAAAGGTGGTACATATGCATGGTTGGTTGAGGGTGAAGAGGATGAAGGCCAGCAAACAGTAGGACTGGGAAGCTTGTTTTGGGCAATACCTCAGGGTCTGACTTTTGTGTGTCCCCAGGAAGTCACGAGGACCTTAGGTGAATATCACTGCCCCCTAGACCACCAGAATAAGCTCTGAAAAGGAAAACATTCAGTACTACGTGGGTTTTCCCTCCTCCCCAGCTTTTAGTTTTCAGTGTGGGAGGATGGGACAAGGCTGTGTTAAGATTGGAATAGTACTGTAGTTTGAGGGCTCTCTAAGACACTGTGCAAAGAACAGTATACAAAGAATAGTGATTTCTAGTGTACATTTTCAGGTGAACATCAATCTTAAAGTAAAAAGTCTCTTAAACTTGTACATTTTCCCAAATAGTTGGCATTTATGTGTGTGCCCTACTCCGACCATTTGCCTCTAACAGGACAACTGCTATCCTCACAACTAGGTAAATTGTCCTACTGAATCACAAATGTGATGCTATTTTACCATGGAAGGGTTGCATAAGGTTATGCATGAGGTTCTTCTGAAGAATAAGAAGTACTAGAGATAACTGTTCTCAGCAGGGAAAACATCATTTGTGGTTTCCAAAGTACACATGAATCCTATTTAAAAAAAAAAAAAAAAAATTCCAAATGGGCTAATAGTTTGGGTACTGTAACATGGAATGAATACTGGCAGAGAAGCATAAAAAAGGGCTAGTGAAACTACATAGTAGCCTGCAAGGGTGGACGTGAGAGAGGGAAGTTGGTTGGAGTTGGTGTTAAGTTCACTTTTTTTTTAATTTGTCTGTTAATGATATAGGAGGAAGCAAACAAATTTGTATAGCAGAGGCAGGAACATATTAACCAGAGCTGTGCATCAGCCTAATTGGAAAGTAGAAAAATAATGCAGTTTAGATAGAAAAAAGAGCAGGACAACATAGTTGGAAAAAAATAACCTGAAAGACAGAGTTTTAGTCAGGTGGAATTACTTGAAAATCAGAAATGTAAATATCTGGGGTTTTAGAAGTGGACATCAAAATGATTTTAAGTATAAAATGCAGCGAGGCAAAGTTAAAAAAGAAGCATGTTGCAGGGAAGGAAGGAAATAGTGTGACCAATTTTAAATATACAGAAAAATAACACATCATCAGACAAATGATAGTGCCTGTCTGCATTGCTTTGGTGAAAACATGCCTGAGGTATTCTGTGATCTCTTCATTCTGGAAAATGACAAATGATAAATGCTGTTACTAAAAATGATTAAGCATCTGTGAGAAATGTGTTCATGGGGAAAAAAAAAAAAAAGATGAAAGACCTTACATATATAGAGGGAGAAAACTCAGTGGTGTGACTGGAAACTCAGAGTCATTTCTTATCCTTGACTTCCAGGGCTTGGTGCCTGCACAGGCTGCAGCAGTCACGGTTTCAGAGATTACCAACCCATGTTGGCCAGCACTCTTCCTTGCTACAGACCTCCTCCTCCTCCCACTTTTCCACCCAGCTGTGCTGTTGCCGGCTCTTTGCAGGGCAGTGCTGTGTCCTGTGTGGGGTGACCCAGGATCCTGCAGGTCTTGACAGACACCTGTCCTGAGACAGGGAGCTTTGCAGTGTCACAATGGATAACACCTGCTCTTCAAAATGTTTATGTTGTCTTCATAACTGGGAGGTTTCTCATAGCTCAAGTTTATTCAAAACATGCTAAGTAAGAAACAGAGATCAAAATGGGAAATATTATTATTATGTCACTAGGTAAAGCCCTGGTGTCCTTGTAAGCTGACCGGTGAGTGCAATTCAAGTTCCTCCCATCTAAAAGCAATGTGGTAAAACCAGAGAAGATAGCAAGAATGGGCTTCTGCCACAGCTGAAAGTATGGAATGACAACAATCAGAGAAATGAATAAAGAGAATATGATTTTTCAGTTGTAGAAGAGAGACAGATGAGGAGGGATATAATGGAGACCTCTAAAATCTGAAGTATTGTGAAGAAAGTCGTTAAGGAATGAGTTCACTGTTTCTTTTGATAAAAGAGAGAAGGGACATCAAATAAAAGTGGTAGGTAATATTTACCACTTGATTTGGGGTTCATGCCGAGTGAACTTCGAGAGTTTTCATTGTGTGAAAATTGTTTAAAATTAAGCTTGGTACATCTTTCCTCAGGGAGTCAGAGATAACAAAAAAACCAAAAACATATAGGTATGACGAGGAACTGGGCAAGTCTGTGAGGGAAAACTCTGTGGAGGGTTATTAAATAAAACATTATTTTGGATGAGGAAATCCCTGACCCTCCTCCAGGCTGAGCAAGACCTAGGGTAACAGGATTATGTGACTCTTTTGCTCTTCAACTCTTTTCTAGCCACTTACTGGTCTCAGAAAAAAAATACAGAATTAAAAGACCTCCTAGTCTGCCCAGTAAGGGCATTGTTACAGTCTTAGTGCCGACGCCTGGTAGTGTTTTTCCAAGACTCTGTGGAGGGTCCTCAGCTTTCATTAATTAGAAATCAAAGAGATACAGTGCACAGTTTTACTGATATCATGCAGCCACATTAAATTTTGTCTTGAATTTTTAAGGTTATACAATATTTGTTCTTACTTCCTGTCTTAAACTGATATTAGCTAGTCACATAGTGTACTCTGTCCTGGAGATGGCCGTGGCCAGTGTGGGATGTATATTCCACTACATTAAATTTGTAAAAGGATTTGGGATTCTTTGAGATGAAATGATCTATATAAATGCAAGCTGGTATTATGTTTGCAAAATCTGTGTGACTGAGAAGATCAATCTTCCAGAAAAATGTCAGTAGATACAACCAGTTTATTATTTCTGGAGGCCAAGAATAAGAAAGGGATAGAAAATAAACTTAGCAGACTGAATAAAGCTGATCTGTTTTGGTTTCTTTTCCTTCCGGAAAGAAAACGATGGATTCTAGCAAATATCAAATGATAATTTAGACTTGACCTTTCATAGTTCATATAGCCTATCATCCTTACATATCATAGCCTCTGTCTTTCTTTACATGAAGAAATATGGTAACTAATAATGCACATATATATGAGATACAGTCCAATAAATCTGTGATTAAATATTTAAAAGCATTTCTTTCAAGTTACTTTTTCTTTTTTAAGTATTACTTAGTAATGTAGAAATCTGTACAGATGCTGATATGTTATAGATGGGGTTTATGCATAGAATATTTCCCTCCTGTGTATTTCACAAAGTGACATTTTAGACATTCAGCACAACGTACTTTTTATCACAGTCTTGTCTACTGAATTTCAAAGAGGAGGTCCAAGTGACAGAACCAAACTCAAGAAGACTACAAATAATAAAAGAGCGGGAAGGGACATGAGTCCTACCGTTTAATCTCTGAGTTGCCAAGTTTATAATTTCTTTTAGCACCAGCAGGATACCTACCCAGTTTCTTTGGGGAAACTGAGTAATGTGTTCTTTTGAGACACTTGTGCAACTGACAGTAGCTGGCAGTTTCAATAGCTGTCTGACTGCATCAGATCCTTATACCTTTCTGTCATTGCCATCCTGGCATTTTATGAACAAAAATTGGTTGTGCCTCATTTGTCTCTGAGTGAATGTGACCTGTAAAAGGCCATATTTAAGTTGTCAGGTGAAAGTGTTAAGAAAATGAGGTAGATGTAAGCGGAGAAAAGAACACAGCTGTCATATTCAAAGGTGCTCTGTCTCAGCCCTCTCCACTTCAGAAGGACCAAAAATAAGAGTCTGGTGTTTTCTATATGACATGTAGTGTGTGCTCAAAATTGGTCTGGCTTACATGCATCAGACATACCGTGCAACTATGGATGCACTCAACAGACCGTATGCAATGAGTGATATGTGTGGGGTACACCCAGACTGAGGCGTCAGCTAAATTTAACTTCTCATCTCAGCTAAATCTTACAAGACTGTAAGTAACTATAACTGTGGTAGTCTCTTGGCCACAGTGGTAGACTTGACAAATTTTTTTGTTCTTAAATTTTCCACTGGTTACAGGCCTGTTTCAACAGACATTGACATCATTTGGAGTCTTAGTGGACTTAGTGGACACTGGATCAGCTGTAACTTAGTCAATAGTTTATTCTGCTCTTTTTAATTGCAAAGTAGCAAGAACATATATACTTCCACTTTTAACAGTCATCAATACAACAGACGTTGAAATATATTTACAAACAAAACTGTGGAACTGGCTCAATTTTATTCTTTAGATCATTTATTATCCCTAGCTATTTAGGCAATTGCCAGTTATTTGTCAAATGTCCCTATTTTGGAAAGAATTTCAAATGTAAGTTCAAAGATATTTTTTGTTACATAGAAAGTACAGCATTCATTTTTTGCTGTTTTCCATTACGTATTTGACAACAATTATTCTTCAGGACAAAAGTCTTTCATGCAGCTGAGTAACAGCAAAAATAGCGTCTTACTTTTTAGATTCATTCACCAAAATTGTATGGGAATGTTGATTGTTTATTAACAAGCCCTCAGCTGAAAACTGATTTCTCAGAGTGGCTGGTGGAAGGAAACAAATAACACAAAAAAAACTTCTGTGGAAATCGGGGTAGTCTGAAAACAACTAGAAAACAGAATAAAGCACCACATAATATTCTTAAAGAAGTCATGCAAGGTTTAATTACCTGAAATGGGAGGTACCAGAAGTCTTTATGGATCTCAGATGAAGCTTTTGGTGCTTGGCACTCTGCAAATCAACTACTTGGTAGAAATTTTCCATTAAAATCTCTCTCTTTCTAACTGCATACAAATTACAGTTTTTGCAAGTCTTCTATTACACAGAACTTTTTTAAAAGCTCTGTAAAGAAAAAAGGCCTCAGATCTTACATTTCTCAAATTATCTACTTTCAACTTGCTGCCAAGATTTCTTATTAAATAGGCTTATTGAAGAAAAGCTTATTGTTTTGTTGCACTCCATGTCACCCCATTGGTAATTATTGGATCCACAAGCCAGAAAGGATGCTCCCTGAAAAGGACTTGGCTAGGGGAGCTTAAGGTTCTGGCTCCAAAGCCTAAATACCCCAAAGGTGCCTGAAAGGGGAGGCTATCAGCACTCCCCTCCCAAACCTCCCACCATGCATTAGTCTACTTTCTAGACTATCTGGTGCTCCTCAGCTGTCCCAACACGCCGCAGGTACAAATTCCTCTCTATGCTTTCCATTTCTCTTTCAAAGCAGCCACCAGTGAACAAGCAAAAACTTGTACACTGTTGCTAAGGGAAGAAAACAACAAGAAGACCCTGAAAACACATTGGCTCAGGGGTGGTAGAAGTCCTCAGTATACATTTTGGCTTTGCAGGAGAAGAAATCATGCTGTCTTGTAGAAGAGTTCATGTTGAAACACCCCTGATTTCGATCTTTTCTTGTGGTGCTATGTGCAAGATCCCCAAATCCCTGCCTGTGATTCAGCTGAGAACTCCCACTGATCAGGAGGCAATAAAACAGGAAAGCTCAAAGCATGCTTTTTTGCAAAGTTTATGCATTTTTGTTATGCTATTTTGTTGCTTTTGCCAACTCCAGGGCCCCATTCTAAAGTTATCTGAATGGCCACAGTTCTGGTCCTCTATACCATCGCTCCAGAAGTGTCAGTAGATTTTGTCATGTGTTTTCTACTAAGCTTGCATGGAAGCTTGAAATGCAAAGTGAAGGCTTTTCAAATTATGTCTGCCAACAGGTATTTACTTTGTCTTCTAGACTGTTGCTAGTACTTTGTGATTAATACCTGAATAATCTTTACAAGTTGGGCTCAGTTTGCATGTGTCAGCCCCTAGATTTTTCCTTCAGTCTTTGACATAAGACAATAAAACATTGGTCCACTTTTTTTTCTTTTTTTCTTTTTTTCTTTTTTTTGTTTGTTTTTTGTTTTTGTTTTTAAGAAGGAAAAATTGTTTTTTTTAATACTCCTAACAAAGTAGTAAAGTATAAAACATCATCTTAGTTTTAAATGTGGGGATCTGAGGCACAACAAAAATGGACACAAGTGCAGCTAAGACAAAGCTAGAGCCTCAAAATATTAGTTGGATGGCTGAGCTACTTGCCTTTTTACCCTAAGAATTAATCCCCATTTTCATCTATATATGAATTCTGCTTTTTTTACCAAGAAACTTGCATGTTTGTACTGGAATAAGAGAAAATTGAACCTGATCCATGATTCAAAATACATCTTTTTCTAGCCAGTGTTGACCATGAACTGTTGTACTTCAGCAAACAGCACTTGTCCAGCACTTGTTGTCTGTTGCTTACCTGGGAATGCTCTTTTGCCCATAGAGCTAAGCTGATGTAAACAGTTTGCTGTCACTCAGAAGTGTGGTCCTTTTGCCTTTTACTCTGTCCTTGTCTGCACTTTCCCATTCCTTCTTTTTGGTCAAGATTGGCAGTCATTTCCCTGCCGCCGACCCCCTCTACCCTGTGCACGTGAGCTTATTCTAGGATTAACCCTGTAGAAACCTTTTTCTGTTCAGTGGGGGTTAGTCTTGTGCTGGCACAAAAAGTGGTCGTATCTCACTGAAAAGTGCCTGAGGAGTTTGCCTCATTCTGTACTAACTGATCTGTGCTTCATAAGAACCTTGGTGACAAGTTTGTGTCACAGCTGTGGTTCCCCATAACACTGGAAGGAATGGGGCAAGGGGAGTCCACAGAGGTAACACCAAATTCCTACCTGCGCTCTCTGGATACTATGGACAACTGATGTGGTGCTTACCACTGTGAAGCATTAAGTGTTCTCTAAACCCTATTATCACAGCAAAGATTGTCAAAAGATTTTTGAAAAGAATAATTTCAGCTAGCATAAGGTAACTTTATATAGGCCTGCTGCTTTGAATGAAGTGTGATTCATGTTCATTAAGAAATAAAAATAGGAAAAAAAAAGTAGTATTGTCAAAAAATCAGCAGGCCAGCTTATCTTAACTTTGGGCAATATTAATACTGTGAGAACTGAATGCATTTTTATTGAAGCTCAATGTTTGGGCATTTTAAGGGTTACAAAATAGAAGACTTCTGTTCTGTTTCCTTTACCAGAACTGGCTCTACACATCAAGGTGTCTCTGTACAATAGAAGTAAACAACATTTATTTTTATAAGTTGACTGTACTTATTAAAATAAAGTAGGATGTTGTGGTCGTGATGGTCTAAGGATATAACAGAGCTTATTCAGATGATAGGTAATATCTTTTATTCTACCTACAGATGCAGCTGGGAGAAATAAACTAGCTTTCATTTGTGTGATAACTTTATGAGGTCACAAATAAGTGAGAGGAGGAAGTTGCATGTTAAAAGTGTAAATTCTTGAGATGGAAGTAGATTATAAAGATCAGTAGAGTGGCCTCTTTTATATTTCAAGTCCAGACTGCTCTGTAAAGAGATTATAAAAGAATGATATATGTTGTGGTGGCTCAAGGAAGCAGCTGTTTACTCATATGAGTGAATGTGTAATGCATTTTGCTCATAAAATATCTACAGAGCTGATGTAATTTTACTAATGTTTAAGCATTTCAACCAAGTTATTCACTAATTCTGATTGCAAATGTTTTTCATACGAGCTCAGAAGAATAGTCGGATTGGTTTACAGAAAGTGTAAGTTGAAAATATTGATAGACTTATCAGAGATGTATTTGATTTACTGAATAACAAGAATCTACTCTGAAGTTCAGTTCTCAGAGGCGTCTTGGTAATTAAACTCTAAAATATTTATAACTATTAAATTTAAAGTTTCTCTGTTCCACATAGTAACCTTTAGGCAGCGATTTCAGGAAAAGAGCACCCAGCACAAAGCTGTGTCTAATGATACTTTTAAGGTAGTAAGATGCTTTAAAGAAAAGAAATTGGTTTTCTTTCTTTCATTATAGTTGTGTTCCTGTGTAGACAGTGTCCAGAAAAATGAAAATGCTTGTAATAAGAGTCAGATGTTATGTTTCCAAAGTCTGAAGGCAGAAAAGCCGTGCTGGCAGTCTGGGCTGCCAGGAAGCGGTAGTGCTCTGTGGAATGGGAAATAAACCAGTGCACATGATGTTACAGGTAAACACTGATAAGTCTAAATGGTAAATAGCTTTTTGTTTATTTGACTTTGGGGATTTCTTCCCCAGTGTGCTTAAAAGATAAAAATTTCTATCAAAGGAAAATAACTGCTATCTATTTGCTGCAGGAGTATTTCTGTTCCCAGGCTTTTGTACAAATGTGTAGGACTGCACCATGTTGTCTGGAAGATCCCATCTCTTAAACTAGCAAATTAAAAATGTGCACAGCAGGGATTTCTGGATCTGCTTTTTTGTCTAATTTTCTGATTTTGCTGCCTGTAAGACTTGTATTTTCAGTCCTGTGCTGCAAAGACTTGTTATCAAATGAAATCAGCTTCATATCCTGAAGCACTCTCTGCAAATACAAGAAGTCACATTTCAGGTGGTATATGCAGAGCTGGGCCTTTGATTTATTGCTCTACTTGCACTTTATGTGGGATGATACTGAAAGCACGTGGAAATTCTCTCTGATGCATATGCTTATGTGAGACAATTATATGTGGTTTATAAACCCTGAAAAGTGATAGTTTTTGACTGTCAGTGCCATACATGCAATCTGTATAGTCCTCATATTTGGTGAAAGGTCCAATCTAATCAGTAATTATGCAGAAAAGTACATGAAGCAGAGCCAAGTCTGGCCATGTAGATTCAGTACAGTCCTTCACTTAAATGCTTTTCTTGATCTTTATGAATCACACACAAAAACCCCCAAAACCTGTAAAGGTGACAAGAGTAGAAATCAGCCCTCTTGGGTCCTATTCCAACTCCTTTCATAAGTGGGCATACTTCCTCTCCTTCCCCTTCCTCCACCTTCCTCCACCACTTCTCTGACTTCCTCATCAAATGAGGGTAAGCTCTGTGTGGCAGACAGTATGTGCCATGCAGTATTAAAGAGTTCCCAACAATGTGTATTTTTCATATATGAAATAATTATGTTTTAAAAAGTCATATAATTCAAATTAAGACTTCCAACAAAATTTTGTGGAGGGTTTCCCTCCCTCTACCCCCAATTAAAAATAAGGGGGCTTTGAGTCTGTTTTTCAGTACTTGGCAATTAGAGGAAAAGAGTTAAAATTTTAGCTCTTCCACTACCTCCCTCCTGTCAGGAGAAAGAGGAGTCTTCAGGAAAATACAGATGCTTCACTCTTTCTTTTTTTTTTTTCCTCCCCTTCAATGAAGGCAGAGAGAAACTATATTCATTTGTATTCATAACATATGGAAATAGGGAAAATTGACATTGATGGTCTTAAATTAAGCTTTTTTTTACATTCTAAGTGTTCTTTCTTACTTTTGAGAACTAAATAACTTCCTTATAATGTCTATGTGTGTAAAATAAATACATATACACATATGTATACATGTCTTTTAATTTTTCTTCTGACCTCATATTTTCTTCAGCTTTGTGCATTAGTAACACAAGTTATTATTTTATTGAAAATATACTATTGCAAGTATTCCTTTGACTTATGGAGCACTTTTAGATCCATACATATTTTACTTCTGTATTTGTAAACATAACACAAACTAAGAACATTTCATACAGGTTTATGCTTATGGTCTTTATGACAGCAGAAGTAGCTACCTATGGACAAAGGGAGACTGCTAATACCAAAAGTCAATCTGCCTCAGAGGAAGCCACTGTTCTGTCCTGGTCAGACCCCACATGTAATGAGAAGTCAAAAAGACAAAATTGCATTAGGAGAAAATAAATTATTTGGCTCATTCAGTGAATATGTAGAATAACAAATTGACAGAAACTGGAATCAATTTTCATGTGATCTACAAATAGTAGGATTGCTCTGACCTTCAGATAAGATTAATTTGCAACTATTAATAATTCACTGTGTTCTAAGTCTCATCACATTTACTGTTTTCATGAATCTTCTATACCTTTTCCACCCTTTTCCCTGCTCAGTTGCTGCCGTTTAAGTGCCCTGAGGGTAGAGAGGCTTGGGATGGTGCCAGGTGGTCTGGTCTAATTCCAAGCCAGAGGATGGACTCTTTAGCTATCCTCCTTCCTTATACCTTCAAGAGGAAAGCAAATTACAATAAAGTGCTGATTATTATTTTTTCCTAAGGATTCAGAGAACAGATTTTAAAAGAGGTGTAAAACAAAAAGTAAACTTCTTGTTTCATCCCAGTCTATGCAGAACTGGCAATCTACCAGCTGAGGTGCAGATAAGACATGCAGAAACAAGGGGCCTATTGAACATTTATGTACCTTAGTGTTGATATATCTCACATCTGGTTACTGGTTTGAGAATTATAGAGGGTTATGGCTTGCAGAATATTATTATACATGCTGAGACAGTAAATTGTTTAATAGTTGCTTTACAGGGGTTCTGCTAATGAATGGATGCTCTTCCCAAAGTGCTGCGTTATGAGCTACCTCAGTTAGGTGCTGTTCCCCATGTGTCAGCTATCTCAGCTCTTTTTAGAGAACTTGTGTATTTTTGGGGTTCAGTTTTTATTTTGATTGTTACCAGTGATTTTCTTCCTGTATGAAAAATCAGCCTATGTCTTAAAAAAAATAACATTAGACAAATTGGGAAGAAAAATGTAAAAATTATGGGCCCAAATTAGCATTCATATCATTCATTAGCATTCAGTTTTTGAAGATACTGCTTGTCCGTACAAATCTTACAATGTATATAGGACCTCTTGCACAAGGATCCTGTAACAAAGGATCATGAATTGTTATCAGTAATAGTAATGAATTTTAGATGCTATGAATTCCTCTGAATTCAACATTATCTCAACATACTCAGAAACTACACTAGCTGTGTAAACAGCTGTGATATATAAGCACCTGTGATAATAATTGGAACACATTAATAGAAAACCAGGCATACTAATTATCTCTGTTTAAAATGAAATACAGTCTGACTGGGTCCCACAGTCTTCAGTCTTCCACATCTGCTATCTATGCCTGCACTCATGGAAAGGAAGGCTCTTATGGACATAGAGAGCAAATTATATCTAGAACAGGGCATCTCTTCTCTGGACTGCTAGAAGAAGATGTGAGCTAGACTGACATATTGGTTTCAAAAGCATGTAACTTTACTCCCTAAGCATCAGTTGCAATAGCATTCCAGTACGTGTATTACAACAATTAGCTATAAGAAATTAATATTTAAGACATAGTTTTCAAAATATTTATGCTCCTGTGGTAACTGTCATTTATCAATGCCCTGAAGTATCTCACTGTGTCATCACTTGTTCCTTATGGACAAGTGGGAGACTGATGGCTGGTGGTTTTGCTTGTCCCTCTCCTTCATTAGTAGGCTGGAACTGTGGTCCTGCGGACCACATTAAAACATTGTCAGTTCCTGACTTTTAGCAGTTGTCCCTGTTGTGTTTTGCTGCGTTCCATAGCCTGGCTGGCTGGCCAAGCTGCCCTGCTCTGTGTCGCATCCCTGCTTTGAGTCATACAGATTACAGCTTTTGTAACAATATTTGATATGTTTGATATGCTTTTTGGCATAAGATTTGCTATTGTGTCACTGGTAGTTTTGGTCTCATCTTCAGAAGCAATGCATGCCTTTCAGCACCTTGACGTTTACACTGTTTTTACGTTACCTTTTGTTGCTCAGAACTGCTTAGTAACTGTTCACTTCAAGTCTCTATATCCTGTCAGAAGTTCATCCTCTTTTTTTTTTTGTTTTTACTTGAGACTTATTAAAAAGATTTTGGGTTTTTTTTTTTTTGTATCTACTGTCAAGTGCTGTATCATTTTAACTCAACCTGCTCATTGGCTCTGCTTATCTCCTTCTGTAATGTGTTACTTTGTAGTTCATCTTATAATCTTATTTTCATTATAAGGACTAAAACATGAGAGGACAATATTTGTAGCTAGTAAGACGCAGGCTCTTTTGTAAAATTTGCTACTTTCAATATATCACACAAATTTCTATATTTTACAGTCTAGTTTTGATGATAGGAGCTTGTTCCATTGTCTACCAATTCAGTGACAAATTTTTTTGCACTATTTCCAATGAGCTTTAGACCTTCAGCACTTTGGAGCAGAGACCTCCTTTGTTCATAACTGTGAAGTACTATATAAGTGATTTGCATGACTTCTAAAAACAAACATGCTTATTGCCAGACAGACTTTTTTGTCTAGCACTTCCATTTCTTTTAAATATTTATTTCAATAAGAGACTTATGCATTTGAGGAAAGATTCACAGGTAAAGATATGAAAATTAGATTTTTTTTTCTTCCTGTTTTGATCTCTTGACATGATAAGAGTCTAAGCATCCCTGCCAGCAAGCTGGTTGATGTCAAAATTATAGAGGCAGTTTAGGAACAAAACATGTCTTGACCTTGCTTGGAACTTGTCCAATACTCTGTTTTTTCAGTGCTTTTACAAAAAGCTGAAAGTTGATCCAAATTAATTTCTAAATGAACTGCCAAATACATGAGCAGAAATGATAAAATGCACAAATTAAGTACATTATTATAATGGAATTAAATTGCCTGAGGAATAGTGAGTGAAGAAAAATAGAAATGACCTTTTAGTTGGTGGCTATTTTGTGACTTTGCCTTTCTTTTTTTTTTTTGACTCCAGAAAATGAGTGTATTATTCTGTAATCTCATCAAAGTATATTGCAGTTGTTGTCTTAACAGAAGTTTTGCTATTGGCATGGTATACGATAACCTGTAGTTTTGAACTGTAAATTTTTTCCATATGTCTGAATGGAAGCCAAAAGGAGAATATGCAAACATAGGGATGTAGCATATGTAATTATTTTCTAAGTAGCAATAGAAAACATATCATGGCTGTGTCTGAGGTAATAGCAAATTTGCTGTCTGCCACATTTAAAAAGAATTTATGAATGTAGAAACATACAAAAGTAATTTCCATATTGCCATGTATCTACTGTTCAGCAAATCCATGGAAAAGGTACAAGTTGTTGGTTGGTTTGGTTTACATGTTCTTGCCGTCCTACTGCAAACCAGTAGTAGTTATACAACCAAAAGAACAACTATTTTTCTCTCCTAACTAGTTTGTCTCTAAAGGAGAGAAGATCTGTGCAGAGACTCAGAAGTAAAAGGGCACCTGTGCTCGGAGAGCTGCTGCTGGTTGTGATCACTCATTGTAGGTCAGTAATTTTAAATTACGCCTAAATAGTGGCAGACATTTGAGAGTAATCTGATATTCTTACATTTGCAAATTGCAGCTGTTAACAAGACCCATAAATGTTCTGAGAGAAGGATCACCCCTTTAAGAATGCAATTTAATTAATCTTCCAATTCTTCCTTTCTTTTCCACTGCATATAAAACACTATTTACCTAGATGGTTATGGTCCCCATAATCTCACTTTATTTAAAGGAAATTGAGAAAACTTAAACTACCAGACTATCCAAGTCATTGCAGTAGACTGAATCTAAGCCTGGTGTTATGGAGGAAAGCTTACTTTATCTTTTAAAACAACACAATAAATGTTTGTCATGAAATCAACACTGAGCAGAAAATATTTTTTGCATTAAAGCTGTAATAACATTAATCACTTTTTCTAGTGATTTTTTTCATGTCAAGAGATTAAAAAACAGTAAAAAAAATTCTTAGTAATAATCTATTTCTTGTATAATCTCTGAATTTTGTATTGGTATGACTTATGTAAAATTATTGAGAGAAGTACATAAACTTGTGGTCCTTTTGCTTCAGATTTCCTTTTCTGAGTACAGCCGATTGCTCAGCTGGCAGAACAAACACACCTTTAATCTTTTTTCTTTACAAAGCCTCTTGTGTAATTTTGTGAGCCTAAGCCATTTTTCCTTTTCTGAATCTCCTTTGAACTTTTGAATTGGTTTGGAAATACTTTGTTTTTTCTGTGTCTCTCTACCTGCAGTTGGAGAAAGTCTGGTTTCTATCAGATTTGATTCATTACTTGTTTGGACTACAGTCATTGAGGTTAACTGTTCTCCTTCCCTTGTTTGGCCTCTGTGCCAAGATTCTTTTTGCAGTGTGATGTTCACATATATCAAAGCAGTTCTTATTAAAGACAGTTTTCATCATGTCAATGTCATAACATACAAATTTTTAATTTTCCATAGAATTGACTTAGACTCTAGTAGGGATCAAACATTAATCACAACACTTGCAAAACACAATGTTTCTTGATGAAGATATTCTCACATTTAATAACAATTAACTCTTTAGTAGTTGTATTGATACTGAGTAAAACCATCTCAGGTTTACTGTGCAATTCAGCCTATAGGATTGGAATCTGACTAGCTTGTTTACAAAACAATGAGGCCGGGGACATGCCAGGACATTCATCTTCTTCTAAGAGTTCTCTTTTGTATTTTTCAATCCCTCTCCTTTCAGTTATTAGAGCTCTGATTGAAGAAGCAAGCCAAATACTCACTTGCTTCATTAGCAGTGGAAAGAAAATTGAAGCATCTCTCCTTAACAACACATTAGACTGAGGAACAAAATTGGAGGCAAATGATACCCTCATTTTCTGAATCTTGAAAAACCAAACCAAAACACAAACCACATCCAGTCTTAGCCAGTGGCAGAGTAAAGTGAGAAGTTCATAGGCACAAGATGTCTTTACTAGAGAAGCAACCCAGATTTCTCTGAATCCTAGCCTGCCTTTGCCACCAGCTGATGGAGTTTGGGAAATGCTTAGCTAGCCTTGACTATATATGGGTAGACGTACAGGCTAGAGACCAGGTTATGATTTAATTCGATGTGGGACCCATCTGGCTTGCAGCAGGAAAAGGGAAATTAGTTTCAAAATCTATTCCTTCAGTCCGGTCTGTTTGGCAAGGGAAGAGGGCTCAAGCTCCCTCCAGAAGTGACGGGGAGCTGCGCTCATGGGCACCTGCGAGTGAATGCAAACACCCGCCGGGGTATGGCAAAGCAGGGCATTTCTCCATGGAAATGCTCAGGCCCAGGGTAGACTAAGCATGTGGTTAATCTCCTGGATTAACTCCAAATTCTTTAAACTGTAATTAACAGAGACAGTTTCCAGCTTCTCTTTTTTTAATTTACCAAGACCGATGTAATTTCAGGTGTGCCTGGTTTTGTGTTAGCATTTTCACTGATCTGAGGAATGAAATATCCTCTGTCTTTCAGCTCTTTTGTCATCTGTGGAGAATTTCATTTGAGTGTTAAACCGGTGTCATGTGGTATTTGAGTCCCCACTGTGTACCTCAAAGAAGGTGACTGGATATTTTTGGAAAGACAATAAGATTAATGGAGCCTCTGATTGTTTTTAGGAGCAACTGATGTCATCAGCTTCCCAGAAAGAAACAAATAAACAACTTCCCAAAAAACAGACCCTTGAACTGAGAGTAAATGAGGGTGGAACTGTTATTAAACTGTTTTATTCTGAAATGGCTGATAGTTTTGCATAAGCTGTCAATGAGTAAGTGTTTGTTCTCAATTCTGATGTTAGTTTTACTGTTAGGTATGAACACAAAATTGAGGTTGTTTTCTTTAAATGTCAGTACTATAAATACAGGATAAACACTGGATATCATCTTATGGAGTGTCATAGCAAAGTTTTTGTCAGAGCAGTATCCACACAAAATGAGTAATCATATTCCCACATCTCCTTCAGTTCCCTTTTTATCTCCGTCCATTTTCTAATTTCTGTAATTTCATGGCAAGAAAATGCTCTAAAACTGAGAGTTCAGAAGAGTTTAGATTCCTAGTGTTTCTGTTCTTTTGGGAAATATGGGCCCATGGTTTAGAGTCCAGGGCTCAGAACAAGCCCTAAGATGCGTTAGTGCTTCCAGATTCCCTCTTCCATTCCAATTCCAGCCTGTCAGGACTTGTACGTCAATATCAAAGTGCCACTGGGCCCTTCCATGAACATACAGCGTTTCGTAGGAGGCAGCCAGCACTTTACAGTGTTGGGCTGCTCTCTTTTTCTCTCTCCTGCCCTCCTGCTGCTTCCCTTCTTCTATCCACTGTAACCTATGCTTTCATAATGAAGAGCAATAATGATCTCCAGAGTGGAACAGGGTAGGAAGGATAGGTTAAAGGTGGCCATATTTAATGAGTTTCAATAGTTAGTAAATTTAGGTGTAAAGCTGACATTTTTTATTTAAACAGCGATCAATCCAAAGCACAATTTAGCACATACTTAAGGCGAAACACATCCATAATGTGTTACATAGCTTGTTTACATTTGCTCATTTCAGCTAATGCTGAGCCCTGTGGTTTTATATGGGAAATCTGCTTATTTGTTCCCTTATGCGATTGTTGAGTGTTTTATGTCTGTGTTTGCATTTTTCATACTATAACAAACACAGACAGAAATGAAAATTGTAAGACACAGTTATTTGAATGCATACAGCTATATAAATGTAAATGTCTAATTCACTCACTCTGTTAAAAGAAAAAAGGTAAAAAAAATAAATCACTGAATTAATTGGACAGTGCTGGTGCCAAAATGCAGCAAACTGTTTCGTCACAAGCATTTCTAATGTTTTGTTGCTGCTGGATTAAAATGTAAGAATGAATTCTCTTGAGGTTTTTCAAAGTGCTCCCAGAGAATTTTTTAGAGTTTTGGTGTAACTGTGGACTTCATAACATATTATAATTTGAACATTTTTTTCAGGTGTTCACTATTAATATTTTACATTTCTACATGTCTGTGTACTCCTGTACTTATAATTACCTTGCTGAAGTTTGAACAATTAGGATAAACACAGTAACATGGTTAGCAAAGAAAATGAACAATTACTGTTTAGGGTATTTGCAAAATAACTTTACTTTCACATTCACTCTGCTTGAATCATTAAAAGTTTTCAATCAAAAGAAAAACATTACTGCGATGTTTTTTCAATATATCTCTGATTTGCCTTGATTGAGGAATATGTTTGAAATGTTGTACATGTTCTTTTTCCCCACTAAGTCTTCTGTTACTATTGATAAGGAATGTGCCTGTAATTTTCTCTGCAATGTTTGCTGAAACATAACCCAGAAAAACATAAAAATTGTCTGTTGGAACAAAATATTCTAACATAATGTTAAGTTCTATTTTAATTGTTCTTAATGAGAAATCAGCTTAGATATTCTTGTGCATTATAACTACAAAACCATGATGCAAAATTATATTATTGTCTTTTTCACAGATTTCCTAATCCTTCTGATTGTTGATTTTTCTGAATGCCACTGTCAGTGGATACAAATGATTAATGCAGGGGGAAACAGGCTTCTTTCAGCTAGCCTTTGTTAAAAATAGAATTCACATTGCTCTGTTCTCACTCAAGGATATTCAGATACAGTACGTATGGTTGCTGTTCTACTGTAACATAGCTTTAATTTGGTCTGCAGTCATTTTGAAGCTGAGGTAAATTAGCTCACAAGATTCAAGAGCCTGATAGAGTAGATGGTTATTCTTTCTGTATGGGCTACATATATGTATAATCACTTATATGTATATAGGGATATACTGTATGTGAGAGGCCTCTTTGCTGCTTATACAGTGTCTTGCCTGCTGCCCATCAACTGGAGCACAGGGGCATCGGTTGTTTTGGGGAATAATACAAGTGGTTTCTTTAGGGGGAAAAGTCAGAGAATGAATGCATAGCAAGAGTGCGCTGACCTTCTAGTAGACTTAACTGCCAAATTTAGAGTAAACCCACTGTGCTTCTGCAGCACTGCAAAGCTGTGAGCAGTGGTTTCACTCAGAGTCTTTCTGTGATTTAAAGGTTGGCCTCCTCCTGCTTGATTTCTTGTGCAGCAGGTGGCTCACAGGGAGCTGGTTTGCAACGTCTGGCTCCCACAACGGGGAAATGCGTTAAAGGAGACGATTTGGGGTTTGTTATGGCTGTTAAATAGAAATATACAGAGCACAGCTCAATAAAATAAAGGGCAAAAGAGGAAGTGAGGCAGGTGGGAGAGAGCCGTGTACAATGGGATAAATGACTTCCTTCACTCTGAAATGAAAAGAAGACGTGAATGCTCTGAAATGATCAGCACACAATGCACTGCTGAAGGAAAGAGGTCTGCCTCAGAAAACTATTTTTCTTTACTGATATGAGTAGGCACTGCCTCTTAAAAGAAACCCACAAAAACTTCACATGGAAGATATGATCAAACATCCACAAAAAAGGAATGTCTTCCAATAGGTATCAACATGTATTGCTATCAACAGATATCGATATGCATTGATGCCTGTTGATGCCAATAAGTACTGATAGTGTCTTTGTCCCAAACCATGTTGTGAGCCTAGAATGAGAAATCAAGATTATTTTTTTACCAGCACATCCGATGTTTAGAGTGTTTATCTCCTAGCTATTAATAATAAACCAATAATTTGGGGGTTGCTGCTTTAGGTTAAGATCCTGTAGAGGTGAAATGGGTGCAAAGCAAGGGCTCTGAGTTTTCATTAGGGAGTGTATGAAAGCACTGTGCAGAAATATGCAGGCTGAGATGCATCTTGCCTAGCTCACCAATGGGAACACCTAGGCTCCCTTTAAGGTGTGCATGTCTCTGTCTCTTGATTATAGCCTTCTGTTATAGAATGACAGGTGTAGTGATCTGAAATCTGTTTCCCATTTCTGAATGCAAAGATCAGTATTGCAAACATCCAGAGCTAAGTGAGCTGAACCCTACCTTTATTATCTTCCCAGCATATAAAGTGGGATCCACTCAAGCCCTTTTGTTTTGTCTCAGTGCCTTGCTATGTGTTTGCTAGCTTTTGTACAGTTGTTTGGTATCAGCAGCTAGAGGATGCAGAGGATTCAGCACGTAGGCTGGGTCTATCAGGCAGCATAGTGGTGCATGCAGCCAAATAAATCTCATCAGACCTGGAGCATGAAGCTGTGTGTGTATTGGCAGGGCTTCATATGGGCTCAGGGTTAGGAGGGCTGTGCAGAAGCAGCTGAACTGCACCTGCAGGGAACAAATTTAGGGTTGGCAAGACATGATCACTGGGCTGTGCACCTTGCAAAAATGACTGTGCTATTTTGAGAATCGTGTTAGTTTTGGAGTCCCAGTTTATCAACTTGCAAAATGAATGCTGGCTTTGCATCCATCAGGAAGTATAACCAGATAATCCAGCTACTGGATTTCAGAAATCTGAAAGATGATGGCATAACTCGATGGTAAGCACGAGAGGTTAATGAATACAGTAGTGCCTTGAAAAGGAGAGAGCATTTTATAAAAAAGATAGACCACTATCTGTTATTTGTGCAGTTACAACACATGGTGTAGTAAGAAATGTCTTCTGATATTAACGTGCTCTAGAAGTGATCAAATACTGGAACCCATCTAGTGCAGCTTTCTGTAACTGAAAAGGTATGTGTAAGAGTGGGGTCAGAGGAAAAAAAAAAATAAATTGTGCACATAGTGGATGTGTGTGCACACATATGCAGATGCACAAAAGCACACTGGTTTCAAAGTCTTTTCTGGAATAACTATTTTTTCAAGAAGAAAAGGAAGCCATCCCCTCGTCCATGGTGTGTGAAGTGATCAGGTAGAGGGATGAAAGTAGAACTGCAGAAGTGTTAAATTGCATAATATCTACATAAGAAACTAATTAGCTCCTATTTTATACCTTTTTTTTTCTGTTTTTTTCAGTTGAAATGAAATTATAGTTTTATCTTTATAGTGAGGTGGTCTATCTTCATGGATGTAAATCTGATGTCTTGCTTCTTGGGAGATCAGAGTGGAGGAGATGTCTGCTCTATTCCTTTTCCCACTTAGTTTCAAACCATTATTCATTGACATGACCAATAATCACTGCTACTGCCATTTCTTTTTCTCTTTATTTATATAACAGTAGACTGATGAACAACTTCTTAGTTCCAAATTAACATATGGAAAAGTCTTGTTAAAACTTAAGGCCACGTGCCTCTTTCAAAATCATGCTTCTATTAAGGAGACAAAGATTTCCAAGTAGGTGTAAATAGTACACTTTATTTCAATAACAGAAATCTGATCTTTCTATACTGAAAACTGAGGATATCATGTGTCAGAAAACAACAGCATTTATTAACTCATTTGTTTAAAAAGAATAAAGCTAACCTATCCTTTGAATGTTTTCCCAATGCAGCAAAAAAAACCCCAAACAACCAAAACCCCCCAAAACCTCAAACCCAACATTCAAAGCCAAACCTAACATCAAAATATGAACCTTCTTACAATTACATAAATGTGTTCCCTACTTATTTTAAGAACTCAATAGATTACACCCAGCTCTGAGGACTAACGAATCATGTACCCCTTAGTGAACACCTCAATTCTCCTTCTGAAATTATGTAGCAATATAAAAATAGCGATGACAGAAATGGAACTTCCATGTTCAAGGTTTGTATGACATGATTCTTGGAAAAACAGCTTTGTTGGGCTATAGTGCTGGTTTTGCAGGAGCAGTGAGGACTACTCAATTTGTTCTTTTCACAAATACAGTGATGATGACTTACCTTGGCTATTTTACATTCCCACAGATTTGTCAATTTGTGACCAAGTAGGAAACCTAAATTAAAAATGCCAATTTCTATTTGCTAATTCAAGAATGAAGGGTGAGGAAGATGATCTGCAGGAAGCTTCTTACATGTATGCAAATGCCTTGGATGAAAATCTGATCCAAATAAATATCACTTTCAGCTTCAGTGGTATCAGTTCTGGACAGCATTTTAAACAGAAAAAAATAATATGCCCCTATGACAGAAATATTATTACTTTCATTTATGAGACAGGAAGTGCACAATGTTTTCAACAGCAGGTTAATGATTTCAAAATGAAATGTTTATCTCTCAAATCCAACTTATTTCTCCTAGAATCAATTTTACCAGCTGATGTGAATCATGTTGTGATTATTTGAGTGTAAATGGTTAGAAAATAAGTTTCATTAGGATGAAAACAATAAAACAGCCCACTTAGTTAAAACCTGTTTTTAAAATTTCCAGTGGTTTTAAAAGCATGAATTATGCTGATTGGCAAGATACATACAATTATTATTATTTTTGCATAGGGTTCTAACACGTGTTAATAGATTATCTGTATTAGTAATTTTATTGTTTTATTTCAGTTGCAATACATTTTTTTCTTTTTTTTTATAGGCTTTTGAATAATAACCAAATTTGGAAGATTTCAAGAAATGGCTTTGAAGGGCTTTAAAATCTGCACAACCTGTAACTCAAAATAGAAAACTCTCTCTGATGACTCTTAATAGCTAAACTGTGACTTTTAGTTATTTAAAAATAATCAAAAATGTATTATTCAAGTGCAAAACAGTTTATTCACAGCCTGCCACATCTAGTTTATACTTACTGAAAATCATGCAGTTCAGCAATATGTGATTGGACTAATGAACCAATGAGAAATAATTTAGTTTTGTGTGTTTTATGCTTAGTTGCTTAATTTTGAAAAAGGACTGCATAAGGTGATGCTTTCTGCTGCTGCTTTCATTGGCTTCCCTTAAAATTTTAATCACTAACCATAACAACTCTTGCTCATGTTTCTGTTTTTGGGGAATTTATGACACTTCATTTCACATTACGCACAAGTGACAAAATACTGTTCAACACAACTTTGACATTGAACAGTTTCTGTGTAAAAAAAAACATATTAATTGACTGATCAACTTAGATATAAAAGCTTTGAGCATTTCAGGTTCTGCCGAAGACTGCTTTAACATTAATGTAACTAATGTATTAAATGTGAAAAGCATGAACCTATAGAAAAGAGTTTAGGTTCATCTTTTTATGACAGAAAGCTTAATACACTTAATAGTAACAACATGTGCACATAGACCAGATTAGGGAAGGAATTGATTAAAGATAATAACCAGACAAATTTGATGGTGTCCTGTTGAACAGGGACACAGTAAAATGTATCCCAGAGCTATTCACGAATTTAAGCCAACATATGATATGGAATATTAACCACAATATCCAAGAAATTGTGGAGAACATGAAGGATATAAAGGTTCATATGTCCATACTTCTATTTGGAAAAACAAAGGTACTCTTAGAGCTATGTACTAATTGGACTAATCTCAACATTTCAGAAAGCAGATTTCCTGAAGGAAATGTTTTGATAGTTGATCTATAAGAACCTAGGGGATAAGAACAGATTTTTCAACTACTGAGAGAGTTCAGCTAACATATTTCTTGTGACATGTTGTCAGTCCTTCTGGCTAGGGCAGAAGTATTGGATGACACTTTAACTTCACACACTACCTTTCATACACTTTCATCTGATGTTCTTACAAGAGTCTATGGAGATAAAGTCTAAATTGAAGGAACTGACTGATGGATAAACATCTCATTGGAAAACTTGATTTAGTTGGTAGCTCTCAGTGGTCAGCTGTTAAGCTGGAAGGATAATGTGAGTGAAGTTTGCTCTCAATCTAGCCCTTAGTCAAAGTCAAAATGTTAGTCAGAAACCAGCACAAAAAGCTGTTCCCAAGCCAATGTATTTATGGATGAAATTGCTATGGGAAAAGAAAAAGTGGGTTGTGAATGCAGTTTACTGCAATACTCATTTACCTGCTTTACCATCACAGCACTGAGAAAGTAAAAGATTTACCAGCCAGTTATATCTAGACACTATTCAGCAATGCAGACTCATTTTATCTCACTTCAGCTTCACTGTGATTTGAATTTGTTATATTTACATCAGGTCTGCTTGCTCCTGATAATATACGAAAGCTGGCTGTTTAATGCAGGTCAAATTATGTCCCTTTTGGCTTAATACAGCAGAGAACATGCAAATCTTCTGTTATATAGTGTTTGGAAAATTAACTAATCCAGGCAGAGGAAGAGTGTAGCATAAAGACACCTGGCTGTTCCTGTAACTCATAAAAGTTATTTCAATTTCTGGGTATCTGCAGTACACCTTGGAAGGCAGAAGAGAGACCTATGATTTCTGTTATGTATTTTCCTGTCATAGCATTGGCTAGGCAGAAAGCTTATGGTTAATTTGTTTATTCTCAAGGCTCTGAGGAAAACAGAAAGCAAAACTTTCCACCACCCAGCCACGACAGATAGTGCTATCAATTAAAAAAATAAACCAAACCAACATTGATGCTGTCACCTTCTCCCTTTGGATCTTGTTCACTTCAAGCACTTCATATCTACTAGAAGGCTTAGAAATTGGCTTCATTCATCCAAGTGCTAATCACTACAGACTTAGCTATTATATATTAGATTTTAACTTCTTACAGCTGTCACTATATTTTTTACAACTTCCAACAAATAACCCTGGAACCCTGTGTTCTATTTTTTAATGCTGTATAATCTGGCTTTCTGTGTGTTATAGTGTTGATCTAAACCATTAGAGTCTTCAAGATCCATGACAGTTGGGCTGTTTTCTGGCTGTTCAGAGTTTGGATGGATCAATATTTAATTCAAATGTGTCTCCAAGTTATATGGTAATCATCTATTTTATGCCCAATATTTATAATACAGATGGTTGATTCAATAAAATCTGTACTTATTCTCACAAATACAGGTTTTACAGAATGAAGACATTGCTCAAACTCACATTTTAATTGAAGGAATCTTAAATGGGATGTGCTGACTTGTGACTTTTTATAGATTTTGGTAACACCTGTAAATCCATGGCAAACATGTGTCTCAATTAGAAGTCCCTAAAGCTTTTTCTAAGATACTGCCCCTTATATTTTTCTTTTTTTTTTAATTTGGTCCTTTTCTCTGTCTCTTCCCTCCTTCCCTTCTTGGGAAGGTTAATGTTAATAATTTTACTGAGTTGGCATCCCTATTTTTATATCAGTCAACATGCTTCCTTCTTGTGATATTGTTCAAATTCAATTGTTTGAGCTGGCTAGGAGGTGTTTATGTTTTTCAGTTGTCCACAGTCTCCAAACTGGGCTTTGTTCCTATTATAGGCACCCTCTCTAATTTCTCCTTGTGAAGTGAGGAGCTCCAAGCACCATCATTGCTTTCTTACCTGATGCTGTATGAAAAAAAAAAAAAAAAAGAGAAATTTCAGAGATTTTCTATAGTTTCAGAGCACACAGAAAGCCCCAGATGCTGCTGCATACATTATCACATACCCATAAAGAGGGTCTAGATGATAGTATGACAACATTGATGTATGTGGGGGAAACATGCTTGTTTACTAGGGGAGTGATAGAGGAGATTTTTTGTAAGGTACTCAGGTATATGGTAACTCATGCCACAGTATTTTCAATTAAATGCAGGGCTGCCTGACATACTGCTTAAGAAATTGAGCTTCCCTTGCAGGAGCTGGGACACTTCCTTAAAGCTTGTAGGAAGCTGGGCTGGAGCTCTTCATCCTACTGGAGCTGTTCCTGAGGCAGGTCTGCTCACCAGTTGGCTGAACAGCTACATTACTCTAGAATTACTGGATGTACACTGTTGGGAGTGCTGGGGAGTTTCTTTACAGTTACTTGGCTGAAGCTCATCACAGCTGCACTGTTATAGCTCAGTACCAGTTAAAAGCCAGTTTTTCAGCCATGTTTTTTCAGGTCAGGATATGTCATTGTTAAGTCAGAGGGTGTGTAATCACCCAATTCTACAGGTGGACATCAGAGCATGTACTTACAACTGGTACATGGATAACATAAGAACCCCAAATGTCCAAACATATGGATGTTGTGTTACAGTGCTCTTTGTAGCCACTGATAATCAACCAGAGCTCCCAGAATGACAGAATGGGATTCCTGTCTATTAGCCTGGTCATGTTGCTTCATTAGAAGGCAAGCTACCAGTATAGAAATAGTATCTGTGATGAATACATAGGTTGCAGCTGGGTTGGGATGCCTCCATTGGTCAATGACAGCATGGTGTAGAGAACTGCTGGATCTAGTCCTCCTGCATGATGGCCCATGCACAGGTCACAGATGACTCCTCTGAGACAGTCCTCCTTCTCCTCGTTGTACCCCTCATTCACGTCTTCAGTGGTGGGTGACATTGTGGGTGCAGATGTCCTGAGGCAGTAGAAATTAATTTTAAAAAGATACACATGGTGTGCCTGATGAACTGGGCATCATACAAACATGAAAGGACTGCTTAGGAGGGAGGAGAGTCATGTACGATGCCCCGTGGGTCTGAGTTTAATTCATTGATTTCACAGTTTAATTCTGAGCAGAAGCAGGGCTACCAAAGTCAACACAGAGAAAGCCAGGGTGGCATAAGAACAACCATCCATATCTGAACAGTAGTTCACGGAAGTTTGTTTTATCTTTTGTTTTAAAAATTCTAGGCATGGGGGTTCCTTAACCTTAGATAATCTATCCTACTGCTTTTAAGTCTGCTTTTTGTTCTAGCCACAGGAATTAGGAATAACTGTTTTTTCTTTTTGGTGATCTTTTACGTTTGAAGGCTAGTATGATACATTGTTTGTTTGTTTGTTTTTCTTCTCTTTTTCTCCTGGATTATAAACTGAGTTCTTCTCTAGACTTCTTACAGTTTCTTTACATAGTACCATAATTAGACTTCAGTCATGCTGAGTAAAGAAGGATTTCTTCATGTCTCTTATATAGTATTCCCACTTATATTTCTTCACAACACTTTATGTATACACTCTATGTGTACAGCTACGTAACTGTCCACATCCGATTTCATCCTTTTATTTCAGTAAATTTCTGAAATTTGTCAAGAATATTTTGAATTCCAGCCTTACATTCCTCCCAGTTTTCAAATTAAAAAGTATACTCACATCAGCATTGGACAAGGAACAGTTCCTGTGCAGTCTCTCTCAGTGCATCCTCCTGCTGATGACCACAGACCGTTTACAAACCAGTTTTGCATTCATCTTACAGTACACTTTTCCAGAGCACAGGTCACCCCCACCATTTCCCTGGAGGAAAAGACCACTTAGGCAGCAAATGAAACTGAAGGATATATTTCTGCATCTGTGTTTGTCCAAGCTGCTTTTGCATTGCTGCGTGCTACGAGGAGTGGCACTGAAGGTATGGCTCCTGCTTGAAGTCTCTGTACAGCCCAAGGGGAGAAGAAGGGAGGAAGAGCTGCTGCTGCCCCTCTTACTGGAGTCTTGTGCACAGCATTTTCCAGGAACACCAGAACTTGAAGATTTTTCTCTCTTGCATACTCGCAAGGTACCTTGGTGCCATGTTACAGAGGTGACTGTCATAAATGAAAGGGGCTATATGGTACAAAAAGGCAAATTTGATTTCTTCCTCTGCCTTTGCATAATGGTCTAGAAATCACGGAGCTGCTGTTGTTGCTGACACCTTGAGAAGGATAAATCATACAGGTGACTCAGAGGTTTTGGAGGTGAAGAAGAACCTGAGGATCATCTGCTTTTGGCCTAGCATGGAAGTAGGAGGCACTGAAGCAGAAATCACTGGCAGGAGATCCTGGCTGCATTTCCTAAGACTGCATACAACAATCTTATCTGACGGCTGTGTCAAAAACTGTAGCATAGCTGTAACACGTAGTCCTTTTGCTTTTTCCCTCTCCACAAGGTCTGTTACTTTGATAATTTGACAAGATTTACTCTTGACAAGTTCATGTTGGCTATTACATATTAGTGTGTGTAACTGAAATTTACGAACCAGTCTCTGACAGACCTTGGACTTCGATTAATCTTTAACCTGGTTAAAAAGGTAAAAATGGGTTACATTGTTTTAAAATAGATTTTTTGTAATACAAAAAGGTGACTCAGAAAAAAATGTGAATATTTCATTCCTATTCATAAGAAGGATAAATCCTATGAAATCTTGGGGATGAAGGATTGTTGGTTGAGATGATGCAGCTAAAGAACTTGTTATATACGGAGGTGATTGGACAAATCCAGGCCCTGACTGCTATCAGAGAACCACTATGAAAAGTCTTTCAATCTGAAAAATTCTTTCCATGATTCAAGTGAAACTCCCATCTCTGATCACCTAATTAATCTTCATATTTGTGGAAGACAACTACACCTGTTTGTTTATGCTTTATCTGCTTGTTTGACTGTGTATTCTGCTTGTGATAACAAAGAGTTAATTTTTGCTTAGACTACTTAAAAAGTAGCAGTAAAAACGTACAAATGTTTCTAATAGGAATCTGTTTACCAATACTTAAAAGAACAGATGTTGTTCCTTTTGGAGTTCACTTCTCAGCATGCTGAATTCTTCACTTCCACCTTAGCACAAAAAAAGGAGGGAACCCAGGTGAGAAAGCAAAGCAAAGCCCTTTGATGTAGATAAAAATGCAGCCACTGAAGCATGAAGGCAGAGAGTACCAGAATACAGATTGACTCACTCCTCTCTCACCTACCCTCCATCCCCCACAAAAAATGAATTCCTGAGATGTGTTAAGTTTCCCAACACATTAAATAAGAGGGAAGAACGCAGTGGCAGGTTAGTGATGCAGCTCTCATGATTTCTGACACAAAGCTAACCCTGCAAAAACAGCTTCTGGGCTGCAAAAAGGAGACATTTGAGGAGGCTGCCAGATTTCAGAAATTATGACATAAAGTTTGTTATTAATGCTCAGAAGCCACAGTAGTTGACAGCTGTATAAAATGTTATGTTATTTTATGATAGGGATTTAAGAGTTATTTTATGTTAGTATTTTATTTTTCAAATAATTAAATTAAAAAGAGGCTGGTGAAGAGAGGAGATTATGAGAGATCTTTCATGATTTTAACTGGAATTCTGCCCCAAGAAATGGGAGGTATGGTTTTCCCAGATGATTTTGAATTGCAATTTTTCTTTAAGTAGCACATATAGTTTTGGATGCTGTCAGGATGGAACTGGCATGCTGTCAGGAAACCACCTGGCTACATTATTTAGGCAAAATTTATTGCATTTAACTCCTGCTGGCAACATACATTCTACAAGGTATTTAGGAACGTGTATCTCTGTTGCAAACCAAAGCTGGAAGTTCCAGAAAGGCATCTCCCACAGGTGCAGAGTGTTCCTGGCAGCACAGTCATTTCCCTTGTACAGCAGCAAATTAGCTAGTAACATCTGAACTAGCAATGAGTTTATGAGCATGTGTTGTTTGGTTGTTTTTTGTTTTTCTTCCAGAAATGATTTTGAATAATGTATTGTACAAAAAAATCCACGTATTTTGAAAAATTTTACGAATTATTAAGTGAACAGGATAAAGCATTCATTCCATGTCATCTGTATTTCACCACTGGGAAGAACCTAATCTGATTTTTTTTTTTTCCTTAAATGTGAATTTATTTAATTACAGGAAAGCTAACCATTTCCATAAAAGATAATTGGGTCTGACATGAATGGTTTTTGCTTTGTTGCAATTTATCTTTGCAGTTATCTGTACAAGAATGAAATTCACACAGTAGATCAACAGGCATTTAAGGGACTTTTACATCTCCAGAGCAGCTGTAACAGACTCAAAACTATTTACTGAAATGTCTGCAATAATGTTTCTAGAAACTTTTTTTTTTTTTTTAATTGTCGCCTTGAAATGTGGGAATTTGTATTTCAGGACTGGGTAAATTCATTCTGTAAATACAGCCACAGTTCCCATAATTAAAATTTGCCAATGTTATCTTGTTTAAGAATGACACTAACATAATTATGGTTCCTCAGTAGGAGACTGTTCCCAAACTTCCTCACCAATGTAGAAACACCAATAATCATAGAAGAAAGCTCCAATATTTTATGTGTTGAATTGCTTCTTGGAAAACATTCCTGATTTCCATTCACATGAAGGGACCCTTGGGCTACTTGATTCTTGACTTGGGTAAACGGTGCCCAAATAAATAAGCAACTGCCCTTCCTGTCGTGTTGTGTCCCCCTGTCGTCATCATCATCTGCCCCCCCCTCCCCCCGAAAAACATGTATGGTAGTCTGAATACAGACAGGTATGTGAATTACAAAACTGAATACTAAAAATAAATGAAACACAATGCTACACCAAAACAAAGAAATTGCATGTTCAGTAGAACAAATGCCACTGAAATAACATTTGATATATTATTCTGTATTTGTAGCTGCTAATCATTGACTACTTACCTTGAAAACCTTTGAAAAGCATTTTGAAAATTAATGATGACTTTGGGGTTAACATTACAGTCAAAGTAAAGATTTTAATTTTCTGTTGTAAAACTAGAACAAAACCAAATATTACATCCCATTACAAACAGATCTTCATGTTAGCAAAATGTAGTTAACCACTGAGAATAATATTTTAAGGTCATATAATTATCAAAAGGAGAGTTAATTATTGCTTGAATGCTTCTGCATCATTACTTAATAATTCTACCATAAAAGTCCTCGTAACAGGCTATGCTATAGGGCAAATACTATATTTTCAAAGTATCATTCTTAGAACTCTTGTTAGCATTCCTTTGTAATAGTTGCAGTACAAATAGTCTTTTTTGCTCAGCAGTGTATATCTGATCATGCATCTGAAATGCAGATGCAGACATTTATAATGATGCAAAGAAAATATTGAAATAATAATTAAAAACTGCTTCAAGGTTCCTTCTAATGTGTTTCACTTTCATTTGCCAATTATAATGTATCTGCTCTGTATGAGTTTTTAGCCATGTTTGTCATAAAAATTTCAAGAATGGTGTAAAGTCAGAAATATTATCCTTGTTTTCCAAGGGAGAAACTATTGACAAAGAGTTAACTGGCTGGACAACAAGAAGATTGACAAAAGATTAGGATAGTTAGACTTTGCTAAACAAAAGGCCTTATGTAGGCCTAATTCTTCTTTGTGTGTTCCAAAAGACTTCATAATGTAGATACTAAATCTGGGAGGAGAAGGAAGAAATGATTTTGTGGAGGATTTAAAAACTTATTTTCCTTTGAATGGGGAAGAAATTCCAAAATATTATATTAATCTACAAAGGAAAATAAATATTAAAAAAATTACATTTCTTTTCCTAGCCTTTGAAATATGTTTGGTCTTAAAATCTATATTTATTTCATCTGTATCTATTTCAACTATTTTGTATCTTGCGCAATATGCAATAATAAATTTTAGATAAGATGTGGGTTTGAAATGAAAATTAAAAAATATCTCATGTTGCTGACATTGAAATGTCCTCAAACATGTCATGATGCACTTCCTGCTCATGGAAGGGCCGCAAAGATGATTAAGAGACTGGAGCACCTCTCACCTGAGGAAAGGCTGAGAGAGCTGGGACTCTTCAGCCTGGAGAATAGAAGGCTCTGGAGGAATCTTATCAATAAATACCTGAAGATATTTAACTGCAAAGAAGACAGAGCCAAGCTCCTTTCAGTGGTGCCCAGCGACAGGACAGGAGGCCATGGGCACAAACTGAAACACAGGAGGTTCCCTCTGAACATCCAGAAACATATTTCTGTTGAGAGTGACTGAGCACTGGCACAGGTTGCCCAGAGAGGTTATGAAGTCTCCATCCTTGGAGATATTCAAAAGCCATCTAGACATGGTCCTGGGCAACTGGCTTGAGATAGCCCTGATTGATCTGGGGGGAGTGGACATTATGAGATGCAGAGGTCCCTTCCAACTTCAATCATTCTGTGGTTCTGTAAAAAACACTTATTCTCTCCTGGAAAAAAGTTCAATTAAAATTTTGTTAATAGCTCTAACATGGCAAATTATGAGCACTTAACCACAACCTCGTAACAGGTCACACTTTCCTCAGTTTGGCACTGTTCCTGCCAAATATCATCATGTTTTAGGGAAAAAAGAGTGCTGATATTTTGGATGTAACAAACTAATTTTTTATTTGTAGATAGAGAGTTTTTGTACTAGATAGCTGTAGAGTTAGAAAGACAATCTTTCATGCAAGGAAACATTTATTTTGAATTTAAAGAGAAGCTTCATATTTCAAAGCTAAGTGCACATGGGAATAGTGTCTTAGAATTGAATTAAATACATAGCAGGTCATCCCTGAGAGAAAATTTGGACCAGAAAGGGATATTAAATGAGGAAAGGGAAGAAAGAAAGAATGGAGTAGTAATTTCTCTGGGAAGAAATAAAACAGCATATAAAATGGAAACGTGAATTTAATGTGTGATAAAATAATTATTATATTGTAGTCATGTAGTCTTTGATATTTAACAGACTAAGGAATTATTTTTCTTGTCTTTGTTTCACTGTTGGGTTTTTTTTGTACGTCTCTTTCCTTACTCTTTTACCACCATCTCTGATGTTCACAAATGCTTGAGAAGTGCCATTGTCAGAGTACAAGATATTGTAACTAAAAGGATGTTTCTGTACTATGAAAATATGCCTCATCAATCTTTTTAGCAAGGATCTTTTGTATTTCTTGTAAAGCCAAATGGAATGTAAATATTAGAATTAACATCGGTACCATTTATGTTGTTACTTAAAAGGTAGAGGTAGCTAAAATAGATTCTTTTATATAGTGAAATTATCAGTTAGTTATTCATCAGATTTTTTGGTTCCATTGGTAATAACTAGAAAATAAGTCATATAGTCCTTATTCTCATTAAACTATTGGAGTCACAATCAAAGTCTACACCTTTCCTATTCTTTTATTTCAGCTGTCACACTCAGCTGCATCCAGACTATGCCTTTGATGCAATGGTTTTTTTCCTTCTCCAATAAGAACTCTAGCATTTTAGCTTTTTCTTTAATCTGATAATAGGACTTTTATCCAAGTCATTGTAATTTTACACTTTCTCCTGTATTCTACCCAATACACTCTTTATCCTAGAAAATGGTTCTTCTGAGATTTTGAATCTTGAAACTCTTACTGCAGGTCTTTTGTTTTTCTTTGTTTTTCCTCCTGTCCCAGCCACATAGTAAGTCATGATTAAAATTTGTAATAGTATATGCATTTCTCAGAAGCCTCAGTGACTTTAGTGCTTAAAAGAATACACTTCTTTAGTACAGCCAAGCCTGTGCAGGCAGAGAGCAAGGCAGCTTTGCGCTTCAGCTGTGCGCATATGAGGAAGAAGCAGAACTACTCAGGTGTTTGACTTGATGAACTTAAGCACTGCTATGAAAGCTGTATATCTCTTCCCAATAAGCCAGTAAGCCAGCTGGTTACCTCTGACAGTTGCAATCCTTAGCTTTCAGGCCGTCTCATTAACTCAGTCCTCCCCTAATGACATTATCTCATCCTTCTGCATACAGTACAGTTATTCATAAGTCACTCATTTCTAACTGTCAGTAGAAACTGCTGCTTCTGCTTCTGCTTCTTTCTGTGTAAGTTTGCATTTGCTTTGCATTCCCCCTGGAACATAAAGTACGTTTGGAAATGTATCCTTCAGGGCCCTTCTTGAAGATCCAGATTTATTTCAATGCTCCTGTAAACTGCCATGCAACATTATGAATGTATAGCATGCATCACTGACACTTGTACTGCCTGTTATACTTTTAAAACTCTCAAAGACATTCAAAATACACTTTGAATCCTAGAGATTGTATATATGATAAGTTTTCAAATCCTCAGGTTATTATTCCTTCACTCTTTCTCTATCATGCATTCTTTCTGTATTGTTTCAGTATACTATCTCATCATTGTCTTGACTGAATCCTTGGGGTATTTCCCTGTGTGTTTATGCATCAAGTGCCCAAGTTGAGATTAGTGGCTACTTCTCAAAACACTGTCTTTTCCCACTGTTATCGTGTTTCAGTGAGAAAGAACAGGACAGGATCAGCCCCTGATGTGTCTCTATAGTAATTCATCTGGAACAGAAGGTGAAAGAACTGTGGTTAGATAGCTTTGATTTAAATGTATAACTGTTTTTGTTTAAAAGAAAGTTATGACCAAGCCATGTTTTGGTGGTGGAGGACATCCAGGTGCTTTTTGGAAGATCTCATATTCAAAGGAGTTTTGCCAACTTAAAAATTGGGAAAAAGCTTATTTCAGGAAGGAAAACATCATTTATTTATTTGTTTCAAGCTCTTGCTGGTTTGCCAGTTAATTAGGCTTCAGTTTTCAGTACTATAATTTTTTTCTTTCTTTCTACTTAATCTCATGTTTTTATCAGGACTTCACAGAAATTTTGGGTCATGCTGTTTCATCCTTTCATGTATCATCCTCAGAAGATGATGTTACTTCGTTGCAGCACACCAAAATGAGTCTCATTAACCTGTTTTATGTAATGGTTGACATTCAGAAGCAGTATTAGTTTTAAATTTTGAAACTCTGCCAAAATATTCAAGCGTGGATGTATGAAGTTGGGTTCCTCAAGCTGTAGCTGAATTTTCCAGATCAAAGCAACCTCATTAATAGTGAGCTCAGAGTCTTTAGATATCAAGGTAATAAAATTCTTGTCTTGCCCTTGTAGTAAGTAGGTAGTTTGTATGTTCTGATAAAGTCAGAACAGTAACTGTTTTGAATTATTTACGAGGAAACTTCTTGACTATTCTTAATTTTTAAAATGTCAAAAAACTGTGTTAGTGTCAAATTTTAGATAAAAGATTCAACTCACCATTGAACAATTTCTGTTGAAGTTTTGATGTCAGTAATCAGTAGCAGGCATGGAAGGATGGTTTACTGACTTATGCATTACATTCTTATGCACTGCATTTCTCCTGTTCACAGTTAGCTGAATCCTGCTAATATCATAAATAGTCTGATAACATGACTTTTCTGTACAGCCTCCCAAAATTATAATTTTTAACCCCTGAAACCAAGTCCTGAAAAATGTTTTCTGCTCCCTCACAAGTCCTTATCACAGGGGATCTCAGCTGGACTCTCCCTTTTGTCTACCCCGTTCCGGTCCTTTTCACTTACACAGGTTTTCATTAGGCAAAATGTACATTTAATATACAATCCAAAACCAACTGGGAAGAGTAAAAATTGGCGCTGATTTATTTGTTTACCTTTCTGAGAGCAAAATGGCAAACTACTGGGACACTTGCACTGGTTCAGCATCATCCCAAACATGCTGCTGCTAAGCTAGTCCAGGTCTCAAAGCAGTGAGAGGAGCACTGTGTCTGCAGGAGCGTCTGTCTGAGGATGGGAAGTGAATTTGGACAACAGACATCAAAGTTATTGGGAAATGATGAAGAGACAATAAAAACAACCAAAATGGGTTTAATGTCACTAGGAAGGCTGTGTCATTTTTCTGTTTTTTTTATCTCTGGCAGTGGGTAGTAGGCTGTGGGCATGGATGCTTCATTTCTAATAAGAGGATGAAAAGCGAGCCAATATTTAAAAGAATTATTAGGGAATAAGGATTCAAATGACATTTGAACGAAAAAGTGATTGTAATGAAAATGTTCCATTTTAGTGAGGGAGAGATTTAAAAGAACTTATGTGCTATTATTCTAGAAAACAAATGTCCTCTTTATTCTAGAAAGTAATGAACATTAAACAGAAGTTCCTAGTAATGGTTCAGTTTGGAAATGAGGTGCATTTGTTAAAAGCTTGTGCCAGGTTTTCTCCTCCAACTGATTGAACCTCTAGCTGCCTATCACCATTGCCACAAATATTTTTTCATGTATACTCTGTTATTCTCTTGCTTGATGAAAGTGAAATCAAACACCACCATATATTTTACTGGTTGTTTTGGGTTTGTGTGGCAGGGGTTTTGGCAGTGGGGGAGGGGCTGCAGGAGTGGCTCCTGTGAGAAGCTGCTAGAAGCTTCCCTGGCTCCAAGTTGGACCCACCGCTGGCCAAGGCTGAGCCCATCAGTGACAGTGGTAGCACCTCTGGGAGAACAAATTTAAGAAGGGGAACCTGCAGTGAGGGAGGAGATTGGAATGTGAAAGGAACCCTTCTGCAGACGTCAGGGAAGAAGGAGGGGAGGAGAAGCGGAGGAGGAGGGGATGCCCCTGCAGCCCATGGTGAGACGGCAGGCTGTGTCCCCCCAGCCCATGGAGGGGAGCAGGGGAGCAGGTGCCCACCTGCAGCCCGGGGAGGAGCCCACGCCGGAGCAGGGGGATGCCCCCGAAGATGCCCCTGACTCCGTGGGAAAGCCCGCGCTGGAGCTGTTCGTGGAGAACTGTCTCCCGTGGAAGGGACCCCACAGTGGAGCAGGGGAAGAGTGTGAGGAGTCCTTCCCCTGAGGAGGATGAAGCGTCAGAAAATAACGTGTGATGAACTGACCGTAAACCCCATTCCCCGTCCCCCTGTGCTGCTGGTGGGGAGGAGTTGAGCCAGGAAAGAGGGAGGGGTGGAGGGAAGGTGTTTTAAGATTCAGTTTGACTTCTCATTACCCTGCTCTGATTTGATTGGCAACAAATTAAATTGATTTTGTCTTTTTTCCCCAATTTCAGCCTGTTTTTTGCCCGTGATCACAATTGGTGAGTGATCCCTCCCTGTCCTTGTCTCAACACACAAGCTTTTCATTATATTTTCTCTTCTCGATGCTACCGGGGGGTAGGAATGAGCAAGCGGCCTCGTGGTACTTAATTGCTGGCAGGGCTTAAACCACAACACTGGATTATCAAAATATGGTGCTTAGCCAAGATTAGTGTAGCTTTCTAGAAAATTTATACAGATATGTTTTCTGAATTTGTTTTTTTATCCTCTGAAACCATCTGAAATGTAAAATATCTAATATATTTTTTTATAAAACTATTATAAACAGAACAGAAAACAGTTCCCATTTACCTTTCCCCATGCAGTTCTGATAAAAGGGAAATAAGTTTTTTTGCACAGCTCATTTGTACTATCCCTGACCAATGCTTATCTTTTGGGTGAATTAGTACATCAGAAATACCTTGTACAGTTGTACTGCAAGTGATTATGGAGAGAAAATGATATCAGGATTGCTTAGTTCACCAGTCTAAAAATCAGTGAAGTCATTAATAAACTCAGGATAAACGTGCTCAGAAAGATTTTAACAATTGCATTTTGGATGTTTTGCTAGAAAGTGACTTCATTTGCAATTCTAACAATAAAGAACATTAACAGCAGACGGTGAATATATTTCCATCCTGCTGTAGCAATAGTTTTACAGACAAATAGTGCTTAAAAGTAAAAGTTTCAGGGTAAATGTTATCTTCTTAGTATCATCTGGAATAAAAAGAGCCTTCACATATAATCCCTTTTCTTTGCCCTGTGGGGCAATTTTAATCCCCCCCAATTTCAAATTTTTTTTTTTTTTTTTTTTTTTTAGCAGCTTATAATGAGAAAAGTATTCTGTAAAAACCTTTTTCTTGGACCACTTCTGTGACTGCAGATTTTAAAATAAAAAACTGATTCATTGTCCATCCTGAGATTGCTCTTCTCCTACTAGCCACCAAAATTCTGGATGCATCTTGTCTTTTTTTATTTTATTTTTTGTTTTTAAATCATGTGTTTTGCAACTTGCTGGTGCTGGTGATGACACTAAGAAGGAAGAACAGTTGACACCTTTAGAGCACAACAGGGATGAAACCAGGTGGGGATATTACTTTTAGTGGATTTACCATCCTTGGAGATATTCAAAAGCCCTTTGAACATGGTCCTAGGCAAACATCTCTAGGTGGCCCTGCTTGAGCAGGGACATTGGACCAGATGACCTCCAGAGGTCCATTGCAACCTCAGTCATCCTGTGATACCAAATTTCTCTGAGTGCTAAGCTAAATTCTAAAAACCAAAGAATGATGATTATTATCACCATAGCTATTGCCTCAAAACCTTCATTTTTTCCTAATGTAATTTTCTGATTGCTATTAATTTAATTGGCAATATCATATGTAGGATTCAACTGGATTCCAGGCTCAGGTCCATAGGTGCTGTGTTAGCATTAGAAGCTCTGTTCTGAAAAGGTGGCAGTGAAAGGCAGGTGATACAGTGAAGTCAAGTATAGTCAGGTATTGCAGAAATGCATACATACATACACACATAGCAATTATAAAAGGTACTTGCTTTTAAAGAAAATCTTTTTTTTTATTTCAAGGACAGTATTTTAAGAAAAAAACATTAGTTTCCTACAATATCAACAAAATAATAAACAAGATTACTACTTTTCCAGTGATCAGAGCAGGAGACTGGAAAATAGGTGTGTGTTTTAGGGCTTGTGGCTCAAGAGTGTTAGAGTAAGACACTATTATGCAAATCCCTGACACTCAGTTTTCTACCTATGGAAATGTTATGACCTACCATCCAACAGATTGATTACTGTTGGTGAGATGCCTTTGGATCTTTGTGTGAGACCCTATATATTTTCATTATTTTCCTTTTGATATGCAGCATAATAAGAGTCATGTAGGTACCATGTAAAAATCAGGACTTTTTCCCACCACTGAACCACTGAATGTAGCAGTATTCATAAAAGAAATCCATAGGGAAACAGTTTAGCAGCGATCAGCAGTTCTTTGATCAAAAATATCTGCTTCTCATTATGCGGAGATAAATTAAGATAGCAAGCAGAGTCACCAGAAACAATTTGGAGCCAACATTAATCAAAAGCAATCTTAAGTTTCCTCTGAATTTTATCCAGCTGTGCTCAGTTTCAAGGCAGAGAAAAAGAGGAAAATAATAATATGGTACTCAGCAAACCAACTCATGACATTGTCTGTTCTTGTTTTCAACAGAGATGGAAGAAATATTCATTTAGTCTAACTAGCAAGCTTTTGGGTTGCACGTTATGGAATTTGAGTAGATATTTCAGCTGGGAGGTACCTACAACCATCATCCTGTCCAGCTGCCTGACCACTTCAGGGCTGACCAAAAGTTAAAGCATGTTATGAAGGGCATTGTCCAAATGCCTCTTAAACACTGCCAGCCATGAACCACCTCTCTAGGAAGCCTGTTCCAGCGTTTGACCATCCTCTCAGTAAAGAAATGATTCCTAATGTCCAGTCTGAACCTCCCCTGATGCAGCTTTGAACCATTCCCACACATCCTATCTCTGGATCACAGGGAGAAGAGCTCAGCACCTCCCTCTCCACGTCCCCTCCTCAGGAAGCTGTATAAAGCAATGAGGTCACCTCTCAGCCTCCTTTTCTCCAAACTAGACAAACCCAGAGTCCATAGCCACTCCTCACAGGACATGCCTTCCAGCCCTTTCACCAGCTTTGTTGCTTTCCTCTGGAAGCATTCAGGGACCTTCACATCCTTCCTAACTTGTGGAAGGCAGTACTGAAGGTGAGGCTGCTGAATACAGCGGGATGATCAGCTCCTTTGACCGGCTGGTCGTGCTGTGTTTGATGCACCCCAGGACGCGGTTTGCCCTCTTGGCTGCCAGGACACGCTGCCGACCCACACTGAGCCGGCTGCCGACCAGCACCCCCAGAGCCCTTTCTGCAGGGCTGATCTTCAACCATTCCTCTCCCAGTTCATACCTGTGCCTGGCATTACTCCATCCCAGGTGCAGAATCCAGCATTTGCAAGTTGTATCTAATTTTAAAATACTAATTTAGATGTGTGAGTCTTGTCATTATTGATAGGAAATCA
>NW_010972864.1:8512954-8513163 GCF_000737465.1 Haliaeetus leucocephalus | reverse complement strand
CTCCTCATAGGACATTCCTTCCAGCCCTTTCACCAGCTTTGTTGCTTTCCTCTGGGTGCATTCAGGGACCTTCACATCCTTCCTAACTTGTGGAAGGCAGTACTGAAGGTGAGGCTGCTGAATACAGCGGGATGATCAGCTCCTTTGACCGGCTGGTCGTGCTGTGTTTGATGCACCCCAGGACGCGGTTTGCCCTCTTGGCTGCCAGG
>NW_010972864.1:8508993-8512920 GCF_000737465.1 Haliaeetus leucocephalus | reverse complement strand
CCAGCACCCCCAGAGCCCTTTCTGCAGGGCTGATCTCCAGGCACTCCTCTCCCAGTTCATACTTGTGCCCAGCTTTACACCACCTTAGGTCCAGAATCCAACAAAGAGTAGGATGACTTCCTGCAGATGTAAGAACCAAATATCACATTTCACTTTGCGTTACTTTATGTGCTTAAAGTGTCTTAACTTCATTTGTGTTCTTTTCTGTCCACTTATATTACTCTTTAATGGTGTCAATATTTTTTCAAGTGAAAAAAAAAAGGTACACTTTATCTCATAGAAATATTTTTCTATCGATGGTAAATTATTTATGAAAGTCAAGAAGGCATTTTCAGGTTTTTTTTCTTTTTCTTTCTTCAGATCTGGAAATAATTCATAGTTTAAATTTCTCATAGTTGTTCCTCTGGCTCCATAGTTACAAAAACTTAATGTTCCAAAGACCAGTGGGAATTCCTGCTGCCCTTAGTCAGCATTTTAACATCTATTTCTAAAGACCTAGGATTGAGCTCACTATTGTCAAGAAATCCTCAGCACAAGAAGGATTTTCCCAATTTAACAAAGCACCCAAGTATTTCCATTACTTTTGAACAAGTTAAGGAAACCTAATCATATGTATAAAGATCTGTAAATTCTTAGCAATTTGCGAGTGAGCAAAAATAGAAAATGTATCTATATTTTAAACTTAGTTGTATTGCTGTTGACATTTTGAGACTCTTAAAGCTTACTGCAATAAAAAACCAATGCCTACATCCTTAGCTTGATACTTACAAAATGCTAGGATCAGAGGTGAACACTGGAGAAGACAGAGCACCATATGGTCCCTCAAAGCATGCTGGGTGAGTAGTGCTGCTATCCTGGCAAAAGAGGCATTAAGGATTGATACAGCTTGGGATTGCTAATATATCCATAGGGTTCTGTTGTGCTGTCATATGTACATGTAATTCCTGTTAATGTTAATGGGAACTATGCAAATATATTGAGTTGAGACTAGGTTTTGGAAGAAAGTAACATTTTAATTTTAAGTCCACTGCAGACCTAAATTATTCAAAGAATGACAACCCTAATTTTCTCCTATTCTATGTTTCTTTATGTATTTATTTCACTCTAGTGTTCCAAAATTCAAAACTGAGTCACTCTAAGAGAAGGAAGCATTATTCTTCTGATGTGTAGCAAAGAAAAGGAAGAGATTCCAAAGGCTGCCATGTTGTGGGAAAGTTCTTTAGAACACTTTCTTAGATTTAACCTTTTCCTTTAAAATAATTACCATAAAAGGAATTCTTAAAGATAGTGCTCCTTTTCCAGTGGGAATGGATTTACTGAAGACCTGCAAAAGGTATTTAAACATGTTAATGTTCCTTAAGGACAAGTGCTAAATAAACTAGACACTGTTGGGATTGAGGAGGCTAGCAGTACATTGCTGTTCTTCTTCAGGTTCATTTGTCAAGTCAAGGCAAGTCAAGGCTTAGATGGAAAATTGACTTAGTTATCACAATTTGATCATAAACCATAGCATCATAGCAAGATACCATCCATCAGCTCATATGTGGTAACTGTAAATGCAAAACTCTGCAATGCACCATAATCCTTTCTTATTGCATGACAAATTAGGTAGCATTACTTTGACATAAACTAAGAGCAGAAAAGCAGGCAGTTACCATGGTACAACTAATCCGAGGAAACTTGTGAAGCAGAAATGAAGTGTTCATGTATCTTTACCCACAGTGCCTTAGTTTTCTGTCTGTTAGAGGGGGTGATAATATTTCAAACTTCTTAGAATAACTGTATTAAAACCTGTGAATTTCTAAAATGTTGTACTCTTGGGACTCCTACCAATCTGAGAGCAATAGAAATCAGATTGACCTTATTATCTTGACATATTTCTTTCAGATGGACAATCCAGAATGCATCATATCAGGCTTTGATGAACAACATCACAAAAATAACTGTAAAGTTCATGGCTTTTCAGTCGAGTAATTTTTGATGTTGATAGACCTAAAGAATTGAGCCTTCAATGTCAAGGCCAGCCTTATCACTGTGAAATAACTCAAGACATAATTAAACGTAACTTTTAGGAAAAAGCTTTTTTCTTATCTGACATTTGTAAGAAAATATTTCCCATATGAGTGAAGCTGTTGTGTAGAAAAAAAGGTTCTTAAAGCCAAATGGTAGCTCTCAGAAAAATAAATCAGCATATGAAGGGTTCAGTTAAGCCTCTTCCTAAGTCTGTGCTGCAGAGGAAAAGTGGTCTCTGCTGAGAGCTGCCATTCATCTGAACACTAGGCACATTTGACATTTTAAACATTTATTCAGTGGGATTTTATGTTTACCTTAATACTTTTTCAATCTGGAATCTCAAGAAAGCATTAAGTAAGAATTAGCCCATCATCCAGGAAGATCTATTTTTGCCCGTGTATAAAAAATGCTGCTTTTGGAAGTGAATTACACAGGCATCCAATGTAAAGGCTTCTTCAGGCCTCCAAACTGTAAGGAGATAAACTGTATCTAGCAGGTCTGCAATGGTGGAGAGAAAAAAACATTCCTTGCATCTCTTTCCTCTCCAGAGTACAGAATAGTTGACCACCATTTAAGTTGCTCACATAGGCAGTAAAATTATGGCTATTATTTCTGCCAATTTCTTCCATTGTCCTGGAATGAAATATTCTTCCTCTTACCTGGAAGAAGCACAAAGTGAACTTATGCTTATTCCTTTGTGGTGTTGCCTACACAGACCCTTGAGGAAGCATCGGCAGTAAGAATAGCGGTGCTTTTCACATACATATCCAGATCCAACAAGGCCAAGCGAAAGGTCCTGCACCTGGGTCAGGGCAATCCCCAATATGCATACAGGCTGGGGGATGAAGGGATTGAGAGCAGTTCTGCAGAGAAGGAACTGGGCCTATTGGTGGATGAAAAATTGGACATGAGCTGAGAATGTGCACTTGCAGCCCAGAAAGCCAAAGGTACCCTGGGCTGCATCAAAAACAGCATGGCCAGCAGGTCAAGGAGGTGATTCTGCCCCTCTGCTCTGCTCTGGCGAGACCCCACCTGGGGTGCTGCATCCAGCTCTGGGCTCCTCAGCACAGGGAAGACATGGACCTGTTTAAGTGGGTCCAGAGGAGGGCCACAAAAATGTTCAGAGGGGTGGAACATCTCTTCTATGAAGAAAGGCTGAGAGAGTTGGGGTTGTTCAACTCAGAGAAGAGATGGCTTTGGGAAGATCTCTCAATATGTAAAGGGGGCTTATATGAGACACAAAGAGAGACTTTTTTTTTTTTACCAAGACCTGTAGTGACAGTACAAGGGGCAACAGTTTTAAACTGAAAGAGGGTAGGTTTAGATTGGACATAAGGAAGAAATTTTTTATGCTTATAGTGGTGAGATATTGGAAAAGGTTGCCTAGAGAGGTTGTGAATGCCCCATCATTGGAAGTGTTCAAGGCCAGGTTGGATGGGGCTTTGAGCAAAATGATCTAGTGGAACATGTCACTGCTTGTGGTAGGGGGATTGGACTAGATGATGGCTAACCCAATCCATGTGATTCTATGGATATCCCTATTAAATGATTGCACCCTGTGGCTAACACTCTAGGCTCAAATTTACCAGAATTTGCAGGCAGCTTTGGGCTTAAATTTACTAGAACTTACAAGCAGCTTGCCATTAAAGTAGCTGTTTTTAAAGAATGCTTTTTTTAGGTCTGACCTATTTCAAACAAGTCTTTACTAAGGATTTATCTGTGGGAAATGTCAAGTCTTAGAATTAAAGAGTGTCTACTGCAAACACATGTGTGGACATATGTGTTATCAACAAACTGTCCTGAACGAAATGCATCAATGTCTAAAACGTAGGAGTAGCTGTTAATTGACTCAAATGGACCATTTTTTAATGTTGATTGCAGACTTTATTCTTTCATGTGTGCATAGATGTTTTG
>NW_010972864.1:8368522-8508983 GCF_000737465.1 Haliaeetus leucocephalus | reverse complement strand
AGAGATCTCTAAGATGAAAGATTTTTGAACTTTTTTTGATTATGATTCTTTTTTTCTTTTTTTTTTCAGTAGGTACCATTTAGATTTTAGTTATTTCCACCGGATAGCTTAAAGCAGTTCAGTTTTATTCCCTGTGTTAGCTGGTACTCATCAGTGGGTTTCAGTTACTTGTGTTATGGAGTATATACAGAGATGTTCTAACTGGTTATACTTGAAATTGATCTTAATGTCTTTGTGTTAACATTGCACATTTGGTAAGCCCTTGATCCTGCAAAGACAATCATGCCCCTATTTGCATGCACAGTGAATAATTTCACTAATGCTATTGGAACTGTTCTTATTGTGGAGCTTATGATTCTGAAAGTACTTTACAGGGTTTTTTTGGTTTTGGTTTTTTTCCTAAGAGTAGTTTTCAGGAGCTGCTTAGTTGAGATTTTGCTATTAAAACTGTGCTAATAACAGAACTGCAGGAAGATGCATGTTAAATTGTGGTTTTCAATAAAAGAATATCAATGTAAAGACTAAAATATAATTTTGCGCTTTAACGTCACTTCATATACACAGATACATGTATACAGATAAGTAAGTGATCTATATATATGGGCCAAAGGCTAGATTATATGAATAACAATTTAATTTTCTCTCTGGTACGTACATACTTCAGAAGTGGCTTTGGTCTTTGACAGTGAACTAGCCTGAGTGCTCCATAGCCTCCAAGTATCTTAATTTTGCTTTCCCCTCAGTTTCTCTTTCATTATGATAATATCTAAAAACTGATTCCTGTGGAAAGTAGGATTTATACAGAGTATAATTGTGCAGCCACTGTGCTGCACAAACATACGAACATGAGATAAATCCTTGCCTGGTTAGTCTTTTCCTATTAAAACATGAGAAAATACCCCAAGATATTAAAAAATAATTGGATTTAGTTTAGGTGAAAGGGATATATTCTTTTTAGCTAAATACATAATTTTTGCAACCCAACATCAGTATAACTCAGTGTATGTTTCCATGGCATTTTTCATCCGAAAATAGTCACTTCTTTCATTCTCTAAGCGAACTGGAAGATATGTAGCTGTAGTTAGCAGCATGCCGGTTTAAGTGATTGAAACCTTATTGCATTTTTATGGGGAAGAGAGAAAAAAAAAGAAAAGAGTCAGTCTTCAGAAAATGTCAGCTACCATCTGCATGATATTAGGAAGTTGCTTCATTTCTGAAGAATTTATTTCACTACTGCTTATTATAGGGTTTCTCCTTCCCAAGGTCTGGCACCAGCTGTTGTCTTGAACAGGACACAGGACTGATGAACTACTGCTGTGATCATCTGAGGTGACTTTGAGGCAGGATCTGATCAGCCTCCTTCAGTCCTTGAGTTGACTCATCAAGGATGTTGTTTTGTGCAGGGTAAGCAGAACTTCAACCTGTAGCTTCCAAATTATCTAGATTTCGTAGATTTAGATTAAGCATGCCTCACCCAACTAAGAGTCTTTGAAAATATTTGCTGATGTTATGTCCTTGGGAGTCTGTCTGAGAAGTGTGATTGTCACGATGTTAATAAGAGATTAGAATAGTTTAACGTTTATTGTCTACAGCAAAAGGTACAGAAAAACACAATTTACTTTGAAAGTTATAGTATCTACCAGAATTATCTGAACCTTCTAAATTTTAATTGAAAAAAAAGAAGGTTTCTAAAGCCTTTAATCATAAATTCAATTATGTTCAAATTAATTTAGCTTAAGGTGAGAGGTGATTACTGCGATATTTAATTTAATGTCACCCTATTTTTGTGAGCTTTTTTGACAGATTAAGGTGACAGGACTTTTCATTTTTATCAACGAATTTTTAAAGTACTTACTCTTTTGATAGTTTATTAGGACATTAAAGCGTTAATTAAAAGTTCTGCTTTGAAAGCTTCTTCCTTGAGCAACCCTCTCTATCCCCACTTTCATTTCAGTTGAAACATGACCCAAAAAAGGGACTGTAACTTTTCTGCCATTTTAAACTATCACAGGCCAAGATAGGAAAAGTACTGAAGCTAGAACGGCATAAATATGACACCCTCCATTTTAAAAAGACTTTTTAAAAAATGAACTAGACATTTAATAATTAATAATAAAGTACAGCTTCACTCTGACTATGGCTCTGAGCAGTTTTCTGACTTTCTAGTCTATGAACAACCATTAGAATATAGTAAAATTTCTTTTGAGGCAATTAATGTTTTCTACAGCCTGTCAAAGGTAGGTTATAATCCTAATCCATAATTAACATTGGTGGGCTGGCAAAAATTACATGAATTATGATTACTGAAGTTAACAACAACTCATGCTTTTGAAAATTATATACTAGTGCACATGTGGGGAAGGTGTTTTAAATGGTTTCCATTTTTATGGGTTTGAAATTTTTTTTTTCTCTTTTGAAAATATTATTGAAAACACCATCAAAATTGTTACTAAAACTAGTTACAAACTATAGGATTTTTGTAAATGGAATTGTTGGAACTATTTTTTCAAGAAAAAAAGATCAATACTTTGGCATGAAGAATTTTTAGTGATAGGAACAAATGAACAAAGACGCTTTATGTCTAAAAGGGTTGACTCACTTTCCTTTTCCATTTTGATGTCCAAAAGCTTATATTTAAAAAACATAGAAACCACATATACTTTAGTATAACACTGAAAAATGAACACTAAATGTAATCAGTATTGTAGGTAACAAATGTGAATTCACATCAGTGTAACTTCTTGAACAGCTTTTTTTGTTCTTTGGAGCGTGCATAATATACTATTGCACTAGTGCCTATTGTGTTATAAAATATGTAAACAAGAAAATCCATAACTCATGAAAATAGGAAATGTATCTTTTAGACTTGAACACTGAATAATATGAAGAAGCATGATTATAGAATTGTTGGGAAGGTACATACATGCTCTTACCATTTTCTTGTATCCAAGTTACGGCTTAGGTTGCCCACATTCAACAGTTCTTACACTGCAACTTGTATGGGTTATTGGGACAAATGAGACACCTTATATGCAAAGCCAATAATATTTTGTTAGTCTAATTAATCTCTTGACTGTCTAATCAAAGGTTTATTATTAATCCAGTTAAAATGACACTAAGACTCATAACTCAAATTATCCACTTTTTAGAATTTGGGTCAATAATGAATCAGTATTAAGATTAGATTTAAGATTCAGATTTAAGATTAAGTTACCCCATTTTCCTTAATAAACTCTTTGGTTATGTTTTAAGGTCACACTAAAAAAACTCCACCAACATACTTATTTTAAGATAGGTTTTAATAGCTACTCTGTTCTTACCTTTTCCCCCTTTCTCCAGAGAAGCTTGTATTACCTTAAAAACTGCAAGATGTGTATGTAACCCAGACAATACTACTATTTCACTTGCACAGCAGAAGGATATCCTTTGCCCAAGATAATTTATATACATATTAAGTAAATGATAACCAAGTGGTTCATATGAGTATTGTTTATTTTTGAACAGGACTTTGACTTCAGTAATTCTATGGTTACTATATTTCACACCTCCATATTCTTGGGAGGGACAACTGATGTGTATAGATGGTTGATTTTTTCTGATTTAACTCATTATAAAGGAAACTAGCTATGAAGACACCTATGGATAAAAAATGCTGCTGAAAAATATTTTCTTCAGGGTCTTCAACTTCAGCTATTTTAGAAATAATGCAAATTACAGGATGTAGTAAAACCTTTCCATCTCATTGAAATGTCCTGCTGTTACAGGGAAATGTGAAAAGGTTTTTTTTTCTCAGATAACATTGAAGAAGAAGTAAGGTTTTAAATAGTTTGCCAAAGATAATACTTCTTATTATAACATTCCTGTAAAAAGCCCATATTCCCAAGGTATAACCACTAAACCAGAGTATCTCCATGAGGATTGCTTCAATATTAAATTTATTGCTACCAGCCACGATTATGCAAACTTTGTAAATGTTCTAAAAGCTTGAGAATAAAAGTTATGGAACACTTAGTGAAAACTGCATATTTCTTTGTTGTATTTTTTAAATTATGGGATAAAAATACCAACAACAATGAACAGATTAAAAAACCAGTCTAATTCAGAATTAAGGCATTAATTCAAGCATTAACTCTGATACCCCAAATTCTTCTTTCACTAATAATCATCAATATATGAAAATACTACAGAGCTCTGCTAAAGAAAAGTGATGTTATTGAGCCTAAGAATATGTCAGTGAACGGCCATCATGAGAAGCCAAAATACACAACTTAAGAGGAAGGATTTAGAGAAGACTTACAAAACACTGTCTTCTTGTCCTTGAAGCTCAATATTCAGGATGCATTTAGATGACACCCAGAGTTTCATCGTATATTCCATATCCCAGCAGCAAAAGAGTGTCTTGGGGCAGCCATTCCTATACAGCTTTTCTGTTACCCTACAGATCCTCAGAGCAAACTATTCTGTCCTTTAGCTTCAAATCTTTCCTGATATCTGAGATATCAAAGGTATTTTTGCCTATTGTTTTCATTACAAAGAAGCCCACATACCTCATGCCCTTTATATGTGATGCTGAAGTTGCTTTATTCTCTCTTCTTTCCTTTTAAGGTGCTTAATCAATCAAGCTAGAGCGATACAAATATTACAGTGTTGATATAGTTGTGAGTTCATAAGTTTTCACAGTTTTAACTGATCAGCTAATATTTAGTGAACTAATACAAACATACTGTGAACCTGTACTTGTGTCACTGCAGAGCAAAATCCCATCCCCCAGGGGCATGTAGTGCACACATACTCCTAAAATCAACAGAAGGGGTTGATTGGTAACACCTGCATTAGAAAAATAGCATAAACTTTTCAGTCTCTTTGGAAAGGACCAAACCACTGGCTCTGAAAAAGAGAGTAGAGACTATGTTTTCCCCTCAGGCTGTACATCCAAAATTCTTCTCAAGAATATTTATTACTAATCTACCCCAAATATCCAAAGCTATTTGATTAGCTGACATATCCCATTTAAGAATGTCTTTTAAAATATATGGATATTATAAACAAGGTTGTTTAAAATAACTAATCAAAATGGCTTGTTATGATTAAATATTAATCTTTTACATTCAAGGAAAAGATGAATATGCCTATAATGCAAAACGTGTGAGATAAGCCTTGTACTTTTGGGATTTAAAATCTTATCAAGTATGTTTTCAAATGTGCAGTTCTAGTAATGATGTTGTTGCCAGATGTATGGCTGTTACTTCACAAACATAGTTTTGAAACATAACTCAGCTAGGAAACTACTTTTTTTTTAAAACATATTCACTGAAAAAAAATGCAGCCTTTTCCATGTGGCTCACCCAGAGAACTTACACTGCTGTATCACAGTTAGGCCATATTTCCTAACAGGGATGTCACCTCTGAAAAACAAGAAAACAAAAAACTATTCTCTAATGATTAGATGCCCCGTATCACCCTTCTGCAAACTCGCAGAGCAAGCACAAGAAAAGAATTGTTAAAAATCCATTGAAACCTTATTTTTCTACAAGCATATTCTAATTTAGCTTCACAGAAAATATTGCTTGGTAAGGATGGTTATAAGGTTTGTTTTCAGTAGCTGTCACACTCAGCTAACAAAGAAACAAAGCTATTTTGCCTTGAGCAAAACAAACATAAACAAACCTCTTAACAAGTAAACAAATCTTCCTCTTGTTTATAATCTCAAACCAAGTGTAATGAGCATAAAATAGTACAAAGAGTGATGACATTAACAGTGAGACACAGTTGTATGCTTGACATAGGGATTTTTAGCCACAGCTGTGAGTACATGGTATCATACAGGTGTACCACAATGCCACCTGTGTGTCTTTGTCTTTTTTGTTAGGAAATTCCGGTACTCTCCAGTTCTACTTCTAGTTGATACCACTATCAGCAACAGTACTCTGGTACAGTATCTTTGACACTTCTTTAAAGGAGGGGAACAAATTACTAATCTGGGAATCAAGACCAACACAGACACACTGCGAAGCCAGAGTTCTTATTCATACTCTTGCTGTTAGAACTGAGGACAGCTGACCCCTGTCTTAACCATCAAATGTATATTATAAACATCTAAGTAAAACAGAAAAGTAAGCATGGTCCTTCACTGACTTCGCTGAGAGAGGCTAGGAATATTAGGTTACCCACAGCCAGTCCGTCCAAACATCCAGCCAGCCCTGAGTCCTCTCCCTGACAGTGGCTAGTAAGGGAAGCCCAGGGAGCAGGTTGGGTGCAGGTGACGTTGGATGCACGAGTTCAGAGGACTGGGTCCAGTCACTTCCTGAGCATTGCACTTCAGTGTATTCATGCTCCCTGTATTGATAAACAAGTTTCTAATCCAAGTGCAAAGCCATTCCCATTAAATGGTACACAGTTGCTCTCTGAATATACAGTACATTCATTTGATCAAGGTTAATACTATCCATATCTCTCTGATCTCAGAGAAAAACAATACTTTTTTAATGAAATAAAAAGACAAGCTATATGAGCTTTTCTGAAGGAAAAGTTTTTTATGAACTATATTTTGTCTTCAGCCATTCATTGGATATGAAAGATGGTAGACGGCTGAATTTGCTTGAGGATGGGTCCCTGATGACCCCAAGAGGGTCTGACCAGGGCATGTATCAGTATACAGCCCCTGACGTGCGCCAGTCCTGACTGTGAATGAATTTTCATTGATCTGATTATACATATATGAACGAATCACATTTTGTTTTGAAATCCCAAATTGTCAATTTGAAGTTTTATCTTTAATGCTAATTTAAGGTATGTTTTCTCATTTATTCTTATCGTAAGGTCACGATCCAGTTTTACTTGGCTTTAATAAACTAAGCAGATAAGAGATAAGTCCATTTGAAAGAGCATAAAATTAATGAACAAAATTGTGAGAAAGGGAGTGTAGCAACACTTGTTTTACAAGAGGTAGCACAGAGAAATTAAATAATCTCAACCAAGGGTGAACCAAGAACTTAGTGGGATGATCATGCAGTCTACAAAGACAATAAGCAAAACCTTCTTCTACTTTGTTTTCCTTCTTTTTCCTTCACCAAACCAATTTACATTATTCAACCTCATTGCTGGACAAGAGGAAATGGGAAGTCACTAAGTGCATCTAGGTTTGTTGTCAGTGCTGGACATTCTTCTACCTGTCATGTTAGGCATAATGAGGACTTTTTCCAGGCACCAGCAAGTATCATTGTAGAAGGTAAGCACAGTGTGATGATGGTGTTGGGAGTCCAATTAGTCAAAGTGAAGCCAAAGTTATCATGCTGCATTTGTTACCGCATAATGAATCTCATGGACTTTTCTGTGTTGTTTTGCAATTTGTTCGCTATAGCAATATATCTAAGGATCAAACTCAGGTAATATTTGAAAACTTGTGAACAAATAATTAAAAATTATTACATTATAACAATATGTATAAATGTTTTACCTTTCCATGCTGCATTGATAACGATGTTTAAAATACATAAAGCTTGTCATATCAACGAGGCGTTGCTTTTAAATAAATATAGTTTCCTAATAGCTTTTGTTGCTAAGCAAAGCCAACTGAATCTAAGATTACACAACTATGATTTAACAAAGGGAGAGAAAACATTACAGGCAATCACTGTTTGTATTACTTTAGGCAATCTATTGTGAGAACAAGTAGGTAAAACAGGATGGTAGGTGATACATATATTTCAGGGCCTTATCTCACTTACTCTCTTGCACTCTATTTCAACCATTCATTTATACAAGTCTCTGTCAAAACATAGAGAGTTCCCTGACTCTTACGCCGTTTTCTTTCTGTCCTGCAACCTGCCAAAGGAACTTCGGCTAGCACTTATGGTTGGGTGATATCTCTCTCCAAATGGCATTTGGGGCCAAAGTAGCCTTTTCTGCTTGGTAAAGGAGAGCTCTGCAAAATTTTGGATTCTGCTGGACAGAGCAAAAGCAAATCTCTACCTTGCTTAAAATTGTCATTTGTCAGATAATAAAAGGCTTTACTCATATCTCCTTTGTTCATTAGTATTTCTGTGGACAGCAAATTCACTCACTGTTTCCAGTCACTAATTTATTGTCACATTGTAAGTCTTGTCTCTCATGCTAATAGTATTCTCTTTAACAGTCTTGCCATATAAGTTCCTTCTTCCTGAGTGGATTGTTCCTAGATTTAATGCCACAGTTGACAGTAAGCACAATTATTTATACAGTTCTAATTTGCCATTTTTTGGAAGACAAACAGGCAAAGATAAATTACATCTTCTCTAGGTACAAATGAGTTGCATAACTTTTTCATATCATCTGACGACAGCAACAATTCATTATTTAAACTCAGACAAGAACAGTGAATGTCCTCCTTATTACTTGCCTTTTTTGACACAAAAAAGCTATTCTTCATCCCAAATTATTTAACCCTGTATTTCCACCCTAATAACCTGTATCTAAATTTTGAGCTCCTTTGCATGGATTTAAGGTAACTGTAATATGCGTATCATTGGCATCATTAGAAACTGAAGTGTAGTTTCTCAGCTTTAAAACAATATGATAGAATTCACCATCTGCTTGTCCTTCAACTTGCTTTATGGTTTCCTTGTTGCTTGTTATGTATTGTGGTTTTTAATTTTCTGTATTATTAATCTGCCTCATTAACCTGTACCATTACTCAAACAAGTGGTGTGCAAAAAAGCAGCTTTTATTTCCTTCAAAAGGAGAGTGCATTTTTTAGGATATTATGCTTTTTTTGTCTGTGTGTCTATGGTACCTCTATTTTGTTTCAGTAATTGAAGTAAAAACTAAAAAATCCCCACTGTAGATTGGCTGAGAAGTGATAAAGAAAAAAGGAAAAGATTTTGCATGGAAATGCACATATGAGTGTGTGAGGCAGATACAGCTTTTTATGACACAGAATAATTAATATTGTAAATCCAAATTTAAACCCATTATGCATCTTTACAAAGAATGGCAAGGACAATATTGCCATTGCTGATTTTAATCAGACTATAAATCATTATGTGATAAATATAAAAATTATGTTAATTCTTAACAAGAATTGCCAGTGGAAATGCTTTTTTTCAAGTGATGTTATAAATGTTTTCAGACTCAGAGATATACTTGGGGGATTTTAAACTGATAAAGGTATGAAAAAGGTAAGTTATCACCAGGTTATAAATGCCAAACTGTCTCTAATTTAAAGGCCATTTCAATTTCCAATATTTTCCTAGTTAAAGCATGGTTTCCCAAGAATACTAGCTAGCTAGTAACAAGAGAGAGATGCCAGTGATAAATCCATTTGCATTTTAGTCTCTGCTTTTCCCTTTCAATAGTCAGTATTAGCTTTTGCACGTATTTCGTGTAGTTCAAATTAATCCTCTAGAACATCTACTGCCATAACATCCACTGAAAGGATTGCTGCTTAGACCTTAGAGAAAAGTCTCATTACACTTGATGATATATTGCCATTACTGAACTGCTCTGGCACAAAATTAGTGTCTGTTGTTTGTGATACTATAATTAACAGTAATTCATTTTAAGGATAGCTTTTATAGAGGAAGAATTCTAAATAGTTATTAGTCTTCAGGGAATTAAGTCTTTACAGGCTATCTGAATGTTTCTTTACTGTTTCTTTTTTTTCACAGACATATGAAACAGGTGCCATTAAAATATATAAATCCAATCTTACAGCCATTAACTTTGTAAAGATTTTACGACAGTTTCCTAAGGCAATTAAATGTGGTTAGTAGGTGGTGTCATTGGCAGAGAAAGAACCAACATGAAAATAAGGTGAGTAGGTACATCAATACCCTGCTTTTAAAATGCTGTACAAGATTTCTCTACTGTTCCTGAAACCAAATATGAGGAAATTCAAGTTAAAATGATTCAACATTTAAAAGTATTTCACTGGCGCTGAGGTATGAAAATCTGCATTTTAGGAACAACCATTAATCCGAGCATCAAAGATCATCATAAGGGAAAACCATTAGAAACCTAAAGTAATTTAAAAAATCATATTGAAGTATTCTAGAATCACATTCAGTAAAGCGCTCTATTTATGAAGGCATATTTAGCAGACAGGCACTGAAGTAGATGGTTATCTGTACATGCTGTCAGTAAACATAACTTTGATTTGTTAGGGTAAATCTTTCAAGATGTGTTCAAGACAGCAACAACTTGGATGCACTGCATGTCTTCAGAAAAATTATGTGGTGAAATCCTTAAAAAAATATCTGTTTGAATAATTTTTCTTCATAGGTAGCAGAGTCATACAGTGCCCATATCTTCTGAAAATAATTTTGCTAATATGGGCATATTAAGAGCTGCCAGGTGAAAGAAGTACTCAGTTTTATACCTTCTTAGACAGTATGTTGCAGTGTTTTGAACTGAACCTAGTCTGAACTGCCTTGAGTTTTGAAAGTCCCCTTTCCTGTGATTAATTTCCCATTTGTTATACTTTTGAAATTTCTGATTTAGGGAATACACATTTCATTATCAGCCCATCTAGCCCCAAATAAGCATCCATTGCGTGGAGATAAAATGGAAAAAGAAAAAAACCCAGGCCAGTAGTAAATTTAAATGTAGGTGTTATGACATATATACTACTCATGACAGGGAAGAAGGTTAACAGCACAGATTCTGTTTCAGTCATTCTTTCTTCTGAGAATTATAGACGAGATTTTATTTTTTTAGCACTATGAATCATGATGGCTCCATTTTGTCCAACACCACTAAGAATGGAGAAGTAGGTTTAGAGTCCTTTTGCTTTTAATTCATGATTATGGATGTAAAAAATGTGTACTTATTTCTGTACGTATTCACTTCTTAGAATTAGCATTTAATAATGGGGTAAATGTTATATTGAATGAGGTAATTTATACTTCATTGTTTGCCAGGGGGCAAGGGAGCTTGGAGCTATGAGGACAAAGCATGTAGTAGGGACAGGCATGATCTCCTTCCTGTCTCCTGTTTTTCACTTTGGTTATTTATTCCTTGTTCAGTCTGCTTATTCATCTTGCACTCCTTAACAACTTCTTATTTCAGAATGAGCTTTTTTTTTATAACATAGCAAACTTGGTCTACTGCAAAAGAGAAAAAGTTTTTCAAAGCTTCCAATCTGCAAACTGTTAATCCCAGCTGTAGCCAGCCATGATGCCTTTATCCTTCTACTTCTCCATTTTTTTTTTTCTGAGACTTTCTTTTTAGAAAAGCAGGATTAGCCATTGGCCCTTAGATTAACTGAGAGTCTTTATTATATTTGATGCGGACTGGCTTTCACCTTTTGGTTTTTGGCACCTGGAGAACTATGGATGTCCTCCATATTCTTCCATCTTGCCATCATACATCAAAGTCTTGGCTTCAGAATGTTTCTTTAGTTGAATTTTGGACAAGCTAATGCAGGGAGTAGATTGTGTTTTTAAAGTTGCAGAGAAAGAACATTTTTGTATTCATGACTGATGTAAATATGGGGTTCCTGTATCCTGACAAGGAGCCAGAGCCCTCTTGTCTTAGTAAGGCAGCAACAAAACATCATTCTCCTCATATTCCTCCAGGTTGTTGCCAAGGCCTTAACAATGTTATAAAAACTTCTTTCAGTTTTTATGAGTTTAAGGTGCTTAATACTTCATTATTAATGTATGTATATGCACTTTTTAATTATAGCTGCTATACTTATCATAAATTGTAATATAGATATGACTTGACAGAAAAGCAGAGGAATTAAGGTCAGATGTTTTTATTTCAGTCCTATTTGTTTTTTTCTCCTGTTCCGCTTTGTCACATTTTATAGTGCAGTGCAAGAACCAGTTTGTGATTGCCTGGACCAAAAAAAGACACAATCAAATTTACATAAGGTCATGTTCCTAGGCTGCATATAATATATGCAATAAGAAAAATAAAGTATTACATGTATAAATAAAAATAAAGAAAAACCCTGTCACTTTCATTACATGACACTGTTAATGCATTACTGCTTATGATTAATGTAGTTGAGACACCTGAAGAAATTCTGTACGCTTGATTTCTCATTTTATCTTCATAAATGCATAAAGAACGGCTGTATTCACTGACAGTTACTTATTTTCTGCATAAATATCGCAGTGCCTGGAACCCTTTCACTGAGTTACTTTGTAGAAGGAGTTTGCTTACCCATCAAATTGTCTCTTATGTTCTATCAGAAAGCACCAAAGAAGAAAAGAGACAACTTCTTTTTATATAGAAGAGCAATGTTATATACATATATTAAAAAAAGATAAATATCATGACCATTTCAGTTGTGCTCCACACACATCCTTACCCTGTGTCCATCTTCTCCTTCTTTTTTAGCTTCCAGTCTTAATTTCCCTTGAACTGTGCATCATTCTAAGCTGGGATACTGTGTCATTTATTAAAGTTTACCATATTATTAAGGTTTACCCTTATGCATTTTTTTATACAAATAATAACCAGCATTAATGCTTAAGATTAAAACTTAATTTTGATTACAACACTACTATATATAATTTTTTTTTTAGAGTGAATATTTCTAAAGAAGAGTTTAGAAACTAAGATCATATCTGCCTCATGCTTTGGCACTCTTTTCTGTTGTTGAACACAAGGATATATAACCTGTTTGTAGCTATGTAGTGAATTGCACAGTGGGCCATAATCCGCCATTGAAAGCTCTGGGAATTGCAGAGGTTCAGTACCTCAGAATTTGGCCTGGCTAAATAGCAATTACTTGTTATGGTAAATTGCTTGACAATTTTAGTTTAAATTAGAAAATAGCTCCTGGGTGGGGCGTTACTTTCCAATACAACATCTAATTAACAAGCAACTTAATATGCTGAACATTAGTTTTTTGAATCTTGTGACTTTCCAAGTCTATGTAGTGGAACTAATCACAGAATGATTATATAGCCAGATTTATTTGTTTAGTAAATGATTTTGTATTTAATTTCTCAGACATATTTTTAGAAGTTAGCTAACTTTATTCCATTCTTGCTGGTAGGATTACTTGAAATTTCCATGCAATTCTGAAACAAGAGCTGGATTTATAATAAGATCTGATTACATTTTCATAATGCAGATTCTAATTGCTTCCATTAATAACTAGAATTGCCACCATGTTTTCAGGATGACTGAAGAACAGTTTATTTTAATAAGGAGACCACTGGGACTCAAGAAACTTGCATGTTCTACACAGACTCTACCTGGCTGACTGTGCAAATGATCAATGTCCTGTGCACTTCTTTCTTCCTCTGTATTAATAATGATTCCTTCTTTGTCTGTGACACACTAAGTGCATGGAAACCCCTAAATAAAAGCAAATATTTGGATTACGTGATTCTACATCTAGATTCTCTTACTGTTCTCCTTCACCATAGGTGGTGATCTCTCCAAGATGTCACCCAGCAATAAAACCCATCAGCATTATCAAGTGACAGCTCATTATATCACAAATATTGAAGCACGCAGACACAGTGCTTAAAAACCCATCACTTGCTACACAATGTAGTCTCTAAAATTAAGCCATTTAATTTTTTCTAGGGATGAAAAGCTGATTTAACAATTCAATGGATAGAATAGCTGATCAATTTCTTCTTTATTGGACTGGATCTTCTGAGTCAGTAAGAGCTAATTATGAATGCAAGCCATTTTGAACCTGGCATTAATGAGAGTAATCAAAAACTCCATAAAGTCTATGCTAAATTTTTCCTTAATAATGTGGCTAAACTGACCTGTTATTTGTCAAAATAAAATATTGTAGAAGTGGTGAAAGCAAAACTTACGATGTATTAAACAAACAATTTTGAGAAAAAAGCCTTTTAAATACAGCTTCCCAAATCGTTAAATACAGAATGATCTATGAGTATAGTTTACCATGTTTATTTCTCTGTCCTTCAGTATGTTATAAGAAGCTGACTTCCACACAATGGACGCTGTGTGGTGTTGCCTACTGGAACCTTACACACTGGTTGTGGGGCCCAGCAAGACCACAACCAGTATGAGTTGACCTATCAGCATCTTGGAGAAGGTAAGGGTGATCTCACAGCTGAATGTACAACCCAAAGCTAACAGAGGACCTTATCCTTTAGGTGGACTTTTAAATTATTATTCTTTATTGTGATTTTTTTTAGTAACCTGGATTTATATTGTAGAAAACTGTATTGCAGAGGAGAGGAGGGAGAGACTTTACCTAGGACAAAGTACCAGGAAGTACCCCAAATCCTTAAGCACATAAAAAAAATATAGATTAGGACTTTTTCCAAACTCGTATCCTTTTATAAAATCTGTTTCCGTCTATTGCAGAGATAAACTTTTGCTCTCTCTTGATCAGTGATTTTCTCTCCTATGTCCCATGCCCAAGCACCATGAAACACAGTGTGTAACATTTGACTAAGGACCACATGGTTTAGTGTAAGGACCGAGTCTGACCTTCAAGAATCGGGGGCAGCTTGACCATTGGCTTCCTCAGCCTGATAAGTATGGGTCATCTAAGAGAATTTGCTTGGAAAATCACCCTTTTTCTTTCTTTTTTTTTGTAGAAATCTACAATACTTTAGACTGGAAGGAACCTCTGGATGTCATCTAGTCCAGTCCACAGCCCAAAGCAAGGCCAACTAAGTCCTGAGCTGATTTGGCTTTGGATTCTTCTGGTTTAAAACAGTTACTGTTACAGTATATTGTGGTTTTGTATTTTTTACTGGTGGGTAAACTTGTGAATGTGTCAAAGATATTTGAGATACTCTTTATACATACATACACATTTCTCACATTTTCTTTTGCTATATTTCCACAAAACTATATTTACCATGATAGCACATGATCAATTTCACAACAGCCAGCAACAGGAAAAACCCCACTGATACACCAAAATCCTTAAAGGGGGTTTCCAGCTGCCATGAAACAGTTACAGTACTGTTGTTGTATAGCATATATGTTTAGAAGAACTTAGAGCTTATTTATTCAGGAGTATGGTAATTTTCATATTTGAACCAAGTGGGATACATTTTAGTAAAGGAATAAAGCTTTTAATCCATTTAATGCACTGACAGAAATTTATCCTTGTTTCTTCTGAGATGATAAGGGACCCTCAAAAATTTCTGCAATGGAATAATTATCATGGGATATGAATATTTTAAACTGTTATCATTTGGGGAGAGTGGAAATGATCAGATTTCTAATAGTAGAGCAAGAAGTTAGAGGTTATATGTTTAAAGGACAAATTTGACTTGAAAATTGAAATAAAATTGCTTGAGGATGATGAGGCAATCAACCATCCTTCTTGATAGATATAACAAATGCAGTAAGAGCATCAAATTTACAGAAGGTAATCCAAAATTTTCTTTGCTTCAGTAGTTGCAGAGATTCCCTGTCTTGTGTAATTTACATCATGCTATTTTATGAGAGTTTAATTTTTGTTTTGTCAGCTTCAAGAATCTCAAACAACTGAATACCACTGTCAGCTCTCATTTATTCCCCCAAATTTACCATGGACCATTATGTGATTTTGAGGAGGGAGGGCTTAGATGTCAATAAATAGAATGGATATTGTGATGGTGATTTGACTGGAAAGACACCCCCTTAAAATGTGTTGTTTCTCTCATTTTCCTCTTTCTTATTTCAACATGGCTTGGTCATTTGGTCACGCCAATAACTTCACTAGGCTCTTGTAAATTTTTCTGGCATAGCTTTTGAAATCAACATTGCTGTTACAACTTATATTAGCTCATGAGCTGCAGTGGATTATTCAGTTTAGTCCATAGCAAAGATAATCAGCATTTAGACAAGGGTGCCTGGACGTGCTAAGAGATGACATTCACATAAAGAATGCTTTATTTTTTTCTTTAATTCTGCATCCCTGCTTGTATTTATCGTTCACAATAAACACAAGTGACAAGACTTTTCACTTGTGTAGAAGTTGGAAAGAACACAAATATTTCTTGGGAAGGACATGGACTATCATCATTATAGGTGAGCAATCAGGTTTGCAATTACAGTGTGCAAATAAAACGTAGAGGCATAAGGATTAACATATCAGTGAGAATGGAGATAAACGATGCACATATTGCTTTGAATTGTCTGTTGGTAAAGTTACCCTAGCCCTTCTCTTTCACCACTTCCTTTAACAAACTCTGAGAAACCCTTGTGAGTGATGTTTTGTTCAACAAAGGACATGGACTGTTTTAACAAGAATTTTATTCTGAAATACCTTTTATGAAAGAATAGAAAGAATTTGTTAAAATGTACTTCGTTTTTGTCTGGGTTTTTTTGTGGACTGGCATGCCAGTTATGAAAAGCAGCAAGTTCCTTTGTAAACTCTGAGGGTAACCTTACTATCACAAATGGGAAGATATGAGTGTGTTTCAAGTAAGTTGCAAGCTTATACCTTATGTGCCCTTCTCCTGTTAATATATATTATAATATTAAGTACCAGGGAGAGTATAACTTAATTCAGGAAAAACATTAATCCCATGAACATTTCCATGCTTTATTTGATAAGTAAGTTTGTTAGGCAATCATAGTTTTGTCCTCTACTGAAATGACTCTCCCTTGTTGCCAGTTGATAAGCTGTTCTACTAATACATTGATAAATATTTTATTATAGGCTTATTTTTAAACTGTTTTATTATGAGTAGAATTATATCTAGATTTGAAAGTCCACTATGGAAGGGTTAAGTTTCAAAACTTTTTTTTATCACTTCTGAAAAATCCATGTGAATAGGGCTTGTGTACTTGAACGAAGCAGACTTTTAAACTCAGTAACATTGATACTAAAATCACAATGCCTGCAAAAGGAGGTATACGTATACTCTTTGATTCTGCCTCCTAGCTTGTTCCATCTTCCACAAACATGAGACAGATTTTCAAGTATTCATATGAAACAGAATTTAGGATTGCTAAGAATTCACTTTCTTATGCTCAATACTTCACTTTAAATTTTCATTAGGTTTTACTGATTATAATTCTGGTGTCAATATGGAAAATATAAAATGATCAGAAGAATCAAGAACTTAATCAACTGATTCAGTTGTGAAATTAGTTGTTAGTTGTCAGAAAATTCAATCCCTGGGAAGATTACAGCTTAGTACAGTTAGTAGACTAACAAATAGTAATAATGTGCAAGGAGGCTTTCATCTCACTTTATCTTAAAATAACTGAGCAATATTGAGCAAGATAAGGTGATATTCCCCTTATCATAAAAGATGCTTGTCTCTTCATTCACCAGAGATGGAATTAAAATAGCTATTTTTGTCTGTGGGGCCAATAATTTTGATGGCTAAAGTCATATAAAAGGACTTTGCAGCTGTCTTCAGATCTTTATATTACTATACCAGATAGCCAGGCATATACTGCTTTGCAAGTAAACATCTTTTAAAGTATATGTCTAATTTTTAACAGTCACCTACTAGAACTCCTACGGGCATACAATCAAGTTATGACATATGTTTCTAGCATAGTTGAAATAATTGTGCATTTCTATTGAAAAATCTAGACATCTCAATAGATAAATTTGTTGAATAACTCTGATCTGCAATTTTCAGAGGATGTAAGCTGGGAAAATCTTCTTTGAAAAACAAAATTTAACATTAAAGGCAAGATGGAAAGGTGTTTTAAAGTTGCTTAATAAGCAAGCAAATGCCATTTACTTTTAAAAGTCACAAAGTGATGAGACAGGTACAATACAGACAAATGGGTATTATGCGATATAAAAATATCACTGGAGTTATTTATTGTGAAATAAAAGGGGATATTGCTGGCATCTGTACTACAGTTATTAGTCCTTTTCTGAGTCAATAAAAAAGGCTTAGTGTACTGTAAATGCAACAGTATATACTGTATCTTATTTCTCTCCTCAATTGAAAGAGTTTTGTATTTTACAAGACAGACTTCAGGGATACTTTACATACTAGCACATAGATTCTTCTTTGTTCCATTCGAAGATCACTGCTGTAATAAGATTCAAAACATGAGACAATTATAATGGCCACTTTTCTGAATGTGCTTTAATAATCTCACCATGTGTGCTGATGTCTGTGTTCATTCAGTTCTTCAAATTGCATCTTAGCAATAAGTTAATGGGTAAAGGAACCAAAGGCAAACTGGAATATGCAGCTGATGGCTTTGCTTCGCATAGCATTGTGTCCTTACTTCATATAGTTTGCTCTTGGACTTTCTCAGAGCTACACTTCCTGTAGATTAGTAATGAGTCTCCATGATATATAGACATGTGTGAGGAAGGTATTTTCATGTTTGTAAGATGTATGTACAATTCAGTGTAGGATGCTTGGATTTCTAAAATACATTAAACAAGGTTTCCCCTTCAAAGTTTCTCAGGGAAACTAGTTAAGCAGGTAAAAAGGAACACTTAAACATGGATTTAAAAAAAAAAAAAAAAAGAAAGAAAATGAAATGAAAGAGCAGAGAATAAGAATAATTTTTCTGCATTCACAGTGGAAAAAATCTCCAGCAGAGTGACTGGCACTTGTGCTGTTTAACATATAGGTAAGTGATTTGTAAAAGGGTGAATAGTAAAGTGACAAAGTTTGTTGAAGATATTAAGTTATTCAGAGCAATGAAGATAGCTGTGAAGAATTCCAGAAATCTGAGCGCTTTCTGAAACATGACTAAATTTAGAATGGCTCCTACTGAAGTAATACCTAAATAGGCTACACTGTAGTTAAACTGTAGGACTTCTTGCAACAGGATGAACGGGTGCTCAAAATTTTCCAGGAGTCACAGAGCAGTTGGATCTCTTCATGGTAGAGAAATCAAATCAGGCTATGGAGTATAAATCTCTGTGTCAGGAAGTCCCTGAGCTGCAAATTATAGGAGCTTGGGATCGTATTCTGGAGTAGTAACCCTTTACATTTCCTTTGTTCTATACAAGAATTATTACCCACCATTGGAAACAAAGCACTAGGTGGGATGGGTCTTTGGTTTGAGTCATAGAGAGATACTTTTATTTTTTTGGATGTCAGAGAGATGGGGATATCACAGGACCACTCAGTTTTTTAGACACTTTTGTTGTCTTTATACCTGCATTTTTCGTAATGCTCACAAACTCAATACAATTTATATATCACCTCCTCAAAGAAAAAAACCTATTTTTTTCTCATTTCATTTTTACATTGTACTGCACAGCTATAGTCCTTGGATATCGATAGAGAGCAAAAAGAAACTGGGAGGCAGAACATGAGTTTTGACAGATTTCATGTGTTTATTATTTGTTTTATCTCTTAGGGTGTTGAGTCTCTCCTAAGGATTGTGAAATTATTTAAGAACTGCTTCATTTCTGTCAACCCAGATGTCTCATTTTCAGAGGTCATTTTCTCTGTCCCTTGAATACAGTTTCCTCAGTCTCAGTGATGCAGAGACCTGTTATGATCGAAAGCTTATCATTTCATATATGCTTCATCACAAATGTACTGCTTTCTCAAAAAAAAAAAAAAAGTGTTCTGGAGTTTTTTGGGGTTTTGTGGGTTTTTTTTTTGTGCAGAAACCTTGAATTGATTCCCTTAGGTGATGTCAAAATTGATGTTTATTATATTGTACTGAGGTTCTAGTGCTGTATGCAATACAGCTACGTGTTGTCCAGAAAGATGGGGAATTTGTTTCAGGAAAATCATTAAATAGCAATAACGCTGAAAACTGCCTACCATCAATAACTAAATCTGAATTAGTTACATAAGGTTAAAAAGAGTCTATCATCCCCGTGAGAATTCTTCTGGGATTTTCATACGAAAGGTTCATTCTCTGTCTATCAATAGGAGATTTTGAAGTTTCCTTGTTCTTCTCAGACTTGCTGCTCTTTGAGAGCATAGAAGTGCTGTTTGTGTCACACAAAATTTAAGCTTTTTAAATTGAGAAATTGTTCGAACTGTGAAATAGTTTTTGCAGTAGCACAAGGTAGACAAGCAAGTGATAACTATGTTGAATCATGCACTTTTTATGTCATCCAGCAGATTTGACACTGCAATTAACTCCATAAGAAATTTGTTTCCACAGTAAGAATTTATCTTTGCTCACAAAATTGTTCAGCTTTATTCTGCTTCCTTCCTGTTTTGTTCCTGAACTGTAAAAGTGATACTTTAATATGATTGTCAAAACCCTATTTTTCTCTTTTAGCAGTCAGCAGTGAACTGCAACAGTTCAGGTTTGGTGGGGTTTTTTTGGGGGGGTATGTTTGGGGTTTTTTATTGTTTAGGTTTTTTTGGTTTGTGGGAAGTTTTTTTTTAGGTTTTGGAGGTTTTTTTAGTTTTAATTGCAAGTATCTAATACCAAACAAAGGCAGGAGACATATTTTTAGTACTTATGAATTTCCCATATTACTTCTTTGTGTGGTCTCATGATGAGCCAATCTACAGAAAATCCATATCCCGTGGATTTATAACATGAGCATGAAGCCAGAAAGAATATCCTCAAAAAGAGAAAATTTGTTTATTTATCAACAGGACCTCCTTCTTGCAGAACAGAGACAATACTTTGTTTTCTGCTAGAAATTTTCCTAACACAGTACAATGTTAACAAGGCTTGACAGTATCAGCAGCATTCCTATAGGGATTTTTTGCTTTGGCTTGTTTTCATGAGTTTTTTGGCTGTGTGATACTGTGGTCTTTAGTTTCCCTGTGAAAAACTGGAAAATTATGAGTATTATACTCATCTGTAATTTTAGCATGAAAGGCTAACATGGTCCCATACTGTTGCTGCATGTTAGCTTGGAGGCACTGCAAATTCAGTTTGTTCTTTAATCAAATGGCAGTCTTCAGCCATATGTAAACTCAAGCAAGAAAATACATATAATATTATTTCCAAGTGTTTGGCAAAAGCGATCAGGTTTGTCCAAAAAACAAGGTGTAAGGAAGTACAGCAATGTTCTCTGAAAAATATTATAAATGACATTTTGTAAACTGTCTTCTGGTGATAATGAAGATCAAAATAGCAATCATGCTAATCAATGAAAGGTGTTCATAAACATCGGGTTTCTTGCTGCATTAATTCTACTCCAATGAATTAAATCTCCTGTAAATAATTAAAAAATAAAAAAGATTTGTTTTGCATATATTGCAGAAAGTTTTCTAAATTTAAGATCTAAATGCGTGTTTACATTTTACTCAAAAACATTACTTCAGCTCAAGCTAGCTTCAGCTGAGGTACCTAGCCCTATAGCTCTAGCAGTGCTGACCTTGATGGCTGAGGGCTTTTTTGAGCTCTTGAGAGGTTAAAACTGTAAGCAAGATCTAAGGTGGCTTTAGTATTTCCTTGGCTGCTTCTCAGCTTTCTTGACTGCAAAATTTATGTCGAACCTGCTGTAGAAACCAGTGTTCAGAGATGGGTGGCTATGGGGTTGCCGTAACTCCAGTCCCAGAGGTGACCACCTGAAACCCAGCTCTGCTCTGCGCAGGGAGCTCTGCGTCCGCCCGCACCCTGACATTCTCCCATAGCACAGGCAAGCTGTGAAAAGTGAGTTGATATAAAGGTACAGAGCTAACTACAACACCGCGAGGTTAAACTCACCTTTCAAGCTTTTAGAGTATGTTAAAGCTTCCCCTGAAATGTGTGAAGTTGGTCTCCCAGACATGCTGAAAACTACTATTAATTTAGTGTAAGAAATCAAAGCTTTTTTGTGAATAGTAAAATATGGGACAAAAATCCCTCTCCTGACAGAATAAAAGGGGGAGTGGGCACTGACTTAAAAAGGCACTTCTTTTTTATGATGTCACCATGGTCTGGTCCTAGGAACATAGTATATTGGTAACAAAATTCTTTTAATGAACATTTAAATTTGTCTCTCTGTTATGTATTTCTGTATTTAGTATTTCCATATTCTGTGTTGACCTTTGCTTAAAATCTACTTTGAGTTCTGCCTATGTTAGCTTATATTTTTAGTATGGATGATAAACACCCCTGTGTCTCAAATTTTGTTTGAAGAATGAATGTGAAAAGAGTTATTCACAGTATTTATTTCCTTTTCTAACATTCTTGGATAATGTAGTATGCCTTTTTACACATTTTTGCAATGGGTGCAGGTAACTTCCATACAGTCTGTAGATGCACAATATTATATAGTATGAATACTATATATTATGTGGATGTCCACAATACTGTCTGTCATAAAAATGTCCTATTCAAAAAATATGGCATGAGACATAATGCAGAGAATATATTATATCGCGTTTTAAGAATTCACAATAAGAAATGCTAAAGATTTGATGTTACTGGAAGATCTTATTCTGTGTTATTAATTTTGACTTCATTGTTCTGCACTTACAATTAAAAGAACATTTTCCTTCCATGTTTAAAACCTCCAGATTAAGTTTTGTCAAAATTAAATAACAAGTGCATTCCTTGGAAAAAAATCCATCTTTTCCTTGAATTTTTTTGCAATACTATTTTTAATTTTATTTTAAAAGAATCAAAGGGGCTAGAATAATTTGTTTGTGAGTTGACATAATATGACCTATTACTCCAAGGATTCTGGATATTTCCAGGCAGGGCAGATACTAGCATGACAGTAATAACTGTGTGTCAACTTTTTTTGTCAGTAGATTTCCTGTAATTTCTTCATAGCATTTTGAAGGCATTGGCCATTTCTGGATCAACAGTAAGGCTTATAAAATAAGAAAATGGCTTTGTCTAGTCATTAATTTAGAGATTTTGGGGTTTTTTTTGCCAGTGCATTATGGGCAGTTACTCTAGATTCCTGTTCAGTATATTTACACTGCAGAATTGAACCCATGCCACTGATGCTGCATTGTGGAATATTTGACTGAGTTCTCAGTATTGCTTCTAGATAATTGTGGGCTGCCATGCTTTTAATGATATATACAATTGACTGAAATTAAAGATGGGCTTACAGGTAAATGTCCTAAAACAGCATTCAGCAAAGGAGGTTTACCACCTTGTTTTCCTATTGTTACTCCTCATGATGATCTCCAAGCAACAAATTTCAAATGCATGCTCTTCTCTTGAGCCAGTTTGTGACAGTAGAATGCACTGTTTCATAATGAACTCAGTTTACACAAGGCAGTAAATCAACCCTCTGATATTGTATATTGATGCTTCTTATGTGTGTAGAAGCTCTGAGAGAGACCCAGAAGACCTAAGAGACAAAACTACTCAACATGGTCTCCTCAAAGAAATTTTTGATCTTTAATCCTGAAAGCACTTACTGCCATTTGCCACAGGTCCATCAACTAAATGTAGAAGAGAGAAAAATGAAAACGCTGTTGCATTACCTTGCTTTCTTACAGCAGACTACAGGGGAAATGAGCAATTAGGACTAACCATTTTGCATATGCTGTGGTTTCGCAAACATAACTGCATAGCAAGGGAACTGCTAAAAATGAACTCCTGCTGGCTTGGAGACATAGTCCATGAGCATGTCAGAAAGACTGATTGTGTTGGTATGCAGCTTATCACATTCAGTCACTGGCTACCCAAGATCTTTGGTGAGTGTGGCATGAAACTGAGGGGCAATTACAAAGGTTATAACCCCTATTTAAAGGATGGGAATTATTCATACATTTGCAACAGTTGCTTTTAGGTTTGGTCAAATGCTGATCAATCCTGTTCTCCATTGGCTGAATGAGACTTTGGTTTTACAATTGTACTGATGAAAATTTCCTCCAAGATATAAGTCACACAAAATCCTTTTTTCTTTCCATGAATTTTCTTAGGAATTTTTTTGGTCAAGCAAGAGCAACAAAAATGTTTATTTAATTTTTGGGTAAATCCTTTCTTCCCTCTCTCTCCTCAACTTCTTAAACTCTTTCTATTCTTCTCTGTGGCTGACATTTACACATTTTATTTGCTTTCTTTCTTTAAGTGTTCTGCTTACATATTCTTTTCTTGCTCTGAATAATCCCTTTTATTCCTTTCTGTGACCCTCTGGGTTTTCTGTTTAATTTGTTGTTCTCTTTTGGTTTCTCTCCTTCAAAATACACACGTAACCTTCTTCAATCTTACAACATTTTAAAAAATATATAAATTAAATAAAGTGGCAATCTTATTAATTTTTTTCATTAAAAGACAATAACATACTTTTCACCCAGATGCACATTAATATACCTTATTTTATATATTGGTCCTGTATTTAATTCTTCAGTTACCTCTTCACTATCCAGTCTCTTTCTCCATTCCTCCTTAATGTCAGTTTTAATATTGGCTTTAAATTGTCTCTGTTTAGGGATGAAAGAGGAGTGTTTTGACTGTATAATAAAAATAATTACTGAAATCCAATCCAAATTTACAGTTGAGATTTACTGTACTACAAATTGAAGACCTCTATCTCAGAATAAAAATAGCTGAAAATAGCTTGCTGTACCAGAAAAAAGAGATCAAATCAAGTTTAGAATCCAGCTTGCTACAAAAATAAAGACTATTTTTTTAGTTCAGAAAACTTGTCAAAGAGAAGAAAAACAGAATATAATTTTATGAAGTTCCATGTAATTCTGCAACGGTTGATTAACAAGGCTGTTGTGCAAGTTCTTCCTAGGGATACATTTGTGAGAAGTGCATTGCTGGGATATTTGTAGATAAAATACTGCTGTGGATTAGCAAATTTACTAAAGTTTAATTCAAATCCAGAAAAGTAAAGCTGTGTGTAGCCTTTCCATGAACTTTCATGTGAGATAGATCAGTCTGTTAAGCTGCTCATTCACCTTAATATGTATTGTAGGGACTACTAATAATATTTGTGGAAAAGTGACACTTTTATAAGTGCAGAAGCCAAGATGAACTTACTGCTCCTGCCGAAACAAACAAGCAAACCTATCGTCCATCCTCTAGACAATTTGGAAGACCTGAAACTTAAATTGGTTTTAGAAGTTAAACCACTCCACCAAAAGAGAGGAGAAGGCTTCCATCAAAGCTGAAACTCTAAATACTACCTTGTCATCATAGAAATGGCAGATCAGCCCGAAAGACCTTAACACACAGCTCTCCCCCATGTAAAATTGCAACAACATTTAGCATTTCTTATTTGGGATACTTTGGATGCAGTATAAGTTTCCAAAACATTTACATCTGCATTTACAAATAAAACGTGTTGACAGGGAAAAAAATAAAAAAAAGTTGTTTGTAAATTTCTCAAGTTTTTGAGCAGAAACAGAAAAGCACTAAAATGAGTAAATAAAATCAAGTTTACCTGTGTACTGGAGACTTTCAAAGCCTGACCTTCATTTTTCTATTGCTTCTTACTTTCTTTAGTTCACATAACTTTTTTCTAATTGAGTAGAACTTAATCTTGCAAAAAGTTATACCTTAAAAAAATGCATGACTATTTTCTTTGATGTATAATCATTTATAAGCTAAAAGATTTCACTTTAAAGTGTGTTATCCTAGTTTTTTCCAGTTTTAGAAACAGTATAGGTTCCTTTGTTCAGGAGCCAGGCTGTCTAATGTTGATTTTGGTTTCTGTTTGTGGCTGTGGAAGACCTTAAAACAGCAAATAACATTGGTCTTAAAAGTATTAAGCTCTCAACAAGACTCTAGGGCTTTAGCATGGACTATTTCATGCTTAGAAGGTTACAATGCCTATGAATGACTGGTTTCATAATGACAATAAAACTGAAGTTTTGAGAGGTTTTCATTGAGCTGAAGGACTTAAGGAGCATACAGAACAGTACCTTCGGGAGGACAGAGTCAAGCTGAAATGTTTTCAGGGCTGTATGAAGTGAAACATAGTTGCTAAATGTAAGCTAATCTAATTGTACCATAATATTTTTGTTTGTTAAAAAAACGTTTCTTCATAATATGTCTTTCCAGTTCAGCTGAAGAATTTGAAGAGCAGAGGTTCTAATTACAGGTAAGTTGCAAATACCAATTTAGCAGGATTTAAAGAGTACATGAAAATTTGGGTTTAGAAATTTTATTTTAATTTTTTTACTCTTTTCTCTACCCCCTCCCCTCTTATTTTTTTAAAGAATGAAAATACTGCTTGTGTTTGGTGACAATTGATTACTCTTGGTCAAGAAATATATTTAATGTTATGAAATGAAAGTGTTCCCCATAAAGACTATGTTTTTAAAGCATGTATTAACCTAATTATATTAGCTGTTGAAAGAGCAACCTGGTGTTGGACATGAGACGTATCTATTCAATCTCTCATATTTTTCCTGTGTAGATCTCCTATATTTCAGTAACTGCCTAGTGAGGATATCAACATTCATTTGTAATACTACTATGAGAATATCAGGAAGACTTCTGAAGGTCATAAGACATGAAAAATGTATTTGCTCATGAACAAGTGCTGTAGCTTTATATTTATGGAGCATTATTATCCATTAAATTGTACCCATTAAAATATTTTCAAATCAAGAAAATTAGAAAATAGCTTTGAAAAATATCCGTCAAGTTCTGAGTTTCTAACATACATAAGATTATTTTTGTAGACTGTAACACATCTCTGAACATCAACTTGTGGCTTGTACTTATGGTGGAAGATACAGCTGCTGATACAAGAGTGGGACCAGTTCTAATGTATCTTTTGTAATTCAGTTGTAGCATCTCAAGGATGCAGATGGGTAATCAACTTTATGATAGTCTAGTTTTGTCTAAGGAACACTAGTTTTTTAGTACTTATAGTTTATAATTCAGATTTAGTATAGCATCTAATAACATTCATGATTCCATTATGACTGTGGTTGAGGAATTTCACAACTAGATTGAGAGATAAACTGGGGAAAATTATAATTTTAAACAATTTAAACTCCCACAATAGTTCTTAAACTCAATTGTCACTGTCCGTGTTGTCAGACTTAGCTAAATGTAGATTGAAAATTTCTTGCAGTTTATGCTTTACTGGTGTACCCACCAAAGCAAGGAGGGAGAGTAGGACAGGGCAGTGCAGCAGAGAGGCAGTCTTAACACAAGACTAAAATTTGACTTTAACTGATGGCATTTATCAATCTGTTTCAACTCATGACTTCAAAGGGAAAGCATTTAACAGCTCTGCACTGGACGATTAAATGACCTCTTGCCACAAATCAGTAAATAAACTAGCTTAGTTGTCTTTAGTTTAATCTTCAGGTCTTGAATCATATTTGAAATTCTGTGTCTTCTTTTCTACATTGGAGAATTTTTCAGAATTCCTTATTCAGTGCATGCTATGGGCATTAAAAATATTCAGTGTTTTCTGATTTTCCTTCTTTAAATCATAAAAAGGAACTCCTGTATCTGACACTTCACATCAGCCGTGGCCATCAGAAGCAGTTATGATCCTCTGCATGTTTCCATATTGCTTCCTAATGTTAAATTTCTGGTTATGCTTCTTCAAACCCAGAAATCCTTCAAAGTAAAAGCTGCATGCCCAAAATGTTGACAACAAAATACCAGCCTCTTTCTTTCCAAGTATCCTGGCAGATTCACTACGACTGTATGAGGGAATCATTCCTACTTATTGAACTACTGATTAAGGTGGACTGTGAACAATTCTAGAGATGAGGACAAGCACTCTGGCTGCAGAGAGGGAGTAATATAGCTGAATATAGGTGATTATTTTAGTCTCTCACTTCACGGCCCAAGGACTGGCCATTTTCCTGCTGATCCAATCAGACTCAATCTTAAAAATTTATGAAATGGGCAAACAGGGTATAATAATAATATCTTATGTAAAAGACACTAAGATTCAGTAGTAAACTGCAGTTTAAACAATGAGCGTATCCTTTCATCTTCCCATGCCGCCTTATTATGCCATAAAATGTGTCATAAAGGAGAAAGGAAAAAAAAAAAAAGATAATTTTAAGCTAAAATTAAGGAGAATTTAGTGGATCCTGAGACAGAAGAGAGAAAGCATATAACCTTTCATACTTTGCTATTATTTATTTATTTATTTTGAACTAACCTTATTAAATCTGAACATAGTGATTTTTAATGAGAACATAATGTCAGTATCATGAAAGATTTTTAATCTAGAAGGTCTTGAAAGATGTTATGTGCTACTATCACACTGCTATGACAAATAATTTGTGAAGAAATTAATTTTAAATGCCTTTTATAAGTAACAAATAACAATTAAAAACTTTTGGTCTCTTCTTTCCTCAAGTAAAGTCTTAGTTCTTAAAATATAAAGAAAATGCTGATAGAGAGAAGGTATGGCATACTGTAATGCAGATAATGAAAGTAAGTGTGCTTTTAACAAATTGCCAGTTGCTTGTTTTCATTCTATATTTTTGCATGCTGATAGTTTTAATCACTAAAAATCAAAACTATGAAAGTAATAAACACATTTAATGATAAATAAGATGTGATAACTGGAGTTTGAAAACATGGTTCAATATAAGTGTCCAGTCCCACACAGTGGGGTCAGGGGAGGTGATCTTTTAGATAGTCTGTTGCCGCACACAGGAGTCATGACAATGACTCAGGAGGGACAGGGAAAATTTCAACACCTCATTTCGCTCGGTGAATTCCAGGGCAGGACTCATGACAACGGCTCCTAAATGCTCAAAACATGTTTTATTTAACGCTGACTTATAACACAAGTGTGGCTAAATTTGGCGTAGCAGATATTTCGAATAAAAATCTTGACACCTAACAGCCATAGCAAAATATTCCTAACACCAAGGTAGGAGGAAGAGAAGAGATGAGAGAGAGAGAGAAGAAAGAGAAGAAAGGAGAGGTAAGTATCACCACCCTTGGATCCAGCAAAGAAAGGATCTCGGTAGGAGCTGTTCGGATTCCTCAGGCGGCAGGTGCGTGCCTGGGGTTGGTGTCCCCCCCTTTTTTACCCTCGTCTGAGAGCCCTTCCCTCATGTGTTGTGGGGTTTTCTCAAAAGTTCTTCAGGAGGGAGTGGGGGGGGTTGCTGATGCCCCTTTATCCCATTTAACTTGTTTACACAACTGCCGTGGTAAGGGCCCATGGCAAAACTCCAAATCTAAACCTGTGACAAAACGTCTGATGCACAACCACTAGAAAACTTCCCAGAAAGACCATTGCCAGAAAGCCTCTTCGAGACACAACTGCTAGAAAGCCTCCCAGAAACAGGTCACTACCCCACCTCCGCAGGGCACGTCATGTTTCGGCTGCTTGTGGCTGCCTCCTTGGTTGTTTGAGACAAAATGGTTGCCAGTCTTTCACAGTCTCTCGGTCCCTCACAATAAGGTAGGGTGAAATCATATTTAAAACAACTCTGTGAGGTCATAAAATTTGAGAATTAAATTTAAGAAATAAGTGAAAGTAATTAAAAATATTTAACATGAAAACAAATAATACTGTTTCAAATATTTGCATTCTCTGTCTGTTTTTATCTTTGCCTCATTACAAGTGTTCAACATGGTGTTTAATACTCAGATAGCATCTATCATTTTATTTATTTATTTATTTATATTTTACCTGCTAAGTAGATTTTTGTATGCAAAACCTGGACTATTCATGACCTCACAATTTCTGGGTTTTGGCTTGTGTGCCCTGTGACGATAGTGACAACATCCAGCAAGTGCAGCCTGATGTCCTCTTAAAAAGCAAACTGTCCTCAGGAATATGTCAGCTACAGCAGCCTTCCAAAGATGGATCTAAAAATTTGGCAAAACTACTGCAAAGATCTGCAATACTCTGGAACAGAAGTAGAAGATGGAATGTCCAATTCCAAACTAAGTTGTTTTTAAAATGCTGGAATTGTTATTTAACATATCTTCCCATACTACTATTACATATTGTGACAGGATATATAGTAAAAAGAGGGTGAACTAAGCTTTGAATAAGTAATTTTAGTTTCAAAATACTGAGGTTTCTTGGTCAAGTGACCTGTTAAAAAGGCTTGTGTTGAACATTTATGTTACTTTTAGCAATATCGTAAAAACCAAAAAGCTTCTGGAAAAAAATAAAATTGCCAACAGAGAAAGTGGCTAAAGTTTCTCCACTAAAGTAAATATCCTGGTTTGAACTTACTTTCAGTGTTCATTTCCTTTTAGCAGCTTAAAACTAGCCACCTAGTTAACTTTTTTTAAGCATTAACTACAGCTGAAGAAGACTGCTTATCATTGACCAGAGTTAATAATTACTGTTTGCAACTGTGATGATTATAGTCTGTATAACATTGAATGAGTAATTTGTCCTCTGGTGGCAGTTTAGAGAGAGTATAATATCTGCAGATACTTTAGGACTACAAATGAATTTCATCCTACCTTAGGGCCACAGATTTTGAAACTATGTGACCTAAGTTGGATTCTCAAGTTATCGAGCAGTAATTTTTTTGTGGGATAACTCCCAATTGTGTTTTTCTGCTAAGAAGAAAATTAGTCAAGCTGGTTTTGAGTTATAAGTCATTACCCTGAATATGAAGCCACTTCGTAAACATACTGATTGACATAGTAAATACTTTATAGAGAGTGCAAGGGAACTGTGGCCCAAATGATGACCTATAGAAGCAGCAAGGAGGGAAATAGTTCTGAAGATCAAGCATGAGCTGAATGTCAAGGGGAAGTATCAAGTATGTTGTAGTTTAACTTCTACAGCTCAAAGAGGTAAGAGGAGGAGATTTTGTTGTGAAGCACATGTTCTTCTCAAACCATAGCAACTGAAGGAAGCTGTGAGGCTTGCATGGCTCATTAAGTTAGGATGGAATTAGGGAAGTGAACACTATGTTAAATACTGAGGTGGTCGTCACCACCCACAGTCCTCTTTAGCTCCATTTTTAAATGATCCTCCTTCATCCTAGCTGTATCCAAGGTGCTGTGCACCTGATTTCGCTGGATTTATTGCACGCAGTTGTGCAGCCTATCAAATCTGTAGCCGTCCAGTGTTATATAAGGAACAGGGTTTGTTTTCTGACCATAGCAAGAAGGTTACAAAGGTCTACTAGATTTTTCTGAGGTGGTTTAAAATGTGAAAAACTGTCATCTTGATATGAGTATAAATTTGAAAGCTATCTTTAGGGTTTCCCAGCAGGAAATTCATATCAACCAGTGAGAGAAGCTGGAACTATTTGAAGAAAGACACATGAGCAAAGCTTTCCAGAGAGTTTGGAGGGTTGTAAAAGTATAAAAGGGAAAACTGGACTGATTTTTGAGTCAAAGAGACAGCTTTTGGGCTAGTGGACTGGTGGAAGGAGATGTTTGTCTTCATATCAAACTAGATTCAAAAGCACTATCTAGGATTATATGAAAGTAGGAGAAAAAAAGGAAAGTGACGTATGTCTTGTATTTCTCTTGTCTCTATGTCAGACAAGATATTGTTTGTCTTTTTGCACACACCTCAACAATCAGATCCTTAAATCTGAGATTTAATAACTGTGAAACTTCAGGATCTAAGACCTCATCTGAAATTAATATGTGTGTGCAAACTTCCTTGGGCAGAAATCATAGAAACCATTTTAGAAACACTCTATCCAACCCTGATGTCATGCTGTAAGGGTATTATACAGGTAACATTTTTCTGTGAATCTTTTAGACATTTCCATGATGTCACTCACTATTTGCACATGTGTATAGAACTACTCAACTATAATAACTTTTTGAAATATTTTAGTTTAGACTGCACATGCTTCCCAGAGTTTTTAACCTTTCTTTTATTAATATATCTACATATTATTTTGCCTGTTTAGCTTGGTGTTATCTCTCTCCATTTGTGCATCTCTCATACTTAACTTGAATTTTCAATGACTTTAGTCCTGGTATATTTGTTCTTGCCCTGTTTATAGTATTAGTTTCTAATAAGTTGTTCTGAAACAGTAAAAAGACAAGTTTGAGAGACTGCCTTATGGCATAAGGTTAAATATATCAACTAAACTCAAATACAAAAATGAAAACAATTTTATGGCTTAATTGTCTCATTAAAGCTTGCTATGAGCTGTGGAATTCTGACTTTCTGCAAATGTCTTTGAAGATGATATTTTCATTAATCATGCAGCAGCTTTTAATAGAATGAATTTATTTAGGGAATATTTGGCAATGTAATAGATCTCATACTATGTAAAACTTCAATTTTCCTTAGTCAGCAACAACTGTAAGTGCTGAGAGCACTTCATCTATCCTGTAGATACTTGAAAAAAGGGAAACACAGATCTTTCAAATACCTTAGAATCTCAGTATGAGAACTTAATGTGAGACTTCCATCTGGAAATTACAAGGCCAGATGGCTGTATAAATCCCAGCAGAAAATATACATCTGTCACTTTTTTGTATAACTGGTTCTATTTGAAGAAGGATTTATTTAATCAGCTTGGCACATCATTTAATGTGTTATTCCTATCAGGCTATAGCCCTTAGCTCTCTTTGCACCAAGTCCTCTTTCATTTGCACAATGCAATGGAGGTATCCATTTCTCTAACCAGATGCAGGATGACTATTGATCCAAATTGTTTTATGCGTAAGCATGATGAAGAAGAGCAGGTGAACATAGTTGAGTAAAATTCTTCAGTAAAGATTCTTGCTATCAAGTCTACCTAGATTATGAGCTTACCTCTTCTCTCCTTCATATAAAGACACTATCCAGAAAAAGCTTTAGCGGTGTAATGGAAATAAGCAAATTTACTTCATGGAAACATGCTTTAGAGTTCGATGCTACTTCTTTAGTCCAAAGGAACAAAAATGACTACTGAATCCAAAGTCTATCAAAATTTGAACTCATGCAAATATCTGTTTGGACTGTCTTCCTAAAAACTCTGTAAGCCAATACTTCAGAACAGGATGTGAACATGTACAAAAATACTAGTGAAGAAGAACATAAGGTGTGTGGACCTTATTATGGATTTTGTTATAATCTATACGACAAGTGACTTAACATATAGTCTGTAGACATTTTGTGTTTATACACATTTACATTTACATCAGATATATATATGTAGGTAAACCCACGCTCACACATGCATACATCACTATTGAGCTTTGCACACTTACTGGAACTTTACTACTGTCTTTTAAAAACTGTGCTTGGGTGTAATATTATTGCCTACCCTACTATAGCAATTTTCTTCTGATATATTTCTTTGATACAGATTTCACCTGAAAAACAGACAAACATGAGTTGATTACTTTCTTCTCTTTGCCTTTCACTGCAACACACTGTCATCTAGTCTGGTTCCTGCCTGAGAAAGCACAGGTGACTCTACACTTATGAGAGATGTATATTACAGAGCTACTTTCTTTTTTGTATGTTTACATTAGCATTTTAGTTTGGATCAGCATTTTTGAAGCTAATCTCCCAATTGCCCCTCATTACTTTGTTTTGGTTTGCATCGTGGAACAGACTTATGAAGCAGGACCTGGATTTCTTTTCAATGAAATAAAACCAAAAAATGCCAGCCAGGAATGTACCAAATGAATTCAAATCCAGAATAGTTCATTGGAGAAGACTACAGCTTACCCAAAGTTATCCCTTCCTCCTTGAAATTTATATAAAAGTCATTCCATCCTCAATAAAAACTTGTTTTACATATCTGCTCCTACTACTGGGCCACATTATTTCCTAGTGTAGACGTAAATTTAGCCTTTGAAACAATTTTTACAGTAATTCTTCCTGGAGAGGGCAGATATTTATGGACCTTATCTAAAAAAAGTATCTGTCAGCAATTTTTCAGAAAAGTCTACTGGTTCTGGTTTTCTCCCAACTCTTACCTAAACTAAATATAACGAGGATGGTGTACACTGCTAATTTGATATAAAAATTCTTTCCATCAAGAAAGGTGTCACTATGTAGAAAACCCAGGTCCCAACACACAAACTGTTCTTGGTTTTAAGATTTAGGTATTTGTTCAGACTTTATTAAAAAATAATAATTGGCAATATAGAATCAATTGAAGAAATGTAAAGATTAATTTAATAGAATTAGAAGAGTAAAACTTGTGCATGGATTGAATACTCTCATTTTTATAATCAATGGTTACTGTGTTGTCTTTTGAGCCATAACCTATAAGACATCAACATTACACAAGAATATTGAAATTTGTGTTTAACTTTATTCCCCCGAAGATAATTTCGGGGATGTCAGTGCAGTAAGAAAAGAAGAAAATTAATTGTCTCCCAGGATCAAAATCTGCCATACATTTAATTACATTAGATGTTCCTAAAACTTCCCAAGGAATGCTGGGAGAGCTGCCCAGTGGCTTGATTTTTAGAAGAGGCTGCTCACTAGGAACCAACAGTACACAGTGTAATGTACTATATGTAATGGAAGCAAATTATGTCATGTATGTGTGAATTACCTAGTTTATTTTCACAAATAGGTTTCAATTGTAAAAATTGTCATTTATTATTACAAATTTTTTAAGGAGACTCTCCTGTCAGGAGAATGAAATAGGTAACTTTAAATTATTTGGTACAATTATAACTCTTTCATTTAATGGCATACAAAGCAGCCCTTTTAATGATAGAACTTTTAACCTGCAGAACCAAAGGTTTCAAATTATCTTTGTCCTTATTTCATTTGTTCCCATCAGATGAAAATGAAATAAATCAGTTCTGAACATATTGTACTAATCTAAGTAAAGAGAATGAGCAGGCAATTAGAAAATTAAGAGCAAACCTATTATTTTCTGGAAATTAGTTAAAATGGCAAATGTAAATAAAAAAAAAGTTCATCTGAAGATGTTATTAATAAATTAAAGAGTTCAAATGAACAAGTTTGATGCAGTAACTACTGAAAGAAGACAATTTTCTGGCTTAGAGATGGTGTTCATTACTGATATTTTCTAATTAAAAGATTTGAGAAGATGTTCTTGCTGGCCAAAGGCTTCAAACTTTGTCCAGCCAGCATGATGAACCAGCCTACCTTGGCCTGCATTCTTGCCAAGGAGAGCACACTGATGGGGAGCAATATATCCACTTTTGGAGGCTCCACGTCTGGTCCTTCCAAGGGATCAACTTTACCTGATTTCCTTGCAGCATATTCATTTGCAACTTCTTCCACTTTCACTCTGTTTTTATAGTTACTGGCTCTTGGTTTTATTCTTCAGTTTGCAGAACAACAAACAATATTTTGAAAAATGTAATATGACTGACTATTATTCATAATAATAACCATTTAATAATAGTGTTTTTTAATCTAAAGGAGCATTATTAAAAGTACTTAGTTAAAGAGATTGATAACTCCTGGAGAGATCCTGGATGGCTCCATTTCTCCACAGCTGTACGCATACAATTAACTACTTACAAGTTCTATGCTTCTCACCCACAAAAAAAGAAAAGAACAGCACAAGCTTTTTGTATTTCAATTCTTATGAACATTAGCTCGCATGTTGTTTATCAGATAGAACCTATCAAGGACAGTCAAACAGGATTTCCCAGTTAGTACTAAAGTTGGCAGACAAGCCATCTTCTTTTTGTCTCACATAGCCTAAACTTTTAAAGGCATAAATTTCTGCTTGTTGTGTCTTAAAGAGGCTGTCTTCTACCAGCAGGAAAGATTATGTGACTAGATATTGGGGACAGCCTAATGGACCCTAATGGAGGGTTATTTGTATAGTTTAAGAATTATGTTTTATCTAGTTATCTGAAAATTGGGCATGTAGACAAAGATAGACAAAGATAGGCATCCAGATGATTCACTAATCAAAGAAAAATGATGCAGCTTCAGACAAATTGTCATACAACCTGAATTATGCTTTCAAGCATGTTGGAAAATTGCTCCTGAAGACACTTATGTCTCTGATTTTGTCAGATAGCTTCTGAGCATAACTGTGGATGCTTCATGATTGTAGAGGAAAATATTGTATAGATAGAAAATTAGGTTTTTTTCCACTTCTTAAAAACAGTGGTTGCATATTAAAAATTTCTGTGTTGCTTTAGGAAAGCAGATTTTCCAAAACCAGAAAACTTGAGAGTTTTCGACATAATGTAAGGAAGGAAAAAGTATGCGAAGATTTTTATATCACCCATTTGTGGTGATAAGTAGTTTAGAATTAAGTAGTGTAAATGTCACGGGAGCATTTTGTACAGATGTATGATGCAACTACAACCCGACAGCGGTTCCAGTATCTTGCTTTTGTTTCATTAATCATTGCTTTTCCTTCCACTTTAGTAAAAGAGCTCAAGGAAAAGACTGTTGCCATGAGACTTTGCTTTCATGAGTTTTGGATAGACCTTTCTAAATATAAGACCTATTGGAATTTAGTGTCATATTCATAAGTTCTTACTTTGTCCTTTTATACTCAAAGGTATGAATTGTATGAATTTATGGTATATATTTCTCCAGATGCGTACTATGCGTATAGTTCTGTAGGGTTTAGGAGAAGGAAAATTGAGTCTCAGAAGTTCTCCTCTTGTTACATAACAATAAAGTCTGATTTTGTCATTTTGTAAATATTTTTTTATATTTTATAGTCTCTAGGGCAAGTGAAAATGCACCAGCTTGATATTTCTTTTTTGGTTGTACTGCAGTACCAAATTTATTTCAATACTGGAAAGAGTATTTTTCTGACAAAACATTTAACATAGTCTGAAGAAGCCAGAGTATTATTCCCTGACTTTGTATATAATTTTTAGAATTCCGTTGTTCTGTTTGGTGATCATAACTAACAGTCAAAAGATTACTTATGGTTTATGAATACGAAAAGTAGTTTTCTCACATTGCTCATACTTAAAATGTAGTGCTTTCTGGATTTAGTCAACACTAACATGGAAAAACTGTACATAAGTACATTGAAACTATCTTGAGGTGATTGAAATGCCTCTGTGTTTTATAGCTGGTAGAGTTTACTAACCTGCCAGTATTCCTGGTTTAAATATATAGAATTTGAAGGCTGTGTCATCTGTCATCATTTATCAAACTCCTTGTTTGTAGCCTGTAGTAGACTAAAATAAGCAACCAGTATTGGTTTTAAACCAAAGATTTCTTTGAGGGATTCCAACGTTAGCAGAAGGTAGTATTTAGAATACAGGCACTGGCATTCCTCTGCCATGAGATGTTTATGACTCTGAAAGACAGAGTACAGATTTTGAGTCCGTTAGAGGAGGCAGCCCAGAGCAGTTCTCTGTGCTTTCACTGCGTGGTAGTTTCTACTTAGCACTCTTGACTTAAGGTACTAAATCCTAATGTCACTTCAGAAATGGATTTAACACTTCTCCCCTTGCTGATTCCCCCAAATTCTAGCAAAAATCATAAGAGGGGCAGTCCCTGTTGCTCTTCAAGAGTCTCACCAGACTCCCATATCCTGTTTGTTTATTTCTAGTGGAAGGAACATCTTAATACCTCTTGTGTGTTTACTCACTCTTGTTACCTGAGCAAGAAATTAATTCCCTTCATCTGACATGGGCTGGTCATGCTGTGTTAATTTCTGCTACTTTTTAGGTATCTGATAGCAATATTGTAAATATGAAGTACCCTGATTTTAGGGATCATCTCACCCAGAGAGGTAGAGTGCCTTGTCATGTCATATGGCAACAGTTTTTGTAATAGAAGATTTATAGGGTTAAAGTAATACATTTACCTATTAATTTTGCAGGAGTGAAGAAAAGTTAAAAAAATTTAATAGTCTCTGTCAGTTGTATGAAGAGTTCTTCTGCAGCTGTCTGAAGATTCTTTGATAAGTGCTTTTATTATCCTGTGAGCAAATATTAAATGAGCAAAGATCTAACTAGTTAGAGATCTATTCTTTTTTTATGAGCATTGTGAACAAAGGCTGAATGTCATGATAGCATTGGTACATCTATTATACCTACCACCTTCTGTGGACACTGCTGATTTTACAAGGTCTTCTTGTGACAAGGTACTCTGTCATAATTTCCGAATACCTTTGCACTTCAACAACTTGTGAACGCTGACTAACTCCGTCTCCTGCTTGTCATTCTGAGTAACTGCTGCCAACTTATATTCATCAGTCCTAATATTTAGGTCATTGGAGTATATTCTGAAGTTAGGAGATTAGTCCTAATGCCAAGTCTTGTGTTAGTTATATATGTCATTATTTCTGTGAATTTTTTTCATTCTAGGGAGTTTCTGTTTACACAGAGCCTACCTTTAAAGTATCTTTTGCTTCTCATGTGTAACTTATATGGGTGTTGATTTAATCAAGTATTCATCTACAGTAGTTAATGTTATATGCTATTGGAACTATAAGTATATATGAAAAGCTATTATTTTGGGCCTTATCCAGAAGTGGCATTAGTCTGCCTTAGTTTTTTAAAGACAATTACCTCAGTGGTCTTCCTGAGTTAAAACAACTGTGGTTCCTGTTCATGCTAAAGTAAAGCAAGTTCAGGTTAATGCATTGATTCCTGTGTGTAAGAGAGTGAATGGTGGAGATGGGTAAGTTATGCAGAACAGCTTGTATCAGTGAAGCAAGCTGTAGCATCACTGTTTTTCAAGCACACTATTTTTTTCAGTAGCAGTCAAATGTAAGGCAAGGCAAAAATCTGCAAGGCTGTCTCTTACCAACAAATGAAAGAAGACACTAATGCAACTGTTCTCTGGGCTGACCAGAAGTCAGAACTGAATCTCAGTCCCTAATTATCATCTCCTTTTTTGGACAGGTAACCTATGATGTTTCCTTTCAAATATGTTATTGACTGTGACTTCAATTTGGCATTCATAGTCCGGATCTTCAGAGGCAGTGGCAGCCAGCTTTCATAAGACATATTTCAGTAAAACAGGCGTTCTGTATTTCACGTTTGCAAAACATTGCTTCTGTCATATCAGCTCTCTAATTTATGTGGCCTGTACTAACTCCTTCCTCACTAAATGATAGTCAGAAGTAGATTGCAAAGCATAATGAAGAATACTTCTGACATCAGCTGTGAAGGGGCAGCTGCGGCTCCACCATTCAAAATGCTCAGAAATTGTTTTGCGCTGTGGAAAGATTATTTCTGCTAGCCATACAGAAACGTGTAAAATCAAGAAACAGAAAAGGCTAAAGGCAAACAAAGGAAAACAAACGCAGAGAATCTGTTTTGCTGGGTTCCTAAACATCCAAAGCATGTGGCCTGCAATAGTTACTTCATCCTTAACATGCTGTGCTCACCATTAAGCTGTTAGTGGGTTGTAGATGCATTTCCAAGTTAGGTGTTTAGTCTTCAGACAAATTATCTGTACCTTATATGGATAATTTTGTGACAACTTTAATTCTGTGTAGAACCTAGGATTCAAATATCCGTTCTAGTACTCTGTATCATTAGTGTCAGCTGAGAGTTCAACAGTGGCAGCGCACAGAAACTTAAAACCTTATCGTCTTTTTCAGAGCAATCCTTTGGGCTGTTTTTAATGTGAAGTAGTTCTGGAAAACACATTTTTTTAAACCTGCTGTTAGACTGTTTTCAAAAGCCAGAAGGAAGTGAAGGAGCTGGAATTTAAATGCAATTCCTACCCCTCAGATAATAAAAAAATTCTATCTGCAAAATCTAAGGATTTATTTCAGAATTATTTCAGGACTGGTCATCTTTATTTCAGGTTATTATGATTTCATTCCTGAATAATAAAGGTTATCTCAGAGTCCATTGTTTTATATGTGAAGTTAGAACTGGTTTTCCCCATGTGTGTAGCTTTATTTACTTACAGTTTCATCTACCAAGTCAGTTAATCTCATAAGTTCTTTTTCCAGTTCTTCATAATAAACATTTGTTTTTATTACTGTTCCCTCACTTCATTCCTTTCTCTATATTGTTTATTAATATATTGAACAGTAGAAGCCTTAACACAGTGAAATGGCAAAGACTTTCATTTACATCAAATAAAGACAATTTTCCTACTGTCTTCTTCTTACCTTCTAATTACATATTTATTCTAGGACCTTCCCTTCTACCCAGTGTCTCAGTAATTTCCCTAGGAGCCTCTGAAGGATTTGGAACACCTTGGAAAAATCATTTGGAGGTCCAAGTACACAAGATTTATCTGTTTGATAAATGTTTCCTTAACATAAGACACCTGAAAAACAGATACAAAAAAGTCTCTTTATTGTATATGCAATAAGTCTCTGTTTTAGGAAATTTGTACGTTGACTATGACATGTTGGGAAAGTTAGAATATGTTGGATTATTTTTGTCAGTATTTCAGATTATATTTTAACAATTCTATAACCATGGAAGTGTTGGTGAAAAGTGATGAGATTTTGAGAGTTTCAATTTGACAAAAGAGATTAATGTAAAATGTTAGATTTTATGTATGTAGTTAAGAAAAGCTTAGAAAATGCTTGAAGAAATTAAGGCGGTGTGGACGGAAAGGAAGGTTTATTTAAGGAACACTTACTTTGAAGATTTTATATGGGAACTCTTTTCAGGCCCTGTGGTTTTCTCTGGCAGTGCCAAGAGAAATGCAATAAATAGCTGCCTTGAGTTTAGCAATAAGGAATATTAATTCTACCTCTTGATTTCTGCCAAAAAGTTAACTGGGCCATAGGTCTGTTTCAGGTTAGCTGGTTTTGTTTTGTTTTGTTTTAATTTATTTGCTTTACTTTGCTTTATTCAGTAGGTTTTGGGTTTTGTGCTTGCTTTGCTTCAGTCATGAGGCATATTTTGTTTTCTTTTCAGTTAAGGGCAATGCAATTATGTTCCTGAAGGATAGAAACTCTCTTAGTTATATGTTGCATAAAATGTGACATTAGATTTGTCAAGGTAAAGTGTCTTGACACTCAACAAAGCAGAAAAAGCTTTTCAGGAAAGGATGCTGCTTCTAGAATCTCAACAATATATTAATGGCATCTCTAATGTAATTGCATGACATTCCTTTGAAGTTCCAAAGAGTTTTATCTGGTGTAAAAATAAAATAAGGAGGTGAATGCTGTTCTGAATTTTCTCCAATTTTTGTTTAATTCTCACTATAAAATGTTTAATTTTCTTGTGAAACCTGTCATTTAGACATAATTTTCCTTTTTTTCCAGTATTTATTTTTTATTTCAGATACCAAAAAAATCAACATAAAAAGGCAACTGAGGGAAAAAGTAGTCAGTGAGTGGTATTCAAGACTTTTCAGTTTGCTGCCAAAGTGAAGCTCATCACAGTTGTGAAGGAGCAGGTCTGGCTTTTCACCTTAAACCAGACTTTTCAAGTGGATCCATCACTCTGAAAAATTATAGTTTCTCATCACACCATCATAATTTTCTTCTAGAATAGTCTGAGAGTTCCAACTTGCTGAAAATAAGTAAATTATATCTGATTCTTTCAATATATTATTTGAACTGTCCATTTATACTTGCTGGTGTTGCTACCAAGTAAAAGATCAGTCTAAACACTTACCTGTTGGAGAATTGTATTTTTTGAGAAGATATTTGTAGAGCATGTTGAAAACATCATTTTCTCTACTTCCTAGTGGTCAGTTTTTACTTACAATAAGCATAAGCTGATTCCTATAAATTGAATGAAATTACAATTTTAATGGAAGTGATACCTAGTCTGCTGTAATTAAGAAAAATGTCAGTTATGTTCTGGTGTTTATGTGGTACTGCACAAGTTTATCTTCTGCAAGAATTAATCACGAAAGCTCTTACCTGAAAATGTGCAATGATACATAGTATGTGTTTAAGTAGACATAAGAGAACAACTTAATTTGAAAAACTTCCTCATTGGTTCATTGAGGAGGATTTTGCATTTTTACAGCTCTGTCTGTAGGCAATAACTGTTTGTGCTTTGTAATTCTCTGGAGATTTCTCTTTTACTTTTTTTAAATATCTTTCATGTGTTTTAATTAATTTTTATGACGATGAAGCACAGACAGTTTTTTAGAAAGTGTTTGGCTCAGAGCATTTTAAAAGAAAAGGTGATAATTACTATACTTCTTTTCCTATTGCTAGCTGTATGATATTGTCACTTCCTCCTGAACTAGTTAGCATATATGGGTGTCTTAATTTTTTATTTGTTTGTTTGTTTGTTTGTTTGATGTTGGGAAGAATTTACATTTCCAAATTCTGCCAAGACTGAAATTAAATTAGGTGTCATGTTTTGTGTAATCTGAAGGTAAAGCTGACTAAACAAACCTTAATCTTAATAAAAAGAACACAAGAATCAGAAATTGAGTTAAGGGTCTATGAAGAATGAAATAGGCTTCTCATGCATATCTATGAAGCTGAATTTGTGGGAGCGAATGAAGGAGGTAAATGGCTTTAGGATCTTTGATCTTCCAGCCAGACTTTGTCTCACAGATATTCTTATGTGCCATGCAGGTGTCATTACTGAGATAAGTAAATTGAAACCACTCCTGAGATGAGAATGCTGCGTATACACAGGTCAATAGCACATAAAAAAATGTATTTGAATTCTGCAAGGCTGAAATTCTTTCGTTATATATAAAGAAAATATATCACAGTAACAGTTAGGACCATATCAGCTACACATCTTCTCAGTTACGAGCTGAGTAGAGCTTACAGAGAATAGATTTTCACATAGAATTTTTTTTGTTGCTACTGAAACTCATATTATGTCGAATGTATATAGTGAAATTCTTTGTGAGTGAAATATAAAACAATATTTCTAATGAAAACTCCATGTTCTGTGCCTGAATATGAACATAATAGTTTTAATGTGGGTGAATATTTTTATTTTTTTTTTTTTTAACTTGCCAGTTGATAAACAGCTGGCAGAGAATAAGCTAGTGCTGTACTCTGCATGCATCATGCCATGGATGCTATCTAAATACTACAAAGTGCTTAATTCTTTTTTGTACTTAAACCACACATTAGAAAATGGCTTTCAGGGAGCTGATAATGCAATGCATGGGAACTAGATAGGTGAACAGCACTGAATGTAAAATTGCTTGAATGACAAACATGCATCCTTGCATCAAAGCCAGGTCCTTACTCCCAACTTTCACAGTGCTGTTCATCCCCATTTTTCCAAATGGGACATGTTTTCTGTTTTGCTAGTATATTCAGTGAATTTCGAGTCTGGCTGTTATTGTGAGAATTGTTTCTGAAATCTTCTTAATAAATAAATATTTGCTTGGAGGAAATGATATGCAAAAAGAATTAGCCTTCAATAGCAGGAAGACAGGTGTATAAACAATGTATCATACCAGCCACTTTACTTTGGACATGGAGAACATAATTTAGAAAGAGTTTGTAAATGATTCATTCATTGAGGTTATGTTCCCTGTCATCATCATCATAATAATTTTTCCGTCATCTTTGAATGATTAAGAATGATGTCTTCTTTCAGCTAATGTTTTACCCTTCTTCTCATTTTTGCAAAAGTCAGTATCAATACCTAACCTAATCTGTCAGCCTTTGAAAAACACTCCTACTTTGAAAGATCTCCAGTCAGAAAAAAACAAATAGGAAGCTACTATTCAGTGGCTGTTTCCTGTATTTTGAAAGTGTCATATGATGTCTGGATGGATAGATGGACAAACACAGAGTAACAAAAGGCAGTTCAGATGTTGCTTTTGAAGGAACCTCTCTACATCATTGCAATACTGGCCACTTATAAGAGAAATTTGAAAAGGAATAAGTTATTATGTGAGCTAGTGATGATAAAATTTATAGATGTCTTTATATGTGCCTGACCCTTTCCAACAGCACGTGGCTGTCAGATAATAGCTTTTTGGAATTCCCAGAATTTCAAAGAATAATGAAGTAAACAATGAGTAGAGATAATGGAACTATTCCTTGCAAATAGTCTGAGGAACTACTCCTTCCTCAGACTTTCTTTCACCCATTTTCCCTTTTTTTTTAGCTCCTTGTAAACAGAGACTGATTCAGTAGGAATTTCCACATTTGTTTGGACAGTTTTTTGCAAGAATATATTTAAATTTATGAGGTTTCTATTTATTATTTGTGAGAGTTCTTTAGAGCATCCAATGTTAGGCTTTTGTATTGTGTTGGTCACTTCATCTTATGCTTTGTTCACATTTCTTAGACCGCTATACTTATTACTTAATACAAAACAAATGATCATAATTTCAAAGCTTCTCTTGTTTTCCTGAATTGTGTCATAATGCTATGGATGATGTAACACTGTTCCTTCAATAGATTCATTGAAAATAACAGGTTTATTAATAGGAAATAGACTCTAACAACATCAATAAAGTCAATATTTGCTTTCACACTGCTCATACTGCTTCCCAGCACTTGCCCTACAGGATTAACCAGTATCCTCTGAAAGAAGTAGCTTTTGCTGCGAGAAATAACCAGTAGTTTTCTGACTGGCTGAAAGATAGCAGGAGAATAATGGGGTCAAGATTTATGAAATCTCTTCATTATTAGTGAATTTAGATTCAGTTATTACAGGACAGTTATTGCAGAAGAGGCAGGCACAGACTTGTAGAACACATTTTTCAGAAATGCTGTGGCTGCATATGTGTGAGCTCTATCTCACACCTGCTAATGAAAGGCTGGGTTCTGGTCTGTGCTTTGCTTGAAAAAAACCTATACAGAGCCTCTCAGTTAACCTCTGATATGGAAGGAGCATCAAGTTTGCCTTTTGTTTTGCAAGGCAGGGCTTCTTCTCTTCCTCAGTTCTTTCTATCACATCTTCCTTCCACACCTTCCACATCTCAGGTTTCACTGTCTGGTTTACATCCCATCTCGCCCTGCATCCCAGGACTCTCTGGAAATCACACTGAAGGACTGTGATCCATGGTATGGAAGAAGTTTGCAGAAGGTTCTCATGAGCATCAGGGACCAAAATGGCCCACCTTCTCAGCAGGTAACCAGGAAAATACCTCCTCCTCTTTACATCCATTAGTCATTTGTTGCCTATCACCAGAAAGTTGAGGGTAGCTCCTGAGCAGTTCCAGGAAAAGTTGAGTTTAATCTCTGCTCTTTAATAATGAGGGAACATTTCTCCTTCAGTGTTGCTTCTGGGGGAATACTCTAAAAGAAAAGCAGTCAAGCTTTGGTGCAAAGGGGGGTTGTCCTTACAAAACAGGTTTCTGCCTTCTAAGTCGCTTGAATGGAGACTTGAGGGAGTCTCTTCAACCCACTGTTATTTGCTACAGTTCTAAAGTTCTTAAGATATTATCTAGGTGAAAGGAGAGGGGAGAATAAGCAATCAGAATAGAAAGTTTCTGAGGAAAAGGTGGAAGCGCTGGGCCCCATTCTATGTGTGCCTATGCACAATTACTCTTAATAGGGAACTACGTGTTTAAATTTAAAAGTTTTCTCAAGAACCTCACTGAGCTGGGCTAAGTGTGTGCTTTCATATGTAGGAAAAGGCTGGGGTTCCTTTTATTCTTTAGTAAAATGAAACCCATGGGAGGTATCTCTTGTTCTGCTGTGCATGTGGAACTTCCTTTCCTGACACACTTCTACTGAAGAACTGCACAAACTGCTGCAGCTCATTGCTTTCACAGACTCGCAAATAGCTTGAAGCACAGGAACTGAGTCAAATGCAAATATACTGAGTTCCTCTCTAGGGCTTTTACAATTATTTGAGGTAAGATAGAAATGAATTTGCACATTTGCTTTTGCTTTTTGTTTTCAAACTCAAAAAAATATTTATTAGCTAAATTTTTATTGAAGGAAAGAGAAGATTAAATGTTACATCAACACACTGATATGTAATTTAATGAGATTTTTCCAAAGACTGAAACAGATGAGGGAAGATTAATTTCAATTGACTGAAGGCATTATAAGAGAATTCTATATTCTTTTTTCTTTTTTTCTCTCCTTTTCTGGCTTCTTCTTTCCTAATACTGTTGTTGTATGACAAACTCTTTTTCGCAGAAGTACATCATCACAGAGAATCTGAAATTGCAAGTTTGGGGTAAATTACATAATACAGAATTATGAAAAGAACAAAACACTGAGACAGGTGACATGTAAGTTACAGTTGTTGAATGATAGTGTAGCTTGAAGTTTAGAAAATGGCCCGCAAGGAGAAAGTGCTCAGATGACTACTATATAAAGAGGAAGAAATTCTCTCACCATAAAAAGGAGAAAAGTGTTTCAGTGCTCTGATTGTGGATATATTTATACAATAGTTACTCTCTGTGTGCAATCTTATGTACAAATGCAAATATTTATCACCGTGAAGATACATCTTCGTTAGAGATGTACCAGTAGACATGCAGAACCATGCATGGAAATATACAGTGCAGCCACTTGATGATTATCAATAGCAGAAGCATAGATCATGTTGGAAAAACAGATTGTGTTAATCTGACACCCAACTCGGGCATGAAAACCAATGAAGCTGAGTGGAATCGGGCTAGTGGAATCCTTTCCTCTCTATAACTTTTGAGCAAAAGTTTCAACAAGAACAAAATATTAGGGGAATCTAGGTTAAACTCCAATCTCTGTGTTAACAAAAAAAATGGAGATAAAAATGTGAGAAAACCAGAAATGCATCAAGGAATCTAGAACAAAAATTTTAAACTTTTATATCTGAAATGAAGTTTGTGTTTCAGAATGTATGTATTTTGAAAGAGCATGTATGTAAAGGGCTAAACTACACAGACTTAGAAAACAGTTCAGTTAGAGAACCCATGTAGTGTAGTAATAAGTGTTTCCAAAAATAAGCATTAAGTGTTAACCTCAGCATTAATACATTGTGATACCTTTCACCTTCTTTGCTGAAAGGTAGAAGAGAAGCATGTCCCTCCATGGCTTTACTTGTCAGATATATGAACCTTGTATGTTTGTGGTCAGTAAAAAGGAGAGATTGGCACATGAAGAAGTAATTTCTAAATGTATTCAGTAATAGAAAAGAATGTAAATTCATTATAAATAAAATATAACACTTTCAAGCATAACAAAAATCTCCACCAAGCCCAAGCAGTGTACTCTTTCACTATGATTTTTTGTTCTTTGTCCCTTAGTGTACTCACACTTTTTTTGGCTTTCTGCACATTCAGTATGCAACTGGCAGGCAGTGTTGCAACAGTTCAATATCTGAATGATTGCAGTGGTGCAGAATATATTTTAAATGAACCAAAGCAACATTCAATCAGTTTATTCCCATTTAAGCTGTGAAAAGAGTTCATTATATATAAAGTTAGATTTGTTACCATAGTTAGCATATAAACTGTATACCACTTCTAATTCTAAACAGTGTTGCGGTGGAAGATATTGAAGCATAAAACAGCTTGATTTTGCTTTTAAGAACACTAAAGTCTGAAAGATAATCCTGTATACCATGTAGTGTAGTAAATGGGTATTACTGCTGGGTGGACTCACTTGTCAGCATTTATCCCATTCCAGTATCTTGTCATATAAGAAGACACCAAGGGAAAAACATTGCAAGAATTTTCTGAGTCTTCACTAACATATGTTCTTCTAACAATATATATTTTATAATCTGCTGTAGAGAGTGGAAATTCGTATTTCAGGCTTCCATTTAAGAAAAAAAGTTTTATGGCTCTGAGGCACAGTGCTCTGTCAAATTAGAACATCTATCAGAAAACTGTCATTAGTGCAAACCTACCTTTTAAGTATTAACAGTGTATGTGAACAGAGGGCCCATCTGCACTGACTTGTATTGCACTGTTCTTTGTATTCAACAGATAATGTTCTTTTTTGAAAAGAATTTTATTTATTCACTTCAGGCTAGGTTTTAATTATAGTCTGACACGTCAGAAGATAGTATATGTTTCTGAAGCCCATTAGGGTTCTTTCCTACTAAGACATGGGAAAAGTGAGTGACTTGTTTTAATGCATTTGTATTGTATTTGGTTGGGCACTGGAGCCCCACCAGCTCAGACTAATGAGCTGCCTCTTGTTAGCTATGCTGTGGCTCTTTACCAACACAAAATGACCAGCAATCCTTTCTGATCCTTTCTGCCATCTGAACATACAATCACATACATTTTTGTCTATTTTTAATGGGGTTTTGTTTGGGTTAAATTTCTTTTGACACAGGTCCATCTTACAGGTGTAGAGCTGCTAATTATTTTAAAATAGTCATTTTCTTAGGTCAAGTTTTGAATTTCCTGTTAAGGCCAGCATCCTTTCTCATAAAAGTGATTTGTCTGAGGAGAAAGAACGCCTTTTTTCTTGCAACTTTCTATGGTGTAGGGGTAGTAGGGAAGGTGAATCTATTGGAGAAAGTCTGTGAAGATTTACCATAGTCATGAATAAACAAATACAAAACAAATGGAGCTTGAATTTCTTCTGCCCTTCACTTTTGCTGCATTAAATTCCCGTTTTGATGCTGTTGTGCATGCTTTTGATAATTCTTCAGTAAAATAACTGTGAGAGGTAGAAGCTGATATGTTTTTCCTCTATCTCTAAGAAGTAAATCTAGTAATAGCAGCTTGTTGTTCTTGTTTTTTAATGTAGAAGTTACCTTACTCTAATATCATTGGGCTTCTGCCATTTTGAGTCTTCTCCACAGGATTAGAATCTTGAAAAGTAAGCAATTGCTACAAATTGATACACTTTTTGATACAGTCCACACATATATGGTCTCTATTCTGTCTTCTTATGGAGCCAGTTTTGGCATCCTCAATGATCTCAGACTACTGTGTCCTTGTCCCCAACTACTTTATCTAGTCACAAGAGTAAAAAAAAACTACTTTAAGATACAAGAAATTTGTATAGTGTAGAGAAAAAGCAACAGGTCTCTATACCTCTTAAGTTTTGTTTGTTTCCCTTAGGCTAGGCATGAGGCACTATAAAAAATTCCTATACGTCCTACGTGCAAGTGTTAGGAATTAAATGGACCTTGCATTCTCCACGCATCCTTGTACACCTGAAAAACATCAGCTCCCAAGTCTCACTTGTATGAAATATCTTAAAGATCACAATTCTCAATTATTCCTGTTTTCTTTATATATGTAAGTGAAACTACTGTACCCCAGCAGAATTGCTTACATGCAATTAGGTGAGAAGGGACTATTTAGATAGGATTCAGCATCATTGCTACTTAAGACAGTCCATCTTGTCTGACTGCATTTGAATATTATCTAAGTAATAACTATGTTTCTTACCGGACCTTTGGCTACAATTCCTGTTGGCTTAAATTTTACTACTATAAAATGGACAGAAACATCATTGTTCATTTTGTTACTCAGAGGTTTGCCCTTTTTCTAACATGTGACCTTTTTGCCATATTATACATGTGTCTTTTTAAAACCATCAGCTAAGTCAAATATTTAAAAAAAAAACCAAAACCAAACAAGCAACCCCAAAACCAAAACAGCTCCAAACAAAAAAACCCCAAACTTTATGGCTGTTTGATAGGCAGTTAATGTGATAAGAAAAATTCCCAGACATCTACACAACAGAATCTACTTATGGCATGAACTTTTTCATCAAGCTGTGTTTCAGTTTGGAAGCCTCTGCTCTGTTCTGCCTGGAAGCTCCATTGGTGTAAGCACAGTGCAGAGAGCAAACTGAACCGCTGCCTATTCCTCACCAAAAAGGGCAGATTAGAAAATGCTGGTATGAATTTGAACACCTGAAAAAAAATATTTGTCTCTTAGAGTTTGAGTTAACCTCAAAAAGCTTTCAATTTGTCTGGCAACTGTTAAAATGATTGCTTATTTTTTTTTAAATAAATTAAATTTCTTTCTGTTTTAAGAAGATATATGACATGTGTCTGCTTTGTGTTTTGACTTGTATTTCTTTGATTTGAAGGTCTGAAAAACTGCAGTTAAAAAATTCTAATATCACTTTTATTTGGGTGTTTCCCTTCTTTTTTCTTTTTTAGGTGAAAAAATGTTAATGTTCTAATGTTTCTTTCCAGAATGGCCAAATCCTCTGTACTGTGGACAACTATCCCCTAGAAATAATAGAGTTTCCACAAAGCTAGAAGGGGAATACTGTCCAGTTTACAAAGATGATAATAACAGTGCAGAAACACCAGCTAAGTTGAGTATTACTCTCCTGAAAATAAGCAACTTCTGCAACTATCTAGCGGAGGATATAGCTTACAAATTTATGTACCTGCCAAGCACCTAGAAGTACTGCTGATTATAAAATGTGGACTAAAATATTTGATTTAAATATGTATGCTGACTAAACTTTTTCATGATCATGGGCATCTGCTGCATAATTATCTTTTGATATAGCTAAGTGTTATGGATAGTTGAGAAACATAATGAAAAAATGTTCTTAAAAGCCCTTTACTATTCAATTTATCTTCTGTTCTGATATACATTAGAACATCTTATATATTAGTTTAATAAGTTGATCTGTAAATTTTCTTTTACCTTTTCCATTTTGGTCAAGAAGCCAGGAAGAAAAGTCAGAAGCATGGTGTATCTTTGAACTTCAGTGTTCAAGAAGCAATTGAAAGTTCTTTTTGAAATTCAAACACATTTTAGTAGGGTTTTATTTTAATTGAACTGTTCTAAACAGGAGTTCTAGAAAAGAAGTATGTACGTGATCTGTGGGTTTTTTTCTTTCCCTCTTTTTGTACTTCTATATTACAAAGAGCAGTTTGATTTCATTTTACAAAGCTCTGTTGATTCCACGTTAACATTGTGATGCTTTCTTTCTATCAATCAGAGTCAAAATGAAATAGCAGCATAGCACAGTTCCTTGAGATCTAATGGTGAGACATTTAAAGCCCATCCCAGATATCTTACCATTTCTGCACATGTATTCAAAAGAGGATAGAGAATGCATAGGTATAAGAAAACTTTCATGAAAATTATGCATTGACCTAATCAGGTGTTTTCCTTTCATGTGCATGTGCACACATTTTTCACACACAACAAAACTTGTCTGTTTATCTTGTCCAAGTGCATAACATCAAAGTAGAGCCCTTAGCAAGTGCCTTTATGACATTATGACTGTCTATGTACCCAATTCTGAAACAGTCTTCCAGCAGAAATACCTTAACTTTTTGTTACAAAATGGGATTTTTAGTATGTTTACAAAAAAGATTATACGCAGTTATCAGTTAGCTAAGAAAATCCAGCAGCACTGTGTCCTTTATTTCTATAAAGGGCATGAAGGTATATTCTGAAAGGTATATTATACAAAGATTGTGGTGCTCTTTCAAAAATCTGGAAAAGCTACACCTTTAAAATTCAGTATATCACATTCCCTAAAGTACCAACCCCTATTAACCCATGGACTGTAGTTAAAATTGAAGCCGTTGTTCTCAACCTTGAAGATCTGCTCTTGAAAGCTGCTTATTTGACTTCAAGGAAGGGTCTTTGCACCCAGGCTCTTTCCTGTTTTCCCACTGTATCAGTTGGTCTAACAGGAGATCTATATTATTACTGTTATAACAGTGCTTTTGTTATAACCTTAATACATCATTGCTACAACATCACTGTTGCATATATGCAGTTCATTGTAAATGAGGGGTTTTTTTGTGCAAGCAGGAGTGTGTGAGCAGAATTTAGACATAAATATCCGCATGCCCAAGTACAATTTGTACAGAGCTTCAATGGCACAACCTTTCTTAAAGGGATGTGGAAAACCATTGTGCTACATTTGCTGCACCTGAAATGATAAAATTGGTGCTGTTCTCCTCCTTCATTTACTTTCTAACCTTATGTCACCATTTGATTACTACAGTAGAGTACTTTATAATGGTATAATTAACATAAATAACCTAATTAACATAAATATTGATGCACATGCACAAATGCCAGATCATTAAACTGCATTCACAAAATATTCAAAAAAGGTATACTTATTCACAAAAGAATGCACTTGTTATGCAGAACCAGCAAAAAATCAGGTATGTGGTGTTTAAAAATCTGCAGTTATATACAACTAACATAGCAATGTAAATATTGCAATCAGAAAGGGGTTTTTTTATGACACCACAGGGTATGGTATAAAACAGACCAAGATTTTACAGTTTTTATTGAAAATGCTAATTTCTGTTGATTTTATATCTTCCTGAGTTAGTTGGAGAATATTTAGTCAAAATAATATAACACTTTAAATCTTTAATAGATAAGCTATGGTAAACATTGATATATATCTACTGAATCAATGTTTACAGCTGAGTTAAATGCTTTCATAGCTATGACACTTTAAACATGTTACAGTATGTATTTAGTAATCTGAAATCCCACCTACTATGGAATAGGAGCAATGCAGTATATCTCAATCAATTATACTTGCAAGAAGTGTAATGATTAATGTAGATGTTTTGGACATTTTTCTGAGGGGTGGGGTGGGGGTAGGGGGTTTGGTTGGTTGGTTGTTGTTTTTTTTAACTGAGCCAAAAGAAGCATCAACTTTCTCTATGGACATCACCTTCTGTAATAATAAGAATTCTTAACTGAAGGTAGAATTCTTCCAAATAAAGCCTACTGTGAGTGGAACATAAATGATACACATACCTTGGACTGGCTTTGTGTAAATCTTACTTAAAAAAAAAACCAAAACAAACCCCAAAACCAACAATAACAAAACTTTTCTGTAAAGGAAGTTTCATCAGATTATATAATTTTCCTGCACTGTGCTGAGAGTGTTCAAAAGAACCATTACTAGTGAAACTGAAGTAAACAATTGTTTGTGGACGCACAACTGATAGAAACAGAGCATAAGTTAAAGCAAATAAGTAGCTGTATGGGAGGACATTTGTGGATTAAGCTTTTTGATGTAGATGGTTTATAAACTAGAAGAAATCTTGACAAAATTTATAATCTGACATTTTGTTTAATGACTGTATAACCAAAGTGTTACAAAAAACTGAAGTTAATCTTATAAAAGCACTCAGTTTGTACACATTAAAGGAAGAATGAGGTGAACATATTGACAGTTGGTATGAAGATATTTTAAATTAATGTGCAACATGACTCATTAGAGTACACTGAATAGTCACTAATGCTAATATGTAATTCATATATTGAATGAAACTGTTATATTAACACCTGTAACAGACTTCAGAATTCAACATTCAATATGATTTCAGCAGTCTGTGGTGTTAAAATAATGTCCCAAAAACTTTAACTCAATATATTTTCAGGAAAAAGCAAGAATAAAATAGTCATTAAAAAGTATTTTACCCTATAAATGTTCCTACCATGATTATGAAATAAAATATTTTATTATGTATCTTCAAATAAATTTGTATTAATTACTCAGTTTCTGTCACTGCAAGCCATGTACAGTTCTTTATTGACCTAAATGTTCAAATTCAGCTCTTAAATGCAAGCTCTCCAAACAACTATAGTAAAACTCAGGTATGATACATGGCTTATGAATAAACAAAACTGGGATGATTATGTATAAAGTGGTGCAAAAGTTATATCTGAAATATGACTTCGTAGTCTGCATTATATATCTATAAAATTATTTTCCACAATTCATTTTCTAATTTTACTTTAAGCATTCAATTTAAATTTAGAAGCATTAAAAAATTTATCAATATTCTGTCACGACATTAAAAAAATGTTTAATACTGAGACTAGGGAGTAGAAAACATTAAAATGTTGCAGTTATGTGTTTCTACATTTAACCTCTGTTTCATAATACAGGGTGTCATCAAGGTGTCCATAGATAAGTGGCCTTGTTTAGATTTCACACATGGCTAATTCAGAACTAACTTAAAGGAAATCAGTGGACATTTATTACTACAATTTGAAAAGTAATTGAATAAAAGTAATAGAGAATCTTAAAACAAATTAGAAAGAAAGCTCTAGAAATGAAGTGTGTAGGGTCAGTACCTAATTATTCATCTTCTTATTAACAGTGCCACTGTGGGGACCTGTACTGATTTGTGCAGATTCATCCAGATGAAATTTAGATATTGCCTTGAGACAACTGATTGGTTGTCCTGATGGCAGGATAACTCTTGTGCTTGAATTTGCAGGTCTCTCAAAGAACATGGGAAGAATTGTTGGCAAAAATGAGGCTAAATAGAAAGACTATTTATGTAAATTTGGAGATATAAAGTAGTCCAAGCATGACTATCACTGAAAAGCATAGCAATAGTGTTGTTATAGCTTTACATTTAAGTACTACCTGATTATAAGCAAAACCTTCCTTAAGTGTTGTGGCCATAAAAATGCTTATTATAAGTGTTCTTCCACACAACAAATTTATTGACAAATTTTTTGTGGTCCAAGGTATAAATGCTGTATTTCCCTTGTTTAATTAAATTATAAAAGAAAAAGCAAAGAGTTCTTTAGGGTTATGTCTTATAGTATTGCTGCATTTTAAAAATTGTTATATGTGTCAAAGCATGGAAATATAACTGCTTTAAATTTCATAAGTTAGAGTTGAAACAGCATATAACAATACCGATGTATCAGGCATTTGTTAAATTATATTTTGCATCAATATCTTTATCAAGGCTTAGTATTCCAGTGATGATTTCAATTAAAAGAATCGTCTTCAAATACAGCATTTTTCTTGACAAATGTGGCTTTTGAAATATTCTAAAGTAGAGGTTTGTGTATGGCTATGGAAAATCAGAGGTATAATTTAGTTTTTTATGGTTATGACTAGTCACAAGGAAATCAACGATAGTGGGGGACAAGATGAAAATTCACTATTAAGTATGCATTCATATGCATTTGCAAATTAAAATGTGTTGATATTAAATTGTGTAGTAGGAAAAATCAATACTTTCCTTTACCTCATTGGATTTAAACAAGTACACCAGTTTAGCCATGCAGGCAAGTACTTCACTAAACATAGCTGATCTCTGGAAATGTGGATTTTGTCGGAATTAAATTGGAATGAAAGATCATACACAAAAGACAAGAAAAACTTGGTTCTATGTCTTTTTCTTTGCAAAAAAATACTTTAAAAAGGTCCATCAGAATTATTCACATTGAAATATAGGATTACAGGCCCAGGTCATGTATGCTTTTCTTACTGGCAACCTGTATTAAGAACAGGAAGTTAATTCAAGCATAACATCCAGTGAACATGACTTTTGTTTAATTTATAATAGGATGATTGTATCTATCCTTCCCCCTATAGCAGCTTGTCCTTTTCCACTGGTTTAGAAGCCTGAGTTAATATCCTGAGGAATAAAATAGCATAACTTCCCAAAGCACTGTAATTACATCTCCAGAGAAGAATCAGAAAAGATCTTAAAGATGGTACAGTGCAAGATGTACTATTAGGAAAGAAGCTTCTAGTATAACCTTCTGCATAGGTAGTTTGGAGCTTCCATTTCTTTGCTACTTTTCCAGTGCAAATCTGGTTACCTGTGAACTGAAGAAACCACTTTGACACGAGGGTTCAAAATTCAGGAAATGAATTCTGGTTTTCTCCAGAACTCAATGGTTAAGTGTAAAAGTTCAAAAATTCCTTCACAGCTGAGGTTAGCTGGCAACCATTCAGTATCCAAGGCATTGATAAGAAATGGTGATAAACTTTGGGAGCTTTTTCTTATTCCTAAAAACAGGACCTTCCCCTAAGACTAGCTAATTGAGCAAATAAGAAGTAAATTATTCTAATATCCATGTAACACTTGTTTCACAGAGAAAGAAAACTTCAATGTCAAGTGCCATAATGTCTTTTTTAATTATTACTCCTAAAACCAATAACAAATCCAAATGAATTTATACTTTTCAGTTTACTTTTTCACTCCATATATATACTATAAAGAATATTTTCCTGAAGCTAATCTATATGACTGTATACCACCTACCACTATATTACCTAATTTATCATAAAAAAAATAAGAACATGATGAGTTCTTAGCTCGGTATATGTATTACCTTTTCTGAATTATGCAAATATCTTTCATAGGTTGGGTAGTGATAAATATTTCCCATAAAAGTGCTTTTATTCATATGACTGATTTATTGAGTCAAGGAAAGAAAATAGCAATTATGTTTATGTATGGAAAGGTTAAACTAGTTGAAGTACAAGGTATTTTAAGCCATATGTGTGGAATAGCATAACCCCAGGTAAATAAGAACAAGATTTTTCTCATTTTTGAAGGATTTTTGTTAACAGAGCAAATTTGTAACAGTGCGAGTTTTGATTTTTTTTTCATATAAGTATGCAAATATTTTCACTTGCAAGCAATATAATACTGAAAGAAATATTCAAAGAATTGCATGAAAATGAAGAATTGAGGAGATTAATATGTTCCTAACTTCATACATGAGTTTCTGTCTAGTTTTACTTTCCTTAAATCTTCAGGTTAAAGGCACCACTCTACAGTCTGAGATCCTAAACAGATTTTAATAACTATTTAAAAAGGATAAAATTTGCAAGAACATAGTTTCAGTGCTTTGTGGTCTTTATGCAAAGGATGATTCATACAAAAGTAAGTCCAAATTAATTTCTGACAATACAAACACATACTGTGGGAAAGCCAAAATAGATTCAATGCAATTATTAAAGCGCTCAGACAGAACCTGTGTAACATTATTAATACTGATGAAAAAGCCATCCCTTTCAAGCATCTGTACCACAGCCAGCTGGAGCTCTTTAAATAGATCTGTCTATAAGGTTGTATCTGAAGCTTCTACCTCTAATACCGCAATCCTTTAGGTAGTTTCTAATCACTGATCTCTTCAATCTTGGACACTGGAATTGTCAATGCACTGAAAACTGCCCCTAAATAGAAAGTTTCCATGAACCGTTGCAAAAAGCAAGAAGAGAAGTTATTTGGCAATTGTTAAGAGTTCTTTGCAATGAATAATGTCTTCTGAAACCTGCCCTCCATCCCACTGTGGAAATTGTGTTAGAGGAACCTGGGTGTTCTATCCTCTTTCTCATGCAACAGATGAGGAATTTCAAGAAAAATACGTGTTTAATGGGTACTACTAACCAAAAAGGCTTTAATCATGGCCATTCAACAGTGGAAGTTGCACATTGACAACTTATTGCAAAGAACTGTCCTGGTTTCAGCTGGGATGGAGTTAACTGTCTTCCTAGTAGCTGGTACAGTGCTATGTTTTGAATTCAGTATGTGAAGAATGTTGATAACACTGATGTTTTCAGTTGTTGCTCAGTAGTGTTTAGACTAGAGTCAAGGATTTTTCAGCTTCTCATGCCCAGCCAGGGCACTTGACCCAAACTGGCCAACAGTGTATTCCATACCATGTGACGTCCCATCTAGTTTAGGAACTGGGAAGTGGGGGGCAGGGATTCGCCGCTCGGGGACTGGCTGGGTGTCGGTCGGCGGGTGGTGAGCAATTGCCCTGCGCATCATTTGTACATGTCAATCCTTTTATTACTACTGTTGTCATTTTATTAGTGTTATCATTATCATTATTAGTTTCTTCTTTTCTGTTCTATGAAACCATTCTTATCTCAACCCAGGAGTTTTACTTCTTTTCCTGATTTTCTCCCCCATCCCACTGGATGGGGGGGAAGTGAGTGAGTGGCTGCGTGGTGCTTAGTTGCTGGCTGGGGTTAAACCACAACAACAACACTAAAAAGATTAGAAATCATCAATTTTAGGGCTCTTCAAATGAAAGAAGTGAGGTATGCTAAATGGATAAAAATAGAAGTTTTGGCTGTGAGAGTACTACCATAGAAGTTCACCAGTGTAGTGGCTCTCATTGCATCAGCTCTCATGCTACTAAGAAGTGGCTTCAAGCTTTGATGTCGTACTGGAAACCCTCCTGTTGTAGCATGCAAGATGCTACCACAACTTCTGTTTTGTTTTGTTTTTTTTTCCCTTAGCTCTTCTAATGCAAAAAATCAAGATAAATCCAGTAATTCACTGACTGACCTTGCCCTAGCCTGTCTTAAATGATCACATCATGTCTACTTTTATGCACAACTGATTATTTAGGAGGTAGAACAAGTGCAAACATACGGTTGAGTGTTTATGTGTCCCAGCTACAAATGGTTTCAGTTAGGATATGGAAGATCAGAAGAGGAAAACAAGAGTTCCATTTCTGTAATATAGTTAATAGTAGGAAAAAATAATTATCTAGGGAGTTTATTCTTGCTTGAGAGAAGAGACAAAGAACAGAAATGGTAAGAAAACTGCCATGTTAGAGTATTTGACGTTACTAAAGTCAAGATTATTACTGAGTAAAGGATATTATTATATTTGTATGATAGTAAAGCCCAAAGCCACAAATTGTGAGATCAAGGCCTCACTGTGATCAACAGTGTGTGTACGCATACTAGTAAACAGTCCCCAAGCCCAAAAGCTAGCAGTATAAATAGTTAAAGCCAGAGAACAGAGAAGTAGAATGATTTCTCTCTGGTAAGATAGTAGAAGGGACAAAAAATAAAGAGGAAAATGCAGGTCTTCTGAATTCTAGTTGAATCTATTATAGCCATTAGATCACTCTAAAGCATTGCATCTAATAGGTTCAAGTAACACTATTGCTTTGGGACACAGATTGTCTCTAAGTATACTAGGAATTCACTGCAGCTGCACAACACAGCAATCATAATAAGCAAAATGAGATTTTGTTTTAAAATCAGATAACCAGCTAGCACTCGAAACAAACAAACAAACAGCTAATTAATTACTTCTATTGCTAAACCTTTTAGTATTATTCTTTTTACAAAAGGCAGCACTGAATTATTTGTACAGGTAAGAAGGTTCCATGCTCATGAGAAATGTACTGTGAAACATACATTTAGTTTAATACGGAAGATCAGGTGCATGCCATCAAACAAGCATCTTAATCAGTGTGGAAGATTAGTCTGTATGCCAAATATATTCACTGACTTTTGTATTAAAGTGCATTACTATAATTCAACTGCTGTTTTTTATATATATCATTTATAGTGGAAGATGTTTATGGTCCCTGATTGTGAAATAATGGCTTCGTGAGATCTATTGAAAATAACTACCAAACAGAAACACATTATTTATAATAGAGTGGCAACTATGTTGACAATTTAGCATAACAAAGGCTTAATCTACAAATGAAATTAGGTATCTGTTTTCTCAAATCTTAACAGACACTAGGAAAATTCAATGCCAATTTTATACACAGATTTCACACTGTGTTGTTTTCCTAACTTAACATGCTTATGCCAATAGAGTTCCTTGAAGTCTTACTAGAACACCTGAGGAAGTTTCAAAATGTTATTTGGGTTTCTCAACATCTTATATGGGGACAAAATATAGAAGTGAGTATTATTAGCATATAAATACTTCCTAAGAACAACCCAACAAAGCAATATGGTAGGTATGCAGGTTAAATCAATACAGAAAGTTATGACAGTTTCTGGCAATTCAGACCATTATTGAGAAATGTCACTTTGAGTGTCTCTGTGCAGAACTGTTAAACACTTTTTTGGGGGTAAATTACTTCCCATGTCACAGAAGTGGTGCACTTAGACGTGTATTTTTAAACACCCTGTTAGTACACCTAATATGTAAATAAGAAGTTTAAAATAAGTGTCAGTGTGCTTGTGTGTTCTTATCTACAATAACATCCAAAGAATATTACTGAAGTTTGTGCTATAGCCTTAACGTTCTTAAAATCTATCCTGATAATCTGTGTATGTAAAAATGGTTTTCAGCTCCTCAGTCCTTTTTCTTCATTTCTTCATTCTCAGTGATCAACCTTTAAAGATAAGGATGCTAATTTCTATTTTAGACACAAGATCATTAGCTGGAAAAAATGTAAACATGTTTAAGGCATACATAAAGACATAGATAAATAATGTTTAAGTAAACCACAATAATGCAAAGTGTATCTTTATACAGTAACAAAATTGGATATAAAAATCAGATATGGTGTTGGGAATACATTGAATGAAACAGAGTTAACTTGTCTCAATTTGAATGAAGCCTTCAGCTTGCATAGAAATAAAAAAGATGCTGCTTTTGGATGATAATTTAAAGCCTTTAGCCTTCTGTACACAAATGGACCATTAGATTGCCATCAACGGTTTTACAGTAATAAATGTCATGGCGACTTCCATTTTCTAAATATCCACAATTTGCAATTATAACCTTTGCCTGTGGGAAAAAGCTAGGTTTAGAAAGCTCCAGCCCTACTTTTCAGGCGGTTGTTGACAAGCAAGAAGAGAAAGTGTGTTGGATAAATTAATAAAATGTAAGGTTTTCCATATTCTTAAAGTGCTTTTATAACAACACTGTATATTCTTGCAATACCGTTGTTTTAGGTTAACATGCTAAGAGCTTGTATAGGTTATTGACCTTTTTAATTTCAGTAAATATGTTATCTGGTGAGGATGTAGTTTGTGCCGCTAACTTCTTGGGCACCTATGCAATAGGAAATGTAGACAGTACACGTTACTTTCAGAAGTAAGAACACTCTGGAGTTGGAGATTTAGCACATTTAGCCCCATCGACTTCAGTTAGACTTTTTTTTAGTAGTCATTTCTGAAAAGCTTTAAAATGAAACACCTGTAAATTGAGGACTTAGAGTCCTTCACTATAATTTGTTTATTGTTAATTTGTGCTTATTAAAAATGGATAATAAACTTGTTTTAAATCTCTGCTGACAGTCTGCCCTTTGGAATCCAAGCTTTGTACACCATTCTTCTGTCAGATATGGGAAATAAATACATAGCTACCCCATTTAGTATTACTGATCATGAGAACACTGTGATATTTTTTTTCCCTTTTTGTTTCCTCCTTCTGATTGATTCCTAGATAATTTCAGTATTTATATGCATGTGAGCTTCACAGTAATGTATCTGTATAGAATATATCTCCCTTGAAAGCTGATAAATAGTAACATTAAACAAACTGCCCATCAGATTTGAGTTTTAGAATATTACTTGCTTCTACTACTCTGGAATTTAATGGAGTACTCACCTTGTGAGAACCATGAAAAAAGCATAAGCTGTATAGATTTACTTGTTTTTCTTTTCCAGTAGTCTGGACTTCTGCAAGGATTAAGATTTGTCTTTTTCTTTATTCTCTTCACATCTAATTTCTCACCATTCTGGGAATATTTTTTCTACTTCAGCAGGACTACTAACTGCATACATCATTTGATGCAAACCTGAAATGTTTGGAGAGAACAGCCAGCTCAACTGTTAAGCCAGACAATCTCAAGTTTTCACTTAGTTTGTGGTTAAAGATTTGCCTGTTAGCTGCACTTTCAAATGCTACTGTCTTTGGATGATTACTGCAGCAATCTGAAACAATGCAGTGCAATGTTCCTCTAAGCACCTTACAGACAAAAAAGCAATCCACAGTGAAATTTCATAGTGTTTTGTCTATCAAGTCCAAGGATATGCTTCAGACTGCAGGCTGAAAAGAAGCCAGGGTGGATATCATTGGCTGGGTGGCTTATCTTGTGGCTATGCTTGCAATATTTGTCTGTTTTTGGTGGAAGGCTCCCTTGCTGTCAAATTCTGTAGAATCATCACATGAAATCAAAATGTGAACTTTATTCTATTAAGTAATATGTTCAGCTTTATATTTTTATGACAGTTCTTATACTGACAAAATAAGGTTCTTTTTGCAGTGGAAATGTGATATTAAGTGTTTTGAAACTTCGTCCTTTAATTTCACCAAGTCACTACAGGGTCAGAAATTTTCATCACAGAAGTAATCAGAGGCACTCTCTGATGAAGGGCAAGTAAACTTCCTCATTTATTGCATCGGTGATGAGGTATATGACATTCTTAGAAGTTTTCTGGTTAAGACTGCTGGAAAGATAAACCATGCAAGTTTAATAAAGGCTTGATAGGAAATGAAACTCAGAAGGACAGCAAGATTTTACCAGGCAAAGCTGTGTCAGGCATGCTTCTATCACAACAGTGCATGCAGTAGTAAAGCAGAACATCTGGATAGACTCCTCTTAGTTTGGGTTGTGCCTGAATGGTCAAGCAGCTCAGTGAAACACAATTTCTGCTGGCTCAGTTGCTGAGGAAAGCGGTCAAGAGAAGAGGTAATTGAAACATTTTTGGTGGAATGTTCTCCTAATTAAAAATACCGATTCTTTGCAATTATTTCCTCTACAGGATTGTACCAATTTTGACAATATCCATCTCAGAAAAAAAAAAAAAGAAAACCAAGCCCTTTCTTTTAATGGAAAAGTTATATTTTAATTTTAAAATTGTTTTTGCATCTTACAACAACAACAAAAAAAGAAAAATCAAATTAAATAAAAGTGAAAAGAGATCCTCTGTGGAAATGAATGGATTCTACTGACAGTCATCATGTCTTTCTCCACTGAATATTTTTCAGGGTGTTTTAAAAGATGACATTATTCTACTTGTTTCACTAAAATGATATGCAAAATCAGAAAAAGATTGGTAATGGAAGAGTGGTTCCAAGTCAGCTCTAGAAAGGAGTGATCAAATAAGAAATATATCTACACATGACAAGACCAGCTAATATACTGCTGAGTGATTGTGCTTTTATTAATTATAGGTTAGGAATATTATCATTATAATATGATAGCTTTCCATGAAAACTCTGGATAGAGGCATTGTGTTAACCTCTGGAATGTTAGATTATGTCTTTGAAATTACAGTAGATAAAATCAAGGGCTTATTTTAATACTGAGAGCAACTCCAGCAGATCTACTTTTGCCTCTGTTCTGACTCCTATCTACATACATCACAGTCAAAGTAAGAGTTCAGAGAGGAATTGGCAGGAACTCATATGCTTTTGACACAGAATTAGTGTTACTGAAGAAGTAAAGCAGATCCATGCTGTGCATCACAACTTTGTTCGTCAGTGCTGTTGTCTAACAAACACGAGACTGGTTTATCTAAGCTAGGTTAAGGGGCTTTAAGTTTCTTATGTATCTCCATTAAGTTCTGCAGATGACTGGTCAGGACCTGGAAGAACATCACATCTTCTTTCGCATTCCATGAAGCTGATGGAAATCCCATGAGAATCAGAATACAGGGAGGAGTTGAGGAGGAGTTGGAGTGGTATGTACTCAGGGCTCCTCCTGCAGTCCTGGTGGGACTAGAGGGTGCTCCTCTATCCTGCAGTACAAATAGGGTCTGAACATCCTCCATCAAGGTAAGAGTCACAATAAGATCTAAGAGTATGTCAGTACTGCAACCACAAATGAGCTGTACTATTTTCAAACTACCTTAATTTACCTGGAATGTCAAGCAATTGTGAAGTTGCAGTGGCTGACATACATACTAGTTGCAAGTCATAATTGCCTATGATGAAGCCATGATGAAGCTGATAGTAATGTAATTTCAGAGCTACTGTTACACAAGATAACAAATTCAAACTAACCTTTGTTTGATTCAACATGGTGCAAACAGATTTATGCTTTCCAGCATAGATACACGTTAAGAAATTTCTTTTCTATGATAATATTTAAGGCAATGTATAGGATCTAGTCAACTTTTCCAGTAAAGAAAGTGAAGGGGCTGAATATTCTTCACTGATTTCAAAGACCAAGAAAGTTTTGAAATATACTTCATGGCGTTTTCAATAATCCAAGATTAACATCACATGAGATGTTTTAATGAAAATTGTAAACTTATTTAATATAAAATCACTGGTTGCTTTTAATATCATTGTAATGGTAGATGTTTGTATTTACTACCGTCAGGTTAAAATTCAAATCATGATCCTCTGTGCTGAATGATTAATTTGGAGTTAAACCTAAAATGAGCCATATTTTGCTCAAAACCAAAATGAAGTGATTCTAAAGGTATGTTTCCCAGATCACATGCCCTGTGTTTTGTCATTTTTGTCTAGGACTGACAATAACAGTATGATATTTTGACCTGAGAGAAGACTAATTTTTTCTAGCAGTCCAGAAGAGGATGTGTTGGAAATCTGGAGAGGTACTTCACTCAACCACAGCTCCTATGGGATTCCTGTAAGTGGTATATGGTAAGAATGTCTGTATGAATATTTATAATGAAATTGTAGATGATTTGATATAGTTCTAACAAGTTTAACCACATAAATGTGAACACAGACTGTAATGAACATGTTTATGTAGGAAGAGTAATCTAAATCTCAGGCAATTTAAAATCACAACAGAAAGCTGTTTTTCTGGAGTACGTCCATAAGAAAAAAATGAAGTGTTGTAACATGATTAATACGTTCTTCTGTACAAAGGGCTTAGCTTTTAAACTGCTATAGTTCACTGTCTGCACAACATAGGGACTCCTGTTAGCTGACAGAAATCTCTTCTGTAAACCAGCAGACTATAAATTAAAGCAGAACTCAGATAGTTGTGTATATTCTGTAGTGTTGCTAAATTTTGTCTTTGATCACTCAAGATTAATACATCAGAAATTGTGATCAATTGTCTTCCCACAGTGAATCCAACTTAATATTCCTGGCTTTGGTCAGTTTAGACTTATTAATTCTGATAGTAATTTATGTGTTCTTAGCTAAATCTGTTACAAATCTGTACTTTTCTTTAGGTAGGTAGTCTGGTAAGACTTGGATAATGATCACCTACTTGCTTTCTTATATATAAATGGATCATCTTCCTTCTGATCACAACCTTGGGAAACTGAAGAGCTGAGACACTTTGACACATTGTGCCAGTAGCAAAAAAAAAATCTATCTACTTGTCTTTTTCATAATGGCTTTTGTTGTAGTCTTCATGAATAAATATATTGCATACTCCTAAAGATGGAAACTGGTTTTGTAATACTCTTTTTACTTGTTAGGCCTGTACATCCTTATGTATGCGTGAAGCATGGTAAACAGCACGTAGATTTATAGGATTTCTGAACAGCAAGAGTTTGTTCTAGATGCCAGCTACTGAGCACGTTTCTGTTTTATTATCATTGTAAAGGATAGCTATTAGACATTGTAATAACTTATGACTCAAGCTGTCTAGAAATAACAATGATATCGTGCATGTTGATCTGTGGTTCTGTCATTGCCTCATCAATTTTCTTTTCTTAACATGGTTTTACAGGGGGTGTGCCTCCAATTTTTTTAATTAGTTTAGCCACTACTACTTTTTTCTGTTGTTTTACCTTTTCAGTGTCTCACACTCTATCTGATAATGTGAGCAGGCATTTTCCAAAGACTAGCCCAAGAGGGATCAAGAAACTGATGCTAAGAATAGAAAGCTGTATCATATCCTTATACAGATGAAGCTTCAAAAAAGCTTAAAAGATAAAGAAACTTGAAAAGGCTGCAAGTTAAATCCTGCATTAAGGTGGATTAATTGTTCCTTATTTATAATTCTTCCAATGATCTGATATCCTTTTGTCTTCTGAAGATAAAAGAATAAGCTGCTAAATAGCTGATGAGAGTACAAAGCTTATTGACACCTTTTGCAAGCTGAGTAGCTTGTATATTTTTATACATATATTTCTTCCATTTTTTTCAGCATAGACAAAGTGAATGGTCATAAATCCATATTTAAATGGGAATATAGATGTACCTAACCATACATTTATGTGCTTCTTGACTATTGGAGCTTAAAGGAGTTATGCCAAAGCTTACACCCTTATTGCGCTACTTCAATATAAACCCACCATTTGTATCTAAACTTGCATATGACCCCCCCCTTTTCCACAAGCTCACAAAACAAGAAATTTCTTTGTTATTCGTGGGAGCATTTTCAAACCCTTGGTCTGAAGGTCAGAAAACATGATTGAGGAATGAGTTTGATGTGCTAAGACCTATCATGTGGAATGCTTTCTATTCAAATGCCTTTGCTGTCATGGTTATGTATGTGTAATCATATCTCCAAACCTATTCTGAGATAACTGAGCTGATGAAGAGGTAGGAACTTATTACGGAAATCAGTGATAATATTGGCAGTGATTCTGCAATAAAATATAGTGATATCTGAGTAGTTGGATTTGTGTTAAACTAGTAATATATTTAAGCCATATATATAACACACATACTTATTATACATAATTAAATAAATTCTTATGCATATTATCATTTCATTATTATTGTACATACATATATAAGTGCACTTTAAGCATATATACACATGTAGACAAACGTAAGGATACAAAAGACGCATGAAATTAGCCAGAAGAACTATTGGATTTCACTGCAGGTTATTTGTGATCTAATATGATCTCAGCATGGCTTCTAGTAAATGTGCTACTTCAGAAAATACAGTACTTATTTTCAGTCCTAGTGAAGGTTTTCAAATGATCATAATATCAAGCTTAGGACAGAGAATCTCACCTATTTTCTACATGAAATACATGAAAATGAGATAATATCCAATTGTGGTGGGTTGACCCTGGCTGGACGCCAGGTGCCCACCAAAGCCGTTCTGTCACTCCCCCTCCTCAGCTGGACAGGGGAGAGAAAATATAACAAAGGGCTTGTAGGTCGAGATAAGGACAGGAGAGATCACTCACCAATTACCGTCATGGGCAAAACAGACTCAGCTTGGGGAAAATTAACTCACTTTATTACAAATCAACCAGAGTAGGGTAATGAGAAATAAAACCAAATCTCAGAACGACTTCCCTCCACCCCTCCCTTCTTCCTGGGCACAACTTCACTCCTGGATTCTCTACCAACCCCCCCAGCAGCACAGGGGGACGGGGATGGGGTTTATGGTCAGTTCATCACACGTTATTTTCTGCTGCTTCATCCTCCTCAGGGGCAGGACTCCTCACACTCTTCCCCTGCTCCAGCATGGGGTCCCTCCCACGGGAGACAGTCCTCCACAAACTTCTCCAACGTGGGCCATTCCCACGGGCTGCAGTTCTTCATGAACTGCTCCAGCATGGGTCCTTTTCACAGGGTGCAGTCCTTCAGGAGCACACTGCTCCAGTGTGGGTCCCCTGTGGGGTCACAAGTCCTGCCAGAAAACCTGCTCCATGGGCTCCTCTCTCCACAGATCCGCAGGTCCTTCCAGGAGCCTGCTCCAGTGCGGGCTTCCCACAGGGTCACAGCCTCCTTCAGGAACCCACCTGCTCCGGTGTGGGGTCCTCCCCGGGCTGCAGGTGGATACCTGCCCCACCGTGGATGTCCCTGGGCTGCAGGGGGACAGCCTGCCTCACCAGGGTCTTCCCCACGGGCTGCAGGGGAATCTCTGCTCTGGCGCCTGGAGCACGTCCTCACCTCCTTCTTCACTGACCTTGGTGTCTGCAGGGTTGTTTTTCTTACATGTTCTCACTCCTCTCTTTGGCTGCCATTTCCATCTGTCCCAGCTTTTTTCCTTCTTAAAAATGTTATCACAGAGGCGTTACCACCGTCGCTGATGGGCTCAGCCTTGGCCGGCGGCGGGTCCGTCTTAGAGCCGGCTGGCACTGGCTCTGTTGGACACACAGGGGAAGCTTCCAGCAGCTTCTTACAGAAGCCACCCCTGTAACCTCCTGTGCTACCAAAACCTTGCCACACAAAGCCAATACACCAATACAGAACTTGTAGTCTATCAATATCTTTGAGACATGTGGAAGTGAGGGTTATAAAAGCATTTTGCTGTAAAAAATGCAAACTCATCTAACCAAATGAAGGGGAACAAACATGTCCAGAGCACAGACTTTGAACATTAATGTCTCCAACAACACTGGAAACTGCTATACATGACTGTAATGTCAGCAAACTTCCCAAATTTGAGTTTCTTCATACCATTACTGATGTGGAGTTCACACAGACTTAAAAGGAATGTATCTTTCTCATTGCTCCGTGTAATAGTGAATTTGTTGTACATTTGAAAGAAAGAAAGAAACATAACATTGCAAAGGTGAAAGAAATGTCTTTATACCCCTACAACCCCAAATGTATTCAACACTCCTAGGAGTGTATAATATTTTCTAGTAAAAAAAAAAATTAAAAAAAAATCCAAAATATAGAGATTTTAGGTAGATTGTAACACTAAAAAAATTAAATTTGTGTGTGATTGAGTGCATTGATTTTCTTCCTTCTTTCTACTGTTTTTCTTCAGCTTTTTTTGCTTTCTTTATTCTCATCTGAATTTGCATAGGAAATATGTGTAGTTTTCACTTGCATTGTCTACAAGTGTTTTAAATGAAAAGAAACGTTGTTTTTGAGAATGCAGAATGATTTTAAAGATTTAGGCACAGTGTGATTCTTTTCAGGGCTCTTTTCCCTGTATTATTTTTTTCTTTTAAAATGTATTTTATTAGTTTCTCTTAAAAACATATGTGGTAATGTGCAGTCAGAGCAGAGAAATAAAAGGGAGACGACATTATCTGGAAAGTGCCTTTATTTGTAGCCATTAGGAAGAAGACATTTTCCATTGCAATCTGTATTTCCAGATGATTTCCTTTGTGTTGTAAAAGCTAAGGATGGAAAAAGAGTTTTTAGAGTCATCTAGTCCATCTCCCTGCCATTGCAATTATTCCCTGTTGTAAAATTGGACTGCCTCGTCTAATGCAAGTTGGCCAGAGTAATGGAAATCTCATTACTTCTCATTGAGAGACAATTCCCAAAGTTTAACAGTCCTCACTGTTAGAAAGTACTGAAATGGTTCTGAATTTTCAGTTTCATAATTTTATCCAATTTTGTCCCTGATGTGTGTACTTACTTGTAGAAACTTGAACTTCCTTATTCCTTGATATTCCTCAGTGGACATTTTCAGACTGCTCTGATGACCTCCCACACTAACTGCTTACCTAAACCACACACCTTTGATTATGTTAGTATTCCTCATCAGTCAATCATCACAATCTATTAATTCAATTACTTTCTTGGTTATAACAATGTAATTTTGAGAAATTAGTTACATTTAATTATGGCTCTAACTATAATAAGGTAAAAATATAATTTCTCTGCTATATGAGGACAGATAAGGTGATCCAAACACACAGTGATGAATGGCCACACATGGATAGGCGCTTCTGCATTTCCAGCAGCAAAAAAAAGTCAACTATCTTTACTCTCATGTAACTCAGTATCTAAAACTCTCCTGGCAACTGGTACTCTTCCATTACTTCTGCTGTGATTTTTCTTGGAGGGGTTGGAGGGAATATTAAATTCCTAATTGTTTTGGTCTGCTAATTTCTGAACACATTTTATTTTCTGTTTCAAAATCCCTATTTCCCTTTGTGCTATTTCTCTGTCCTTGTTGCAACATTTCCCGATTTAGCTGTCAGTTTCATTAATGTGTTTTCTATTCCCACTTGCAGAATGTAAATGAAGATGTCAAAATTAAATTTAACATGAATACTGGAAATATACTCCATTTCAACTTCTCATAACTCTGTGTATTGTCATTTATCATTAGCCCTTGTCAAGAGACCTTCAAGTCACTTCTCAGTTCAGTTCCTCACACCGATTTGATTTAAGCTAATTCTGAAGTATCCATGCAAAAAGAGACAATTTGTGCTTGTATGGTGACACTACAGATAGTGTGAGCACACAACCAATTATTAATAAAACATAATGTATTTACTGTATTCACTGTGCAAGTCACCTTTACTAAAGGAATATAGCATACTGAGAAAGTCCCTGATCTCTTCCACTCAGACCATAATGCTGTATGGTCTTTCATTGCAGAAATTTGTTATAGACTGTTGAAAGTATCTTGTAGCTTATGGCAAATAGAAGTTTATAAAGTAGATGTTCTGTGGGTCCTCTCAAACTGTCTATTGCATAGTTTTATGTAACATCAGAGAATATAACTCGGCACTTCAGGTATTGCTCCATACTCCTTTGGGTTAGCTGTGTTAATTTATTGTTATTCAGTGACATATTTCTATGCTTTTATTGTTATTAACTTTATGGAAATCATGCAATTACATGTGGAAATAGGTCATGTAAGATAAGCAGGCAAAGGCATTGCTCTAGGGAAGTCAAGTAAATAACATATTTTTAACTTATTTCTACATGTCATTTTCTTGTAAAAAAGAATCATTCAGACAGCTTTCTAGATGTTTAAGTGATTGTGCTGATTCTGATAGTTCATAATACTGATAGTTTGAAGATCTTCATACCAATAGCTTCACCTTCATAGACAAATTTAACTAGATATTCTTCTGTATTCATGGCTTATATAACTATAAAATCAATTTTAATGGATTTTTAGAATGAAATCAATGGCCCAGAGGCAATTATATCGATGCAGGTGGTATAAAAGCCACATATTTCATATATGCAATCTGTTTCTAAACAGCTCCCGAGACGCACAGCGTAGCGTGCATTTCTCAGTGCTCCTGAGCTGAATCATCAAGTGTAATGCAAAGGCATTGAAGAGGTCTTTTTTAAAAACCAATATTCTTCCTGAGAAAAGCAAATTTAGAGCTTAATTGAGAATGCAAGCCTCCTCTTCTGCTTACTTAAAAGGTTTTCTGACCTGAAATGACAAATGTCTCTGAGTCAGCATCTCTGGAAAAAGTTGGTGTAAGGGGCCACAAGTGTGGGCTGCCTCACAAGGGAAAGCAGTGTGACAGCGAGGCAGGCAGAGACAGTGTCCTTTTAGGAGAGAGGGACAATCCTACAGTAGCTGAACAAGAATTGCAGAGCAAGTCCCATGGCAGCCATCAGAATCAGCCCCAGCCCACAGAGCTGCTCCCAGCTTGCTCTCCCACAGCAACACTCTCACCTGATTCTGGGCCCCACGTCCACACCACCGCAGAGCTGGCCTCTGGCAAAGACAGCCAGGTCCCTGGGGGGACAGGGGTGTCAAACCTTGTTCATGCCCTGAGGGAAGTGAGAGTTGGGTAAGAAATAAATTGCATGGCTTTTTTTTTTTTTTACAGAAACTACTGTGCTTTGTGTATACTGTGCATTTGTTTTTCTCCCCGTATCAGTAGCCTCTCACAACCAAAAACAAGGCCTGGTACAGTGTCAGTACCACATAGAGGCATGAGTGATTACAAAGCTTATCTTCTCCCTAGCACATAATTTTAATGGAAACCAAGCTTGCAAGTGTTGCTTGAATGACAGCCCAGAAGAATTAAGTCTTCTATGTATTCACTGAAGAGGGACAATATGACAGAAGCTGTATGAGCATAAGAGATCAAAGTATCAGCCCCAAACTTACTGAACTGTCTTTTGGGCTCAGAGTAGTGCATATGCCATGCCACTACAGCACATGATTACTCTAATGGAAGTGCAAATAGAAGTTGTTGTTCATGTAGTGGTTCGGGAATTTTTTAACATCTTGTGGAAAAGTACTTACCAGCTAGCAGTTTCCAGTGGTTCTTAAGATAAATCTGAATGTTAAGTCCACATCAAAATTCACTTGTAAGAGTTATTACCGCAGCTTTCATGCTGGAAACTGTTCTGATGTTGGTCAAACTATTCTTTTAGAACCATGGCACAAGAAATACATTTCTGAGGAAATATTACAGTCTGCTCATTAAGAATGATCCATGTATTTGCTAAAGCGAGCAGCTCCCTGATACATGCATGTTGACTTTGCTATCTTAACACCTATTTCAGAAGAGAGGGTAAGTCCCATCACTGATGACATCTCTCACTTTAGAAGAAAATATGTCCCAGTTCTGGTTTTGTTATCTGACTAAAAATGAAAATCAATCATATGTCTCTAAAAATATGTTGATTTTTTTTTTCTTTTTTTTTTTTTTCATAAATTGTGCTGAAAGACATAGCTAACAAGAAGCAAGAAACATCATGCTTGGAAGCAGTGGCAGAAATTGTTGTGGGAGGACAGGTCAGGAATGAAGAGGATTTGCAGCCATATAGGTCATCTGTCACATAGTACAAGTGACCCATAAACTTTGACATTAAAACTTTGAATATGGGATGAAGCGTTGAATTGTTAGATTTTTATGTATTACTATATTAAGTCAATAATGTTTGTATTGATATTGTACACAAAAGCATTGTACATTGCTTTATATAGGGACAAATACATGTTCCCTGCTTCCAGTACCTGCCCATGGTGCACTCAGGAAGGTTCAGACTTGGCAGAGACGTGTCAGAAGCTGATGATTCCTGTAAAGCTAGTGAAAAATTTCATAACTTGGATTGTAGCTTGATAGAAATGATACCGATGGGGGTTGCAGCTCTGTTTGTGTGTGTGAGAGAGATTCAGACTGATAAACTTGTGAGAAAAATATAAAGCGTGTGAAAGAAAGAAGAGTAAAACGATGAAGTACTGCATGGGAGTCAATTTACAGAAAAGTCTTCAAACTTCAGGGACATTTCTGAAGATTCACTCAGTCTCCCTTGTACGGAGAGGAATCATGCTTGGAATCAGCATCAGAAATCATCTTGGGATGACTGGCTGCATCTGAAGAGTTTTCTAAAACCTTTTCTAATAATTCACTGAAAGAACTTCTGCATCATTCTGTAAATACTGTGAAGAGCTTTTAAAACCAAAGCAAGTACTCAACTCTGTAGAAAGGAAAAATAGAAAGTTCAGACAAGAGATACTTGTTCTTTAAATATAGGTTATAAGAGCTTCTTTTCTAGGGTGTGCAGACATCATGATCAAGTGGGAATAAAATTTGAAGTGCATTAGTTAATCCTTGTTATATTCAGCTGTGGGACACAGTACGGTTAATGAACCCAGGAAATCCTGTAATAGGCATATGCAAAGTATTATTATAGTTTTATTTTTGTTCAGTATAGAAGGAAGAGTAGAAAATGGGAAATCTTAAAGTGTAGATAGCTTTAAAATGCAAGTAATATAGACAGTAGAGGTGGACAGAACAATGAAATATCTCGCAGTAAAATGCTAAAGAGCAAAAAGCATAGTGGACCAAGAGAATAAAGATTAGGAAAAACAGAAACAGTCACAAGACTGCAGTTCCTGTTACATAAAGATACTCTTGTCTCATTGCGTACTTGCTGGTTTTGATGTGTTAAAGTGTTGAATGTACACTTCTACCAAAGAGACAATATTTCTTGACTGAATTTTATTCTGTGCTCTATGCTTTAAGGTTGTAGAGGTATGCATCTGTTTGAAAGCTAGTACCTTTTCCATGTTGTTCTCTCAGGTCTTGCGGGACAGAAGATTGTGCTGGTTTTGGTTTTTTTCTTCTCATCTGCAAGGCAGAGATTTATTAAAAATTAAAAGAGATAACCCACTGCTATTCTTCTTTCTGAGTCATTTAGTGTAAACCTTTTTTGCTTACTGATATTCTACTGCTGAAATTGTATGCATATCTATATCATCTCAAATAGGATCATAGGATAATTCAGGTCAGAAGAGACCTCACCCTTTTATTTTCTTCACAAGTAATTTTTCTGTAGTACTGATACAAGCAGAATTAAGTATATAGGGGCTGATGGTCTTAGACTGTGCTTACTTTGAGTAGTATTGATGTATAATATCTAAAGTGGTTAATTTGTCACTCTGTATCAACTTGCTTTGAGATTTCAGAATAACTTGGTCCCTTAGCTTTTTTTTTTCACTTACTGATAAGCAGATTTTTAGAGCCATATTTCTCCATTTTCTTTGTTAATTATAATATGAGTCCCCAAAGTGAAATTTTGAAGTTGCATGACTTTTCTTAACCTTGATTCATATAGTGAGCCTGGAAGTCCTTTAAGGAGTATGATAAATTAATTCAGTTGTAGTTGGACTGTTACATTCATTGCAAACAGTGGAGGTCTCATTTTAACTCAGACAAGGTAGATAAAGATTAATTCCTAATTATTGTGCTCATTATTTTAATCTTTAATTGCATATTCATTAATTAGGAAGTTTCAGGTATATGTAATGGTGGCTTAAAACATGTACCATCAACAACTGTAACTGTGCATTACATTTTGCTTATTATGCAAATGATTCCAGAAGTCAGAAATGGTTATCTGTTTCACAAAATACATAGGAAACATGCTGTTCAACTGTGCACAAAATCGGAAGGTTAGGTAACAGTTCTGAATCTTGGCTTTTAAGAATTCACTCTGTTTTGTCCAGAGAAACAGTAAATAAAGAGGAACGAATTTAGTATTTGCTGGTATGGTGACCACTCAAAAGACTGTGCTAACTTAAAATCAGTAACCATGTTTGATCTTATGACAATGATGTCTCTTTGCACAGGCTGCCTGTCTCCTGTTTGTCTGTGGCAACAGGCAGTGCCTCTGACTGGGTCTTTCTCTGCTCATTAGCTGAAGATAAAGGTAATATTAAGGACTGGATGTCTCTTTATAGCTCTGTGCATGTAATTGTCCATCTGTTTAGTGAAAGTAGCGGCCTCATTTGAAATCAGATTCTCAACAGCAACAAGGAAGACATATCATGTATTTGTTCATAATAAATAGTATTTTTCTCTAGAATTATTCTTGCATCTAAAACTTTTAAAAAGCCTATTTAGTTTAATGATTTGAGATCATAACTTTTTTAAGAAAATATATGGGATTGAACATTCTGCAGTTCTCTGCTCCATAACCTGTGAAACCATGAAGCCACTGAGTTTAGATAAAAAGGGCAGGAATTAGTTAAGCTGATGGCCTGAATACTTTTTTGCCATAAGAATTCCTACTGACATCAACAGGATATTCCTCAGATGTAGTCCTATAGACAGGATTATGTCTTCTGGATTGAATCTAAAGATGATATTTTGCCTGAGTCCTTACAAATCATAACAAACTCACAAACTGCTAACACATGAAAAAAAAACAAAAAAGGCTTTGACCCTTTAGACTGTCTAGCAAAGAAAATAAAACTTTTTCAGTAGTCCTTTTAGTTAGAGAAATCTCATTTGTGTTGTGCAGCACCAAATAGAAGGAAAGGCATATGAAAACAATTTTATCATCTGCCACAGTCAGCTTGATGGTGAATCCTGTTCCTCAGCTCTCCCATTCTTACCCTGCAGCTTCCATGACTTTCAGGTTTCAGAAACCATACAGTCTCCCTTAGGTCCTCCTCAGAAAAATCTCTCTCTTTCTGTTATCTCAGAGGCTTTATTGAAACCTCTCAGAACTCCACCACCCACATTTCTGCTGCTAGCTCCCTGTTTGCTAGAGCTCTCCAAACCTGCTTCGTGCTGTGCTCCAAAGTTTCTCTGGCTGGAGGAGCTGAGCTCCATCAGTCTTGGGGCAGCACATGCAGCTCCCCTCCTTCTGGAGGACTCCAGCTGATGTGGACCACCACAGCCAGGGCAAGGCAACACAACAGCTTTCTTTTCTCTTGCTTACTCACACTCCTTTAGTGGACTAGAGCAGACAGCAAAGAATAAAGTGCAGGCAAGCCCCCTGGGCTAGCTCTGAAAGAGATATTTAAGTTCACCAAAAGGGTTGTCAAGCATTGGAACAGGCTGCCCAGGGAAGTGGCTGAGTCACCGTCCCTGGAGGTATTTAAAAGATAAATAGATGTGGCACATATGGACATGGTTTAGTAGTGGGCTTAGCAGTGTTAGGTTAACAGTTGGACTCAATGATCTTAAGGGTCCTTTCCAACCTAAATGATTCTATGATTTTGTAATTCAAAGGGGAACCAAAATAACTGGAGGTGTTAGAACCCTTAAAATTGTATTCTGGTTTTATTTTAGTTAAACGTACTGCGAATTAGTTAAAAAATATGGAGATTTATAAAATCTAGAGTAGTAAGTCAATACCAACCCTTTTTTTTTTTCCCAAAGGATGCTGAAAAGAGTTTTGCAACCTATCCAAATATCTCTTTGCATAAGGTGGAGATGCAGTATGAAAGTCTCCACGATCACTTTGCAGTGTACTCTACGGTTGTTGTATAGTACTACATAGAGGAGGCACTTTCACTGAATGAAGGTAGAGATGTGGGAAAATATCCCATGAAAGTTAACCAAGTCTAAAGATCAGGGGTTACAGTTTCCTGATAAACAGTTTCTGGGGAAAATGTATTGGGCAGCACGAGTTGTGTTAAATCTTGTTGTTTCTTACTGGATTATGTTCCTCTGAAGCTTGGCAGTAGAAAGTTAAAGTTGCCTGTTCTGTTCCACCTGACTCCTTGAAACCTTGGAACAGGGAGAAAATTAAGTCTAGGCTGGGAGTAACTGAGTATGCTTAGGGAATAAAAGTTTCTTGACCAGGACAGCCAGAGGTTGAGACTCAGACACAGGAAGAAGACTGGTGCCTTGCAAGGAAAGGCAGAGAACCAGGAAGAAGTCTACTGGAAAAAAAGAATATATATATTAGTATATATAATATATTAGTGTGTATATATATATAATGTATATGTATATAAATACACTAATATATATTAGTATATATAATATATTAGAGTGTGTGTGTATATATATATAATATATATATAAAAATACATATGGACTGAGGGGACTGATACGAGTTTACTGTTACCTAAATACCCACATAAATGTTGTTAGACTAAAAACAAGACTGGAGAAAAAGCAAGGCTATCTTTTCAGAGTCACAGCAGTCTAGAGATGGGAATCCCCTTTTATTTCCCTTCTGTCTCACTCTGAGGTTTCTGAGTTCTAGTAGCTGTTCAAATAAACTTACAGGTACAACTTAAAAGTCCTTTTCATTTACTTGTTTAGGTGGTCAGTCTAAGAATAAAAGATCTCAGGGATCTTTTCCTGTCACATCAAAGACACATGCCAGTGAAGTCAGCAGGAAGGAGGCTATTTCCTGATTACCATTGGTACTATGTTACTACCATACAGTGTAGGGACTGAAACTTTTCTCTGGCCCCTTTTTTCTGAGTCAGGGGAATCTCTCTAGGATTCCCAGTGCAGGAAGAATCTGGCCCTGGCCATAGATAATTGATTTCTTCTTTTAATCCTCATTTAAAGACCACTTTAATACTGCTCAGAATTCTAAATTAGTAAGTATTTAAAAATTCATTGTATGCTATAAAATGTATTGTATTTTAAGAAATAAAAATAAATGCAGTATCTGTGTCTGTTTTCTAAGCAGGTCTATTTGGCATTGTTTTGGGGAAATACACTTTAGTCCTGCAGAACAGCTAACCTCAGAGTTCCCTAACGATTGCAATTGTCCCCTCAGTCCCTCGCCATTCTGTTCACATTCTGCTTCAAGTGAAACAGATGTTAGATTTAGATGTTTGTGTTTCTGGAGGAACGAGATATTTTGTGTTACTATCTGTTCTAATTCAGGCTAGACCTGTTCTTCAGAGGTACTAAGCACTCACATTAGAATACTAGATACTGATATATAGGAGCAGACAGTCATATACTGAATGAGTTCCCCTACCTCTCTGAGTAACCTACCTAAGGGATCCTTTTCTCTCTGCTTTATACTCTTGGTATTTCTGTGAAGAATGCAGGAATTCTTCAGAACTTACTCTTTTATCTCATGTCAATACGCTAGTGTTGCCATGGGTCCACTTGTCAACGCTAGCATATCTGTTCATTTCTTTATACACATGTATATTTCAATATTTTATAAGCATACAATCAGTCAGACTTATCTAATCACAAGCATCATAGTACCTTACTTGTTAGAAAACTCAGAATTAAGTTTTCTGCAATCTTTTTGTTGCATGGTAGATGCGATGATCTCTTATAGACAAAGCACAGATGCTAGAAAACATTTGGAAAAAAAGTATAATGGTGGATGGAAACCTAAAGATTAATGTCACTGCCCTGCATGATGGACAATTAAAAATTAAAAGTCTCTTAAAAATGAAACCTTCATCTGCCTTTCAGTATAGTGTTTGTATCTCATGCTCCACTTTGGTAAAGCACATTACTTAGGCCATCCAGGCTTCTTAGGTTTCTCCATTAACCTTACATTCATTCCTGAACTTTTAATCTTTAATTTCATCTGTTCTTCTCATGACCTCTGCAACTGATTTTTCAGTGAAGTCACCAGATCTGTTTCTTGGGATTCTTCATCTATTCTCATAATACATTGCATGTAGTTGAACTGTGAGTTTTGCAGTACTGGTGCTGAGGTGTTCAGTTACCCCCCTCCCATTTTTCTCTGGAGGGAGCACATAAGGTTGTCTCTTCAACCTCTATGTCTGGCATATCCATTGCAGATACATCCTCTATTATCATGTAATGACATCCTCAGGTGCTCAGTTACAATCCTGTGCTGTTCATGGAAATATTCCATAAAACTGCATTTCACTGCAGTATGCTTTTTAACATTTGAATGTTGTGAAGTATCATCACATTAGGTAGCTGTCCAACATATGGTAACTGCAGTCAGCTCTGCATGTAAAGTTCTCATTTCTAGGGAGCTAGTAAAGTTAATTATTCAAAAACACCAAGTGTACCATTAGCGTTGTAGATGGCCTTCTGATTTGTTCAATCACTTATTTCACTCAACATCCCACATATAGACTTTAAAGACTTCTGCTTCATAGTGTTATACATCTGCTCCTTAATTTCCTCTAAGGAAAATCTTTACATAAACAGTACATGCTAAAGCACAGTTTAAACAATTTAAATGTACATTTCATAGGAGGAAATACACCTTTTATTATAAAGCAACACAATAATCACTTTTAAACTTTCCACACATGAATTTATTCAGAACTTATGCTTACTAATAATGTTCTGGGGTTTGTAATTTTGGGTTTTTTTTGTTCTGTCCCCAGCCTCTACTGCCTATGTTGTTTTCCATTTGAAATAAATGTTTTATATGATATTTAAATCATGTATGGATGCTCAAATCTTAGAAATTAAAGAAAAAAAAAGGAATGTTTTTAATTCAGTGCATTGTTGGTCATTATACTCAAATTCATAAACAAAAAAGTAGATAAATTTATTCTACTAGTTCTTTGTGACAGGCAACATCTCCTTCATCGCATATGCCTGAATGTAAGGCTGCTGGTACTGAGAGAAAAACAGTAGGTTTGAGCAGGATAGGTGGAACCCTTCCCCTCCACACTTTGCTTCAGGAGAAGGCAAACAAGAGAGAAACAAAGCAATGTGCTTTGTACTACTACAACCCACAATGTACCAAGTTTGCTACTCTCGAAGTCCACATGTTAAAAGAGTTAACAACCCAAGAATCAAACCACTTGGCCATATTGTGCCATTGTGTGTATCCTATAGCCCAAGGAGATTTGCTATGCATCAGGGAGATTTGATATGTACTATGTGTATCTTGCTATAGTGTGTGTGTTTCCAAAACCCAAGGGTTCTTGAGATATCTTTTAACTATGCTAGAGTATAGGGAGGAATCTGGTAAGGGAAAGCTTTGTTCTTATTCCAGCTTTTGCCTGACCTAAGCATTTGAATCTGACCTGCTTTTGATCCTGCTTAGGCAGCATAAAAGCCGCTCTAACTCACCTTAGGGATTAGCTTTGTCTTTTCAATTCCTTCAGTAAGTAAAAAATATGTAGTTGTGAGCATGCTGTTTCTCAGAAGGGACCCTTTTGCTATAACATCCTACAGAACATTGCCTTGCAGCTCTCTTCCTTGTCTCCATGTTTGATATTTACAGTATATTGTCTTGAATGTCTCTGTAATATAGCAAGAGAATTCTCTGCTACTTTCTTAAATTAGTTGTGTGTTTCCTATTCAGAAGCCAGGTATTGTCCTAGCTGCACTTAAGAAATTATTAGCTTGAATTTTGGTAGGTTGTAGTCTCCAAGCAAAGCCTTAGAGTGTCAGAAGCTTTTATCTGGTCAGAGAAATGGCTTTTCTGATTTTTCATTTTTTATAACAAAAAGAAAATATGTAAGTAAAAATACTTGGAAAGGAGCTTTTAGCTCCTTTATGGCTTTCATAAATTCAGTGAAATTCAATGAATACTTCTGCAGCAGGTGAATGTTCTGCTTATATTTTTAAGACTATGTAATTTGTTACTGTAGAACTGTCTATTATAATCCACCGGATTTAATGCAAAATACTGGAGTAAATACAGCGACCTACAGGTTAGGAAACTTATAATAATGAATTCTTTATGTCTTCTTTGCTATAAGAGCTTTCAGAAAAGGATTTTACCAGCAGTCCTTGTAACAGAAATGCACAATATCTGTAATTGCTTCTTCCCCTAATTAACACTGTGAGAAAAACTTCATACCAAAAGTATAGCCTTTAGTCACTCTCCGCTCTTGCTGTTGTACTTTTATGAGACGAGTATAATTACTCTGCAGCAAACTACCATAATTACCAGGACATGCAGTACATAGTATTGGTACTTTCAGAAAACAGAAATAAATATCAGAATACGACATAGTAGAAAGTGTTTTACGCTTACCAGATTTCTTTTTCAAATATCGTAGCTGTCAAGTATCTCTTAGGTTTTATTTGCAAATTTATATGAAAAAACAATTTTGATAATCCAACCCCACATCCTTAGCAGCTTCAGAAATAAACATCTACAAAACATGAGTGAGAGAGAAGTAAGTGTAAGTCAGAAATTGGATGAGACAGTTCAAGGGACTTCACATTCTTTCTGGTTTGAGTAGTACAGATTATGGCTTGAGGAAAAGGCTTCGTAAACAAAGCTGTTTAGGCTTTTCATATGAACAATTTCTCTATCTTTTGCCCTGCAAGTAAGACTGAAAAAGAAGTTTTGAGATGGGACAAATTTGAAAAATAGAGATGTCAGTTGTGATCTCAACCCATGCTGAAAACATAGAATTATAAGGTCTAAGGTTCTTGACCTCGATTTGGCTTTGTTTTCATTTAAAAGCTATTTACAATTTAATATCATTTTTCAGGTCAAAACATTGTGACACATGGTTGGGCTTTTGGGCTGCACTTAAATTTGATACTAACTGCATTCGGTTAACCTGAATGGCTCTCCGCTGTTTTGTGATTATTTCGTAGTTCACATGAGTGCATTCTCCCTTCTGATAGACACAAGAATTCTTGATTACTTTGTGACTTTTTCTGACAATCAGGATCAGGAATTGCTGTGTCGTCTCTCCTCTTGAGAGCCCCTAGTCTTTGAACTTAGTTTTGAAGTCTCTGAACTTCTATTTAACACTCCTTTTTTTAAACAAATAGTCCTAGCCATCTTTGGTGACTGTTTTCTGAGTTAAATAGGCTCTGATTCTGCTTTGTATTCTGGGATTTAGCTTCCTGCCTGCTAGCAGCAGTAAGTCCTGTTCCTGCTCTGCTGCAGGTCAGAGTCTTAGTGACCCTCTCTTTCTGTTTACATGCTCTCCTTGGGGTACAGCTAGGCAGTCAATTATCTGTAGGAAAGCTTTGTAAACCTGTTGTGTACTTTAAAAAAAAAAAAAAAGACCAAGAAAGCAAACTCTGAAAATAACCCCTAAAATGGAATCAATATGTGAGAACAGATATGCAACAAGTGTTTAAAATATACACAAGGATGTATTTTGTCTTCCTGTCTTGGATTCACATTTGCTCATGGATTTGTAGTTGGTACTTAGTTAAGAAAGCTTCCTTTCAATAAATAGAGACTTCACTGAATAGGACTGGAAAAAAATGTTTTTTCCTGCCTTCAGCAGCATTCTAAATTTTCTTTCATTTAGTGGAGCAATGCTAGGAAGATCTGTAGTGAGTATTAGGCCTTGGCCCAACAAGGTCTTATCTGCGGAGGGTTGACCCTTGTCAACTGCCAAGCACCCACACAGCTGCTCACTCGATCCCCTCTCCTGCAGGACAGGGAGAGAATAGAAGGAAGACAAGAAGACTTGGGGATTGAGATAATGGTGGTTTGGTAGGGAAAGTGAAAGCAGTGCACACAAGCAAAACAAGAAGAAACATTCATTAACTACTTCCCAATATCGGGCCCATATTTAGCCAATTCCTAGAAAGCAGGACCCCATCACATGTAATGATTGCTTGGAAAGACAAACACCGTGACTATGAACATCCCCGCTTCTTCCTCCTTTCCCCCAGCTTTTCTTGCTGAGCATAACATCATACGGTATGGAATACCCTTTAGGCTAAGTCACATCGGCTGTTCCAGCTGTGTCCCATCCCAATTTCATGTTCAACCCCAGCCTACTTGCTATGGGAGAGTGAAAAAAAGAGAAAACCATCATGCTGTGCAAACACTGCAGCAAAGCCCAAACGTTGGTGTGCTATCAACACAGTCCAGTCACAGCCAGGGCCCACAAAGGCTGTGTTGTGCACCACTGTGTGTGCTGGAGTTTCACTCCCTCCACCCCAAAGGTCCAAAGGTACTATAAAATTTATGGTACAGAATTACTTCATCCCTGTAAGATTTTGTTAAGCTTTATCTTGAGAGGTTCACACATGCACTAACACTCAGCCACAAATCCCCAGAGGTGACAAAGAGAAATGGTGATTAGAAGGACCACTGACCCTCCAAAATTGTGAATATCTTCAATTAAAAAAACTGACAGAGACTTCACAAAAATGCTTTTCTCTCAAATCTTTCTAAGTGAGACATGGGTTCAAGCAGAAAAGCACCACCAGACTGGTTGGTCTTACCAGGCCCAGCTTTAAGCAAGCATTAGAGCCATAGAGGTTGCAGGCACCTCTGTGAAACAGCAAAATACAGACACCAGTATTGGTTGGGGTCATGCATGGAGTGCGTGAGCCTTCAGGCTGATGCTTCTCTGCACATTACACAAAGCAAAAAATGTGAACTGTGTGTGTCCATTTTTAACTATTTGCTTCCCTGAATGTAGCTTCTATTTCTGTGCTTTGGACAAACATGATCAGTACTTATTGTGTCATGTCTTCAATCCCACTAGCAGTGCTTTGTGTCTTTTCAGCTTTTCTATAAAATACAAAAATGTATCTTCCAATAACTAGAAGTGAAATCAAGCCATTAAAACTTGAAGGAAATAACTGAACCTGGGGAGAGGTGAAGGCATTAGGACTAACTCTGGAGCAGACTTGATAAAATACTACATTTTGACATGGAATATCATCCCCAAAACAGTTTTTAGCTTTTTATTCCTAATTTTATATTAATTGTGCCAACTATTGAAGCATATGCATAATTTACATCAGCATGTACCTGCTTTCAGAGCTGAATTGTTAGTTAAAAAAAACAGTGGCTCAAATACATTGTAAGATAAAAGCACCTCTGCCGCCCACCATCAAAGCTTAAAATTACTGTCTCATGTTTTAAGTAAAAGAGGGAAATTCCCACCCCAGAATTATTGCTAGTTTTTCACATGAAAAAAAATATCAACAAATATGATAGCATGCAGTAAATCTTTTTCTCTGTCATGGTCATAAGATCTGAATGAGGAATGAGACACTTCAAGCACTTTTTCAGCCAGGCAGAGTATTGTAACAGGTTAAGAAAATGGTAAGATGATCAGGGAGAATTTGTAATCCCACTCCCATGTTAGCTGGAACTTTCCCAGAACATTTAAAACTCAATCTAATGACCATGATATGGATGCCAAAATTCCCATTAAATTTTATGGTTTGTGACCAAGGTCGGAAGTCATATAATTGCAAATTATCTAGAGTGAGTCTTTGTCTAGGCCAGAATTAAAATCGTACTATGATTTTTAGTAAAATGTAATCGTATTTTGGTCCCAAATACAAAGCTATTTGGCTTGTGTTTCTTAATAGAAAAGTAATCATTTTGTTATCATCTCTCCTCAAAATAAATATCTTTGTGAAGATCCTTATCTCACTGTTCTTGAAACCAGCCAGATTAAAAAAGCACACATTTCAGAGGAAAGGCATGTCTATTTTTATATTAAAGCCCATCAAAGTAAAACTTTCTTGAAAGCTTCAGCAAGGGTTTGACATTTTTATAATCGATGGAAGATTTTACGCACGTCTTTGAGTAATATGAAGACAATTTATGACTTTGTTTCAAAGTCAGAAGAGGTTGTTAGGTGACTACAATCTTTGTTAAGGTTTAACTTGTGTTTAAATTGTAAATGAAGTGAAAAACTGGAAATGCAAATAACTGTTCTTCCTTTGGGAAACTTTGCTGAAGTTGATGGTAGTGTTTGTTCACGATATTTGTCAGATGTTCTATCTCTAATTGGCTTAGGAACAAAGGCTTGTCCAATTCAATTTTATGATGAGATTTAAGACTGCAGGCATTTATTTGTGAATATCTCCGTAATGTCATTTAGCATCCTTTTGTATTTCCAAGAAGTGTGGTATTTTATTCAAGTTCATGGGGAAAACAGAATCACTTGAAGACAATTTTGTAAAATTCAATTTCAAGGGCAAAAAAATGTGTCAATGCTTACACTGTAAACCTTCCATCTCTAATTACAAATAATTCACATACTTCCAGTCAATATACATATATGTGTCAATGGAAGATACTACCAGGCCAAATACAACCACAGAACATTTAACATATCTAATCATATTGTTGTTCCTTCTTAGTAATTCCTGCAAACAGCACTGAAAACATGATCTGAAAGTGCTGATGTATAGCTCATTGACCGATATGTGTTGCATGCCCCATTAAAAAATAATATTATTTTTAGAGAACCCAGGGGGGAGCCCAGTTCTTTCATTCAAACTTTTAAATATTTATGCTTTTCACTTTGCAGCACCCATTGGCAAATGGTTATTGTTAGAGAGGCATAATATTTCTCCTTTATTCTCACTTGCACAGGTAAAGGGCATCCAAAAAATTACAACCTCCTGACAGCGTACAAGGTGTTTCACTGTCATTCTAAAACTATGATCATCCTAATTCCTAATATTGCATATACAGATCACATTAAGAAGCTTCAGATAACCAAATAAAGTCAAAGGGCAGAGATATCTAATAGTGCTGCTTTTTTTTTTTTTTTGTCAGTAGCACTTGTATAAAATTACATTATTGTTAAAAACAGACAGCAGAAGTTTCAGGGATAGTTGTGATATATGGAATTTGGTTTAGACAAAAGGGATGGGGTCTGCTTGAAAAACCATGTGCCTATAGAAGTTTATAGGCAGATAGAATGAGACATGAAGTAGATCATTGCACTTGCTAATACTCACTAGTGTTGCAAAGAAAGCCTGAGATGCAAGGAGAGATGCAAATACTGTAAAGATGATTTACAGGACCTTACAGTGCCTTGAATCAGAAAAAAATGTGACAAAACTCAGCTGTCAGGTGAGAAAAATACAAAAGACCAAAGTTTAACAAGTCCATGTGTGTACTATCCATGTGATAGTCTTAAAAAAATTTTTACAATTACCTAGATTAAAAAGGTAGTACAAAGCACAGCCTGTAGTAAATAGAGCAAGAGCCCAGGGTAAAAATGCCGTATCATTTCTATAATGTTTATTTTTCTGATAACTTCAGAGACTGAAATAATAGCTTCATCCATTTGATTTGTAAACTATTCTTCCATTTCTACATAAATGCAAATGAACAAATAATCATAGCTGGATGGCTAGAGAGAATTAAAATAATTTATTACAATGCTGGCTTTAATAATGTTATGTCTTGAACCATAAAGTTGTATAATTAAATCACTCCTTCACTAGTAGAATTAAAACTCAGTAAATATGAACATGTGGAGAAAATTTGTCACTTCATCCAACCCTGTCCTATCCTAATCTCTTTTTTTCTTCTACAGTCTCTTTTTTCTTTCTTTCTTTTTTTTTTTTTTTCTGTTATGTGCTACTAATTTACACAACAGCACTAACCTGCTTCCATATTCTGGACTAATTTATTTGTTCTCTACATGCTGAACTTTTGTGTTCAGTCATCATGTGCTGTGGGAAATGAGCTAGACAAACAGCAAGTTACAGGCCTGGACTTCAGAAGAATACATTTCAACTTGTTCAGGGCTCTACTTGGCAGAGTCCCACCAGAGACTGCCCTGGAGGGCAAAGGGTCTGGGAGAGTTGCTTGATCTTCAAGGACGTTGTCCTCAAGGCACAAAAGCAGCCTGTTCCAATGCACAGGAAAACAAACCAGCATCGCAGAGACACAGTGAGGATGAACCTAGGGCTCCTGATGGAGCTCAAATGCAAAAGAAAGTTCATGCGAGGTAGAAGCGGGGGTGGGCTACCCATGAGGAACACAGATGCAGCTGTGCCAGTTAGTGAAACAGTAGAGAACACAGCAAGAATACAGTGAATAACGATGCACTATTACCTCTTCTCTTTCTCAGGAGAAGTTAATTTGCTTTCAGAAAATTGTTTGCAATCACCATTGAAAGAAGTATGGTATTTAATCTCATTAATCAACAGAATGAGATTCCACAGAAACTGACCACTGAAAATAAGCCAGCAGATATGCCTGTTTGTACTCATGTTCTTCCTTTCCTTTTTATTTCCTCCACTCTTCCTATGACTACTGAAAGCTTTCTTCTTTCCCACTGTGTGGTCAGCACATCCAGCTCAGGACCAAGTTAATTTAATAAGAATGATTAGCATTTATGCAGGGCTTTATATTCTGAATGAATTTTGCAAATATTAAATAATCTTTAGGCTTTTTCTGTGAAACAGGTATCTAATTATTATTGTAATTTTGGAGATGGGGAAACAGAAAGCAGTAAGTTAAATGCATTTTCAGGACCACACAGAAACTAATAAGAGAACTAGTAATATAGCTGAGGAGGCCTCCAGTCTCTCTTTCCTACTTGGACAAGGTTGATTAGCTTCTACTCAAAGTAGGATCCACCCAATGTTGAAGGCCAGGGGCAGGAACAGGACATAGAATAACCCCGTGACTACCCAAAATGTAAATTTAATGGCATGGCAATTGCTCATTAGCATTCTCTTCTAGTATTACACCCTGGAATACTTCCTGGAACAATAGGAACATAAAATGTCTTTCACTAGGCAGATCTTCATAGAACAAGCAGATGCTACCAACCATACTGGGTTACTGGAAACTGCTAACTTTATAATTCTTATCTTCTCTACTAAAGACAATTGCTTGGACACTTGAAACTCCACATGTTGCCACATTATTGGTCACTTGACGAAGAACAAGGAAAACATACAACCTCATTCCTTGAAACATTTTTATAAATAGTGAACAGCATGTTACAAATTCATATTTATTTAAACAAATATTAGCATATCTATGAATCTGTAGCAGAGGCATTAGTTGAAATTTGATACCAGACCTGTATCTGGCCCAGATGTTGCTTTTAAGAGGTTGTATAGGATAATAATAATAGCCAAAAAACCATGGCTGAAAATGTAGTCCAAGTTATTTTAATTTTGGAATGCATTTGTGGTTCTTTATAGATGGTTTACTCTGAAAAGAATAATACGTTTGATTTTTGCCACCTAATCCAGAAAAATATCAGTAATTTCATTTTAAATAATAATTAAGAAAGAATCCAGCAATAATTGACAGTATTTATACTCTTTAAAATTGAGAATATTGTTCTTAAAATTATAGTCAGGTACATTGTCCACATTTTGACAGAGGCTATGGTTTTATATTGTCTATGTATACGCTTTTTGAATTAAGCTTCTTGACACAAGGACAATCAATGTAAATGCTAACAGTAGTATTGTTTTTTTTTTCTGGGAAGCCTGTTTCCTCAAGTAATAAAAAAGGTGTTATAAAACTGTCAAGAAAGATGTTTTTCATATTATTTTAAGGATAAATTCTAGCATTAACTGCAGTAGTTGTAGGAGTAGTAGATAAAGAAGTAAGCATGCCTCAGTGTTCTATTTTAATAACAGGGTTTTAGGTTCTAAGCGCAGACAAAACCACTGCAAAGCATCTATTGATAAATACAGTTCTTTTGATATTTTCTTCTCTTTTAAAATGTTTTTCATTTTCTTTTATCTATTTTTACATTTCCCCCATGTATTATTTCTATTTTTATCAATAGATCCTATAACTGACTATTGGCTTAAAGCTCTGCTGTGTTTTGACTTCTGTGATCACTAGATGCATAGTGACCTAACTAAGCCTTTGTCCCACTTAGCAGGCACCTTATTTATTTGATTTTGCTTGGGGATTTTTGTTGTTGTTTTTTATAAATGAACAGGTAAGCTTCCAGTATTTTACACATCTTTTATCTTCCTTGAAAAGGCAATTACAGACTGAAAAAGGTTCTGAAAGTAGGGAAATTCCACAGTATTCCTGCATCTCATTTCCATTTCAGTCATGACAATAATGTTTATCTCAGCCAGTATGTCGTGGTTTATCCCCAGATGGCAACTAAGCCTCAGACAGCCGTTTGCTCACTCCCCCCTCAGTGGGATGGAGAAGAGAATTGGAAGGGTAAAAGTGAGAAAACTCATGGGCTGAGATAAAGACAGTTTAATAGGTAAAGCAAAAGCCACACACTCAAGCATAGCAAAACAAGGAATTCATTCACCACTTCCCATCAGCAGGCGGGTGTTCAGCCATCTCCAGGAAAGCAGGGCTCCATCACGCCTAATGGTGACTTGGGAAGACAAATGCCATCACTCCCAATGTCCCCCCCATGCCTTCTTATTCCCCCAGCTTTACACGCTGAGTGTGACTTCATATGGTCTGGAATACCCCTTTGGTCAGTTGGGGTCAGCTGTCCCAGCTGTGTCCCCTCCCAACCCCTTGTGCCCCCCCAGCCTCCTCGCTGGTGGGGTGGGCTGAGAAGCAGAAAAGGCCTTGACGCTGTGTCAGCACTGCTCAGCAGGAACAAAAACACCCCTGTGTTATCAACACTGTTTTCAGCACAAATCCAAACCATAGCCTCATGCTAGCTACTGTGAAGAAAATTACCTCTATCCCAGCCAAAACCAGCACACAGTATTTAACCCTTACCTGTTATCTACCGTTGAAAGATTAAGCCGAGAATTTTTTTTTCATGTGATGTCCTAGCTGGACAATTAAATTTTATTCAGTTAGTGTAAAAAGTTTTGTTAAAACCACCTTGCATTAAAAAATGAAGTAATTTTAAGTACTGTAGACTTTATGTAACATTTGCCAAAGTGAATACTGATTATGGCTTATTTGAAATAAAATCGATCAATCAAACCTCTGGAGTGTCTTTGATCCAGAGGTGGGGGAAAAAGTTAGAGGAAGAGCTCCCAGACCTCTTTAAATATGAATTTTAAAAAGCTCAACACAGTCTCTGTAATCTTTGCAAAATGTTTCACTGCAAATTTTCCTCCCGTTATTGATAAAAAACACACTATCCTTATTCCTCTGGTTATTGAATCATGAGATTCATGTTCATCCTTACTGTCATAGTCCAATACTCACTTATGAGAAATGTAAAGAGGAAACTATAGTAAGTGGTGGATGTTAGTAGCTGTTCTTTGTTTTCCCATCAGACTCAGAAAAATCTACAAAGAATGCTGTCAAGCCAAATCCATGGAGCCAAAGTATTACTGAATAGTCTGTAGTCAAAGGACAGCTCCTGAAGCAGTCCTTTGGGGAATCAGAAAATGATACGTACTGACATAAAGCACTACAAATATTGTGCTAGCAGCTTTGAAATTTATTTGAAATAGATTGTGGTCTTGCCAGTCCACTGCTTCGTCCATGGGATAGAAATATTTTTTCATCTTCTTTTAACAAGCAATATCTTAAATCAAAATGTTTCTTGTTAGTGCCATAAAACTGAAAAACTGATGTTATTGAAAGAGCCATGACAGCTTAATGATGAGAGAGTGTGTTTGTTGGCTGAGGCTATTGAATAACACAAAAATATTGTGAAGTTTGGTACCTCACAGGACAAAGTTCTCAAAAATAATTCAGAGAAATGCCTGAGAAAGCTTTACTTTTGGGAAAATGACTTGAGATTTTTCACTTCTGGCCTCACATTTCCTGACTGAAGTTAATGGATTTAGGGTAAGTTTTTATAATTTGTTGTAAAAGCAGTACCATTTTTTTTTTAACAGTGTAGTTAAGCCATTTCCAAGAAAACTTTCTATTCCAAATTTCTTATAGCTTTTGCCCTCTTATTTTATTTATTTATTTTGGGATGAGCCCTTATACATGTTCTGTGTATAAGGCACTGACTTATCTACATAGAAAAATGCATCTGCACATATTCCCCACTGCACTTTTACATGAGAATAAGTTTTTCAGCCATCTTTCATACACATTTATTAATTATGCTTCCAGATGGATTTAAACTCCAAATGTAGGTACACACCATGGGTGCTTTAATGGTACATTTTGCTTGTTATTAATATAGCCGGACTTAACAGTGAACTAACACAACAGATTAGTTCTTCTACTTAGAAAGGGAAATGACTTGCATGATTTGAGATCAACCAGCAAAATGACCCTTTGTAAAGATTGGTTTTCTTCCATATTTCTACATCTAGGTACTTACACATGGAGATCTCCCTTCTCTTTCTCTGGCTATATGTAAACAAGGTAGATTTATACATGCATGTTAAATACACTTATGCTACTTGTGTTTAATGAAACAGCTTTGCACAATTTTGGAACTGATATTGTAAACAGTCTTTGCACTAAAGATTTGAGTAATACTGTATTTAATGTCTCTGCATCCTGGTTGATATCTGACAAGTTTTTAGATCCTTGCACAAAACCTGTCAATGCTTGGTGGTATTTTGGTTCTTCTTTTGATATATGACAAAGCTCAAATGAGTTCAGCAGGCTTTTACAGTTAAAACCTAGGAACATTTTTGCAAAAATACTCTATTATGTACACCAGTGGAAACAGTGCACTGTATGTACATTATTATATTTTTCTACATTTAGCATTCTGTAATGTAAATATGTTTAGAGAAAAATCTGTAGATGCAAAAGAAATAGAGAACATCAAAATTAATTCATATTAGTATGCTGACAGGTCAAATTCATCAGAAGACTGGTTAAGTAATTCTTCAATTTCTTAGTGAACACAGTTTAAAAGACTGCCTTTCCTTCAACCAGGTGCTCACTCAACTAACAATGTTTTCCTACCAATATGCTGCTCATCTTGCACATCAATTGAAAAATTGGGATTTCCATTTAAAATTTGGGATTAGGAAATAGTATTTCATTTTGTTACTTTGCTCTTATTGCATGTAAGTTTTAAGTGAGGGCAGTACAAATGATATTTCACTATTTTTAAAGGTCAGTCAAATGTTTTCAAATAAATTTGGTAACAAATAAGAGTATTGGCACACTTTGTCTTAGATTATTACAGTATCTTACACCTCATATTATTTAACTAGGAGATAATCAGGAGATATGTTATGAAAATTCCTATGTCCAGTAAAGCAAAACCTGACACAATTCCATTTATTTATGCAATCTTTTTAAAACACAAAGGATCCATAGTAGAGAAAATGAATGTATTAATTTTATTTTCATTGTGTTATGTAAGCCTTCAAACATTTGATAATTTTCTTTTTTTTTTTCCTAGTTTTTTACAAGTTTTGAAAGACACAAGTATAAACTCCTTCTTGCCGTTCTAGTCATGCATATCTCCAGAAATGTTAAAGGAAATTATTAAGATGCACAATAAGGGAGAATATAATAATGAATAATTTTTCTTTTAAGATAATATTGGCATCATGCAAATATGGGATCTCACTGTAAGAGAAACTGACCTTTGATTAATTTGGAAACTCTTCTTATGGAAATGTTTTTTTATTTCAGCTGAAAAGTAGGACAATCAACAACTTTCTTCTTAGGAAAGCAATCAAGCATAATAACAGAACCCTACTATGAGAGTTTCCTCTTAAACGTAATGAAATATGCATGAAAACAATAATTTTTGGAACTCCAGAATTTTGTTATTTTCATCTGAACACGATAACATGCAATAATTAATCTTTACTATTTTCTTCAAAGCAGTGGGGTGTGCAGCTGTTTAAAGCTGATTTTTTTTTTAATAAAGTCATTGGGAATAACACCACTGTCCATCCCTTTTTCATTTAAAAAAGCTGAAACCAATATGTGCAATATAATCTTCAAACTGTATTATAAGTAATGGCTTGGGGCAATATGTATTTAGTTTCAGACAGTGCCTGCCACTCTGGCAGTATGAAGAAGATTATAGAAGGCAGAAATGAACTTTGGCCATTTGGTGTTCTCAGAAAGAACTAGGGTGGAAATGAGATGTGGAAACATTCCGAGAAAGATTTTTTTGAGAGCAGGAAACAAATGGCATATGATGGTGTGTCTTGAAAAAAATTTTTTCAGTATGAAAATAGACATTTTTTTGCAATTATTTCTCCTTCAAGCAGTATAAAAGTTTTGTGGTGTTTGTTTGAATTACCATAACCTTGAATCTTTAATTCTGAATTCTTAGCAAGTTCACTGGGGGCTTATCCATTTATTGCAGATAATCTTTCTTCCAACCTGAATGTTGAGCACAGATTATATAGAAGCATTGCTTACACAAAAAAAAATATATTTTGCAATTAATTACTTTATTGACATTATCACCAACCTTTTTCTCTCACTGGTGTCTATAAGATCTACAAAAGAGACTCTGCTTGTTTTGTTTGTGAATAGTTATTACTTTAACACTCAAACTTTGAAGTTATAAACCCAATGAGAGTAGAAAATGTGTTCATTCCCTAATTTGGTGTGTGGTTTTCACAGATATCAATCTGTTTTCAGGAGAACTATAATGTTAGAGGCAACCATATTATATTTTTGGTATTTAATAACGTGTCTTTACCCTGCCCTTCTACTTACTCTGGCAGAGAGCTAACACCAATGGAATAGCTTGGCAACAGTGTGACCCTAATGCAAAATACCGGTATGTATTTTTTCCTATAATACCATCTGGATCCTAATAATTCTAGCTTTTTTTCCTGGCTATTATCTTGGCATGCTTAACTGTTGGATGTTCTTTCATGGTGGATTTGCTTAATAAGGGTCAGGCAGCTGATTTCTCCTCTTGTGTGTCCAAATATCATTTTTGTTTGGTAGGATCTTGTGTGTGAATAGCTTGTCTTCTATTCATATGTTAAAAAGCTTTTGGACAAAGAGTATTTCTAAGACACTTGATATCAAGGCTTTAGTTCTCTTTAACTCTCTTCATCAGAAGAAACCATCAGCACTATGTCTGCTATGTTTAGGAGCACAAAAACCACCATTAAGACAATTAATTTTTATACTAAGTATTAGCGTGTATGTGTATTTTGTCATTAAATTAGTACATACTACAAAATGCCAAATGTAGCAGATACTTCTCTAAGGAAGAGCATTCAATGCAGATATTTCAGTGTGTTTATTTGTTGAAGTAAAATTCTAGTTTGATTCTGAAGTCTTATTTTAGTTGATGATAGACTTAAGTTATTTCCAGTGAATTCCCTTAATGGAAATCAAATCACAATCATCTTCACAGTAGGCCTATAGTAATGCATTTATTTTCCAAACTTCAATGCACATAACCTTTTCTCTGTCAGCAGCATTTTGTGTTGCTTGGATCAGAAATTTTGAAATTATTTTCTCTCAGTTGCTATTTGCATTGCTATTATTATTTATATTGCCCTAACACCCAGAGGTCACTGCCACAGTGTTAAGCAGTGTCAAGATATGTAGTACTACATGATCTGTATTCTGAAGTACTGAGAACTGAAAAGACAAGGAACAGAGGGCTCAAGGGAAATTACAGACTGATGATGAAAACCATGGATAGTGATCTTATTAACTTCCTTTTTCTCCTGGCTCCATGGGAAGCAACAATCTGAAAAGTATGGGAAGTCACAAACAAAGTATGCCATCTTCCATACGAGTAAGACATATATATATACTTAAATGTGTATTCACGTCTACATGTACACGTGAACATAGATGCATACATACGTATATACACATGTATCCACATATGTTATACCTATAGTCATATTTAGTAAAGTTCAGCAAAAATACATGTATAGTTTTTCACCTTCAGGTAACTAATGGAAATCTTTCAGGAAATGATTCTTGAAATAATATTTAAAAGAAAATGGAAGAGTCTCACAAAATTGTTTGTGAAAGGCATTAATTCAATACTCAGTGGATATCACGATGGATAATAGAATAGGTATTTGTGAAGTAGGAAACCAGACTCTTAGCCCTGTGCTACTGTATAAATCAAGAGTTTTAATGGAGAGAATAGAAGCAAAATACTTCTACAGTGATATGAAAGTGAAAAAAGAAGCTTATATTTGTTATACAAGGAAAAAAGAAATGATAGGTGTGTATCTAGATTGACAAAGTGTGGTAAATATGACTGACAAGATAACTTTAGGATTTTTTTCTTTGTTTGTTAGTAGCTAATGGATCTGAGCAATAAAAGGAGCCAGAGATAAGAGGAGGTTGCAGCAACTGAAATTAGAGACCTAACCTTCATATTTGTGGGTAAAAAAAGGATTTTTATAAGATTATTTTGGTGCATTGTAATAGAAAAAAATTGGTCTGCTTAGAACTGATCCAGAGACAGAACGTAAGGTGAGCAGCAAATACAGACTGCAGAAGCGAAGATGAACTACAGAAACAGGACCAACACTCAGGAAGACAGTTCATATTGGAAAGTAGGGACAAGAAACAGAATGGACAGTTCGGGTGTGTACTTTGCCCAAGGTACAACGCAGTGGCACAGCAGAAGAATAAGGGCAAATGCAAGAGCTCAGCCACAGTCTACTTGCTTTTTAGACAGTCAGGAGACTCCAGTTTCCTCATACAGCAGACTGGGGAGGCGGAAAGTGGATAAACCTAAGCTCTTACAAAGGTGACTTGTTGGGCCTTCAGTTGTTGACAGAGAGAGACAAGAGGCATCTCCAGAGTGGATATTAGAGACAGAATCTGACCAAGATTAACCTATAAAGGAAGTAAGAGAGGATGTAAGCTGATAACCTAGAAATGCAGGCGAAGGAAGAGGATGCTTCTCTGGCAAGGGGCACCAGAACAATGGAGTTGAAGGGAAAGAAAGGATTTGGTCAGTTTAGGATTTGGTTACTGAAAGGGACACGATTCAGTGACCGAAGATGGTCACAGATGGAAGTTGAAGCAATGCAAACTACTGAGATTTGTTCTAAAAAATAATTAGATTACAGCTTTTTTTGACCCTGCTATCTACAAAGATAGTGGCTGCAGTCTGTCATGGCAATAGCCACTACTGTGGGTGCTTTTTGATTCTTAAAACCTTTTTGTTATTGTGGTAGTTCTTGCAGGCAGAATTTGCTAATTTTTGTTCTAAGGGATTATGTTGTAACAGTCATTAGTTGTATACAGGTGACACCCATCATCTGGAAAGCACTTGGGGACTATCAGCATAAGAATGATAAAGGAGCTTTATTTGGTATAAACTGTGAGCTGCTGAAAATACCTCTGGGTAACAGAGACTTCTTTCCTGCAGAGCCTACAGCCAGCTCTCTGAAGTAATTCAGCAGAGAAAGCAGTAAGTTCTAATGGTTACTCACTTACTTTCACAGTGTGACCCATCTGTACAGGTTTTCTGTTTGCTCTGTGAAACTGCTTCTTTCCCATTGACAAGTCATTTGCTGATCTTGCAAGGATGCTGGATCTAATTTGTCTTTTACTTGGTTTTGCCTCCAACAAATTTCCTTTCTGTCTTTAGTCTCTCAGTAAAACCAAACATCTTTCTTCCATACACAAATACACCAAAATTGTCATGCTGAAATTAAGAAACATACATCTTTAAAACCACAGATACTTACAAATACACATGCCTATTTTACAAGGTTGATCTGTGACATGATTCAGCTGTGGTTATTGAAAAGGCAGATCAAAGAAATCATTAAAGTAGGTGTTGTCAAATAAACCCAAAGTTGCAAGTTTGCTTCACAAAGCCAACAGGGGGTAAAATGAGTGAATTTGTCTGAGATACTGAACAAGATGTCCCATTAAATCACAGTTAATAATGCTAAGATATGAGGCTGGATGAGTTACAAAATAGCTTGCTGACAGTTTTATTAAAGTTGTTAATGGAGCTGTAAAATGGGGTAGTCCTAACTCTTAAGGAGTGCCTCTTTTATCCTAGTTCATAGATCAGACAATGAGTTTCTATGTTTCCGGAGGCTGTGGATGATGCACATACTGCTGAAGCAGACACTCTGAATAACATAATACTCGGAAGAATTTAATTGCCTGATTAAATGGCTGTGATAAAATATCATGTGTCTTAATACAAGCAGAAGTTGAGAAATGATCTTCCCACTGAGTACAGCACTAGTAAAACTTCTGCCAGGACAATGAGGCAAACCTTATTAGCCCCAATTCATGAAAGTTTCACATTCAAAAATAATGCAGGCACTGGAAAACAAGTCTTATAATCGAGGCTTATGCAGCTCAGCTGGTTTTGCTTGTTAACAAAGAGAGTGAGTATTAACTTCTTGTAGTTACTTACACAGGGGAATTATATCCCAGCGTAGGAGAAAGTGGGCTTTTAATCCAAGGGATATAAACCGAAATTAGGCAACTGCAATATGGGACAAGGTCACAGTGCCCTATTAATGAAGGTAATTAATACTAGAGCTGTTTGGGAAAGCCAGCCTCTGCCTGGCTACCTATTTTAGTAGTTTTGACCCTCCTTCCTCTGAATATGAAAACAGTGTAAAGGGTCCGCTTTGTAACATCTGACAGACAAAAGGGAATATCTGTATCTGAGATGCTGACAATTACAGCCCTAGCTGTCTGCCCTATCCCCCATGCACAGATATAGGATCATCAATTACAACATAGCATTTTAAGATTAACCATCCCTAGTTTTGGTAAGCTCCAAAATGCTTTGCTCTTAACTGTGGCAGTTTAAAAGCTGATTGACAAACAGGTCAGGCACCCATGCATGGAGGGTAGAGGGGAAAGCAGGGAGAGTAACCTTGTCAGCCACTGCAGGTGAAGCAGCCCCTGCTCACCAGACATCCTTCAATTCCTTGCTGGTGTGTTTTGCTCCCAGGATCTGGGTCAACTGATTGCCAGACTTGGGGCCAAGGAGGAATAATCTATTAACACTCAAGGCTGACTGTATTTTCTTCAGGAAAAAAAAAAAAAAGCCTTTTGTTTCCATTCTCCTTCAGAAAAAAAAATAGTAGAAGCCAAACTCATTGGATTTATCCTCAAGTAACTTTGCTTTTATTTACATAGTCCTGGAGATAGTAGGTTTGTGCTTATTATTAACTAGCTAATTTTTGCTATTAAAATATTACTAAATAATGGTCAATCAGAATGAGATACCTTGTATAACAGAAAAGTCAATGACATTGCAAATTATTCACTATGTGTTCAGAATAGGTCAGATAGTATGAGTTTTTAAAACATCAGCAATAAAAATTTTCTTTGAGAAATTTATTGTTATTATGCTAGGAAATACAACCAAGTGTACAAAGAATTGGGTTTGTACTGTAGAAAAAATATTTTCCTGTGGTCTTTCAAATGCTTTTTTGAAAGAAAAAACTCAATTCTCTGTTTTCTCTATCCTTTAAGTGTACCTTACAAGCATTTGCTCTGGTTTACTGTTCTTTCTGAAAGGAAATTAGAGTTATCTCTGAACTGTTGCATTATTCAAACAAGTTTATCCAGTATTAAATATCCTATCTGATTTTCAATTTTACTTTGAAATTACGTGTTCAAACCCAAGGACATTAATTATTCTCTTGTAAATTTGTTTTTCAAAATCAAGTATTACAGGTATCTTTGGGACCTGCAGTGGGCATCAGCTAGCATTCATTACAGCTATTGGGAATAAATGTAAAGATTTTAAATTATAAAATGTTTGTGTTTATTGTGTTTCCCAGCTGAACTCACAGTTCTTTCTAGAACCAAATCGTATGGCCCAAACTTATGAATTACTCATAAAATTCTGTAATAATACTCTTCATAGGCCAAGCACTATACTAGACATATTTAATCAATCCTTGATTACTTAATGGAATTCAGAGCCATTTTTTTCCTTACTGTGTTGGGAATGATAACTCCTTAATCATGTACTTACCCAATTCTCTGCATTTTAAACAACTTCATAATTAAGCATCTTCCTGATATTCAACAGATGATCTAGTAAGGAATATTGTCATCAAATCCATAATTAGAGACTTTTAAATATGTATCCATATAAATAATTTGAATGAAGGCTCTCACAAAGACTCTGAAAGAAGAGAAATCTGCTCCACACAACCCCTGTTTGAAGTCTTAATTCGTTAAGGAGATGAGGTGCTTCCTACCAGTGATGCCCTATCTAAAAAGACAAGCCAAGGAGGAAGACAGCTGTGCACAGGTGGAAGGGTGTGAGCTTTCTGTCATGCTGTAATAGCACTGTAGGTATCTTATGATTGGAATTTGTGGTAAGGAGGGGGAAGAAGAGAGAGAACAGGATTAGTAATTAACCTGGAAGTACTAGTGTAATGAAACTGAGGGGAGGATATAACTTACACATACACACTCCTGTTACTGATCTTAGGAAAGTAAATGCAGAAACAAGTAGCTCAGATCTTATTGAAAAAACATGCAGTTGTGTATACATGTATGCCTGTTTTCATTTTTAATAGTGATCTTTACTTACACTTTCTCCAGTTTCTAGTAATTTCTTAATGCTTGATATTGGAAGTGTGCTTCATTTCTTTTTAGGGCATAATTAGTAGTAAATTGCTTTAACAGAAAAGCAGAAATTAAATGTATTTCATAAATCATAAAAGAGTGTGTACTAAGTGATTGTCTTCTGCTGGAAGACAAATCAGGATGAAAATTATTTGTGAAAAGATTTCATGTTTATCTGTAGTTAGTGGCAAAAGAGTGAATTTTAAAACTCATTTAGAAGTTAAAGTTCTGAGAAAAGGACATGCTGAAGACCAAAGCTACCACTGACTTGAAATGAACCTCAGCAGTTATGTTAATTAAGCCTGCAGGAGTTTCAGCATCACCCTCTGATGCCTTCTGTTTAATTCCTTTCAACAGGAGATAAGTGCCTAGATACCCTGAGGACCTGGGTCTCAGTGATTTGTACAATCAGACCCTGTTTCTGAATCTCTGAAGCTTCTGAGGGCTGTATCACAGTGGCATTTATGCATATAAGTTTCTACTGATATCAGTAGACAGTTGGGAACTTAACTTTACATGGACTACGGTATGAATGTATATGTCTAACTAAGCTAGTCATGCTGGGCTCCTATGAAGAGAAGTTGTGCCTTTCCAGTGCACCTCACTTGAAAGTTCACATCAAAAATTGTTGAGTGTATCACACTCTGAGTTCATCTGGAAGTAAGATAGTTTCCTTGTAGCATGCTGCTTAACTGGCTTTAGTGGTTAGGACTGTTCAGCAGCAGCAACTACAGAAAGAATTAAATACCTTCACTTAGTTTTCTGGGGATTTTTCTCATCCTATTCTCAGTGTAAAGACAGGCCTTTCATGTCTGTGTCTTTTGTTTAACATCATTTTTTTATTGCCTTTTTTATTATTATTTTGCCTTCCAAACAGCAACATTTACCTTATATTTTCAGCATTCACTGGAGGAAAAGATACGGTTAAAACTGAAAACCGCATTGTGAAAGGAGGAAAGTGGTAATATTGGGCTTGCTAGTGTGAAGTGCAAATGTATTCTTCTTTCCTTGGTATGTTTATTCAAGCAGTGATCTCAGCATATCATTCACTGGCACAGATCAGTATGCCTCTTTCTCAACAGTACACACATATTCTTTCTCTATGTATAGATAGATAGAAAAGAAATAGAGGCAAGAAATTGAGATAAGTGAATTTATTTTCAGTTTTTCATTATGCCACTGCTCTTTCTCCCCATGTGAACAGTTGACAATCTACTGTGAATGGCAGAAGTAGAAGTATATCCTGCATTACTGAAATCCAAATGAACAAGTACGTTAAACAACATGTACTTTGCCAATCAAGACATCTGGAAGATTTGTAGAACACAGATATAAATTTGCAGGTATCAAGAAGTTCCAACAAAGCAATGAACGTGTTCCCTCTTTCAACACTTGCACTGTGTAAGTTCTATAAGAAAGTCATTATTTTTCCTAATATTTGTCATTCTTCGTGTGGTCCAGTTTGCCATTATCTCCTACTTTTTTTCTTATTCATTATATTTTTAATTTTTTTAAAAAAGTATTTTTATCTGTTTCCAGACTTCTAACATATTTCCATATACTTATGTTTGATTTTCAGCTGCTGTAATATTTTTTTTAGCTGCAGTAAAATCCATATATTTCTCAGTTGCATCTATGCTAAACAAAACTCGATTTCATGTTCTACTTTACTAAGAGGGCTTGCAAATATTGTCCCTCTACACATCTCCTCTAGGGTGGTAGTTCAATAGTGTAGTCTCTGGACCCCTGACAGCCAGCAGACAACTTTTGAGGTTCTGTGAGAGACCACCTGGAAAAGTCTCTTGCCAGTGGTTTTGTGCTGTGATCTTACCAGCGACTGAAGTGAGATTGATCTGGATCCTCCAAAGGCATAATTTAGTCTTTCTTACTGTCAAGGACTTCCCTTGATCACCATGATTTATTCTAATTGGGATGGTCTTCAAACAACCTTACATGAACCTCATCCAACCTTGAGGATCTGAGTCCATCCAGCTTCTCTAGGGAGTCTCTAAATTTTCTGTTATCTGTCACTAGGTCATCACCTCCATTCAGCAGGTCTATAGTTTATTTAAATACAAAGACAAAATTTCAAATATATGTGACAGAGCCGTGATGCAAAACATAGAAACATGGTAGATGGTTAATCCACTTGAACTCTGATCAATACATTGAACTTTGAAAAGGGCTCATCAGAATATGTAAAGTTTATTTCTCCTTACTCAGTGTTAAGGTTTTGTGAGGTCTGAGGAGATTTGTAGCACATTACATTTTGCACAGAAAGCAAAGTTCACTTTTAGCAGAAAAGACAGTTTAGAGGAAAAAAAATCTTGAAACCTAAGTCTTCCCACTCTGAGAGAAGATGTATTATAGCTCTGACTCTACATAAGAGAACAAGAAATATAATCAATGAAGTGGGACTTCTCTTTTTCAGACATAGAAGTGGTAAGCATCTTAAGCTATATTTGTAAAGCATATGTAACATGCTGTTGAGGACAACAGATTTGAAATATTGATGCATTTAGGATTATATGGCTAATTAGTTTGAGAAAAAAAAGATTAAAGTGCTCTTCTATTCCTAAGGCAGTATCATACTCATTCCTTTCTCACATTTTCTCTCCTGGGTGGGAACTTCAAAGTTTTAGTTCCCCTGAAGGTTTTACTCTTTTTAAACAAGTTTGAACACCGTCTGTTACTTGTGGAGCGAAACAGCTCAAAGAGGACATATTTCCACATTGTGATATCTAAAAATGAAGAATCCTTAGTAGACAGATATCTTTTGGCAGATAATTGACTTGTTTTTCAACAATTATAACTCCTATGCTATTCTGAGGTGCATCTTAGATATCTTGAAGGCAAGGATCATAGGGAGGAAGTTCTTCTATGATAGCAGAATTCCCAACCTTCCTGCCAATCATAGACAGATAAAAGAAAGGGACTTTGATAACCGTAGTTTCAGTTTTTTCTGGTGACAGTGACAAATCTGGGGCTCTTCTAGCTTACAATGTGAAGTGACTGGAGAAAATTAGGTTTCTCCAGTGCTGGTAGCGTTGGTTCCACTTCAAGTGTTCCCTTCTCATCAGGATTTAAAGGATCCTACCTGGTTTTACTTCGAACTTTTTGCCTTTAGCTGCTTGCTCCCATTAGTTGTGTAAATAAATGCTGATGATCTTTCATTTCTCCATGAAATGGCAGAGAAAAGTTCAGAATAGAGCAAAGCAGATTGTTTGCTGTTGACAAAACTAATGTTACAATATCAGACTTAGAATTTGGACTACAACTGACAAAGCTAATGGAACCTGTCTGTTCGTCTGGTTCTGCCCTATAGCCTGTCTTTATGCTCTTCCACTAACACTGAGTTTGGGTTATATGCAGTGACTGATGCTAAACACTTATTTCTCGCACAATCTATACTCTTATCTTTCAAGTGTCTGTATCAGACCAATTTCTCACAGTCAGCAAGGTAGCATCGCAATTAGAATTAAGTTAGCTAAATGGGAAGTGTTGTCCTAGGCAGCTATTGGCAAAAGACAAGACCGGTGAAAAAGAGAAGAGAGAAGAAATTCATATAAACAGCATTAAATGTAATGGTGATAAAATGGCTGAATTGTCTAGAATGAAGGCTTCATGGTTTTTTAACAGGACTTTTTAAATACCACCACCAGAGAGAGATAATGAAGTGTAGCTAATGGGAGTGCAGGTTGTCAGATTGTAAAACCAAATAAAAACTGACTGTTAAGTGACTGTAAGTAATTTGTTTGGAGATTTTTGGTCGATGTCAACTGTACTATATTTTGAGAATTAAGATCAAATGTCTTTAAGAAGTATTCCAATGGTCCCAATCAAAAAAAAAAAAGAAAAGAAAAAAAAGGACTTTGCTATTACTTACATGCTAGAAGAGGTCATTTGCATGAATGTCTGGAATAGCTAGACATGGTGGGCTTTTCTCTGGGGCTGGTTCTGGAGAGATGGGAATAGGACAGCAGCTACCTCACTGTAGGCAGTATGGATATTATTTTCGTCTTGTTCAAGAATACACCACAGTTTTAGCCTAATATCAATCACCTTGCAATGTACCCCAGTAATGAAACCACTTCAAAATCATCATCATAGTTTCCAGGATGTTTATTTGCCCTTTAATTATGTGACCTGTTAGTGATGTAGTTTATTGGCGTTACACATCCCACTGTGGTTACCTAAAAGGCTGACCAATTTATTAATACTGTTAATGGGGAAAAGATTCCTAAGTAATTACAGAATACTCTTAACTATTTTATCTTAGCACTGCTTACTGTGGCATTTAGCCATTTTGTGAAGCTAATTCTATGTTGTTCTTTGCCAATGATATAGCTAGAAAGTAGATCTATCACTTCTGGTTTCTAAATGAGAGTGACAATGTTCATATATTTTGAGTCTTTTGCATCATCTGTTCTGCTTGACCTTCTTTTAGAAAAGTACAGGAAGAACCTCTCTGGAGAATACTGCTATTTCTTCAGCGTACCACGAGATGTCAGTGTTTCAGAATATTACTTTTGTCACAATCTGCTATTAAAAACCCCGTTCTGTGCTCTGCATTGTTTAAGGTTCAATGGCTGGCAGTCATTTTGATATATTGGGACTAATAATATAAATCGATTAAATCACTCCCAACTAGAAATGGAAAAGAAAAAAAAAAAAAAGAAACATCTAAGCATCCCTCTAGAAACACATTTTTCTTTCTTTCCTTCCCCAAAAATGGCACCTGTGTTCTTGGTCTGTAGTGGGTACTTAGTCACTGTTTTTTTGTAGAAGTCTCCCTTTGTGAATTACAAACAGCACTGCAGCTCCTGGGTTCAGTATGAGCCAGTAGCTAAGTCAAGCCCAGGTCTGATGCTGCATAGCTTGAGCAAGAACAGACTCATAATCTGGAGTTTTATAGCTGGGGAATTCACTTCCTCAGGTTGAAACCCCATAGTAACTAGCACCACAATACTGCAATTGTCTGAATGGAAAAGTTTTATGTCAATGGGATGGGGGCGAAAAAGGCAGTGAGTGAAAAGGTGGCAATGTGATCTTGCCAAGGTCTTGCCTAAAATTCAAATACATGTATTTTGCATCAAAATGGCATTAATATTTTTCCCTCAGGCTTTAGTAACCTCTGCCTGCAGCTCTAAACCAGGTTCTTAAAGGTGAAAAGACACTATGAAATGTTCTAGTTTGAGAGTAATTTCTCAGGTAGGTATACTCTTTAATAGGTAGATAAAACTGTCACACAAGCTGCAGTAAAGGATCAGGAACATTGGCTTTAAGATATGTTCTTATTAGACCAGAGGCAGAATTTTTTTCAAAGGGAATATAAAATTCTTATTGTCCTCTAGCAACTGGAGTGCATAAAACAAATGAGTATATATGGCATATGATATACATGGAACGCATCATACAGTATTTATGGAAAAAATAATGAAAAAACTGACAGTACTGCCAAACATGAGTCTAACATGAGCCTGATAAACCAAAAACATTAAAAGCAATTTACATTTCATCTTCTGGAAATAAAAGAAGTAAGTATATTCAGTTATAGCTAGCTCGGGTATGTCACCAAGGCAAAGACACATTGGCTTTTTAATAGAGGTAGGGTTTTTTTATGTCCACCTTTTGGTATATAATCTCTCCCACTGCCAAAAATGTTGAAATCATTGTCTTTCTGGTTATGATGTAAAGGGCTCCAAGTCATGAGTTTAGTGCCCTCTTTTTTTGCACCACACTGTCTTATGAAAACTACCACTGTCTTCTGCAGAAATGTTCTCATTTGCCATTCCCCCTTACCACTTTGCTTCCTCGGTATAGATTTTAAAAGGCTTCTCCTGTAAGAAGACAATGGTTGCCCACAGGGCACAGTTTCCTATCCAGTCACTGGCCAGAAGCAAATGAGTTGCTTCTCCCTGCTGCTTCTCTTGGACCAGGGTCTCACCTGCATTGTCCACAGGCATCTCCTGGCCTCTGTGTCCATAATTTCGCTTTCTACTTTCTGAAACGTGAACTCTGTTGTGAGTACGCAAGGAAGGAAAGGGAATGATAAAAAGGAAAGGGAATAATGAAACTATAGCTTCTTCTATATGTACATACTTTACTTCTAAAATCTTATGTATCTGTCACTCCAAGTAGCTGTTGTCAGAAAAAAATGCTCAAAATCACTATATAGATATATTTCTTTATCTATAAAATTCACTAACGAAGACTTCCTGAGAGGCAACAGAATTTGTCTATATTCCACTCTCACAGAAAAGCAAACCATAATAAGTGGTTCAGCAGTCTCTGAAGCACCCAAAAGTGCTGTGGTGATTGATAATCAGCTAGGTTTATCTGCAGAAGAAGAGTGCTCCAGCTCAGAAAGGAAAATACGATTAATTCAGCTAGTCTGCTGCTTACTGTGATCTGCTGATGATCTAACATGCAAAAGAAAATTGGGATGAGATAGCCATTGTCTTCTGGATTTGCATCAAATGCTTTCTTATTCAAACATCATTAGAAAAGATTATGACATGATGTGCTGGTTTTGGCTAGGATAGAATTAATTTTCTTCATAGTAGCTAGCATGGAGCTATGGTTTGGATTTGTGGTAAAAACAGTGTTGATCACTCAGGGATGTTTTTGTTCCTGCTGAGCAGTGCTGACGCAGCGTCAAGGCCTTTTCTGCTTCTCACCCACCCCACCAGCGAGGAGGCTGGGGGGGCACAAGGGGTTGGGAGGGGACACAGCTGGGACAGCTGACCCCAGCTGACCCAAGGGGTATTCCAGACCATATGATGTCATGCTCAGCACATAAAGCTGGGGGAAGAAGAAGGAAAGGGGGATGTTTGGAGTGATGGTGTTTGTCTTCCCAAGTCACCGTTAGGTGTGATGGAGCCCTGCTTTCCTGGAGGTGGCTGAACACCTGCCTGCCCATGGGAAGTGGTGAATGAATTCCTTGTTTTGCTTTGCTTGTGTGTGCAGTTTTTGCTTTACTATTAAACTGTCTTTATCTCAGCCCACAAGTTTTCTCACTTTTACCCTTCTGATTCTGTCCTCCATCCCACTAAAGGGGGAGTGAGTGAACGGGCGTGTGGGGCTTTGTTGCTGGCTGGGGTTAAACTGTGACAATCTTTTTTGGCACCCAATGTGCGGCTCGAAGTGTTTGAGATAACAACAGATTTTATTGGAAAGTGTTAGATCAAATTTATAGCTGTTATGTTTGTTTAGCTATTAAATGGCAGGCTCAAGCGCTTTCCATGGGGCTTGCTTGCCTTGCTGTATATTAGAGTCTGGTGCTCTTTAGTGGCTGCTTTTTGCTTTCGCTGCTTGCTGTACTGCTGTACCACTTATCGTCTTACTCTGCTGTGCCTGGGAACGTTTTGATAACAGCAATGGCGACGCGCCTGGGCTGGCAGACGGCCAGGGCATCGCTGCTGTTTCTGTGCTGCTGTACTGGACAGGCTGGAACTCCAGTGTGAACTCGAGTCGAAGGGACTGTGACCTGTGGATGAGTCCACGTGGGAGCGGGTACATCTTGAAGCATCTGTGGCCCATGGATAAGGCCATGCCAGAGCAGGTACATCTCAAAACATCTGTGGCCATGGTTATGTCTGTGCTGCAGCAGGTATACTTCGGAAGGGATTGTAGCCCAAAGATAAGTCCACGCTGCAGTAGGTACACCTCGAAGCAACTGTGGCTGTGCATGAGGTTGTGCTGGAGCACCTCAAAGTGTGTAGCCATGGATAAGCCCAAAGCAGAGCAGGTACATCCCTGGAGGGACTGCAGCCATGGGTAAGGCCATGCCAGAGCAGGTTTACTTTTGAAGGGACTGTGGCTGTGGGTAAGGCCATGCTGGAGCAGGTATATCTCTGAAGGCATTGTGGCCCATGGAGAAGGCCACACTGGAACAGGGGGACCTCAAATCAACTGTGGCTGTGGATAAGTCTATGCCACAGCAAATATACCCCTGAAGAGACTGTGGTTCACAGATAAAGCTCCACTTGGTGCAGGTACACCCCTAAGGGACTGCAGTCTGTGGATAAGTCCAAGACGGAGCAGGGACAAGGGGAGGCGTTCATTATGATGTTAAACCCTATGGTCTAGTCCAAAGGGACCAGGGGTGGAGATTGTAACGGATATATCTTTCAATTGTTGTAACCCATGATTTGAGTTACATCTTATGGGAATTACTATAGCAGGAACCACCTGAACCAATGGAGGACAAGCCTTACAAGAAGCAGTACAAGTGCAACAGTGAAGCAACCTGAGCTGGCTTTGGTGCCCAATAACTCCAGGGAACACACCACCTCTCCTGTCTTGACTGACCACCATAACAGATGGAGCCCAAAGTCATGGACTAAATGAACTCCATGGACTGAAACCAGGACACATGAATAAGTTTATTCTCTGGAGAAAGTTCCCTACTTCCACTGCTCACTAGCAGCTTGGGGTTTTCACGCTCAGTGTTTTCTGTCATAATAGTCAATATAACTTAGCAAGAAATTGTAATGTCATAGATGGCTGTAAAATTTGACTGTTCCCATCAACAACAGGAAACTAATGCACTCGAGGAAAACCATGATTTTCACAAAGGCACTGCTAATATTGTAATAACATGAGACCAATAAGAAAACAAGTAATTGTAACGTACAGCACTAACTTACACATACATGAACACACATATAGGTATATGTATTTACCTTTATACCACTCTATTTCCTATGTTTGAATGGTTCTCACAATGATTTTGGATTTGCTAGGGATTGTTTTCTATGGAGGAAAAAATCTTGAAATACCTCAAAATAAGCAGAATTACTTTTTTTTTTCTTTTCTTTTTTTTCTTTTTCTTTGCCATTCTTTTTTTCCTGTATTGATATGATTGGACTCCCTGTGGCAGAGAAGGGTTATTCTTCAAACATAAAATGTACTGTTGAGCCCTAAGCAATAGAACTGCTTCTGCCCTAAAGCTCAAAGGGAAAAGTTATTTGGGTCTGAAACACTCGGACATTGTTGACGTCCTTTTAAGGAGCACTGTATACAGTAAGAGCCCTAGTTTGACCTCTGTAGTTGCTGTGAGACATCAGTATGTCATAACTGGATGTCCTGAGGTTGCAAAGTGTCAACGGTATGCACTGGGTGCTCACCTCAGACACACTATACATGTATTAGGAAATTTTGCATAATAGCCCTTGACCTGAAGTGCTGTACTCCAATGTGCTATTTTGAAAATGTTTTCCAACAAACAAACAACACTCTTCACCTGGAGACATTAGGCTGTAGATGTGTCTGCCAAGTAGAGCAACTGAGAGATAGTCTGTGACTTTCAAATTAAGTTCCAGCCCAGGCACCATTCTAGTGTTAACGCTGAATATTCATGATATCAAAACTTGATGGGTCCTTCTCATGGGTACCTTAGCTGCTTGCTGAACCTTAGCACTTAGGTTGTGACCCTGACTCGCATTCAACTTAATGATAGTTCTACAGAAACAGCATAGACTCAAAAGCAGAACATAAAGCATTTTTTTCAATTTTATCCCTGCACTGGATATCTTGTAGCTTCCATTTACCTCCTACACTTATCTGTGTGCAGGCAAAGCTGTGACCATTTTTCATGCAGGAATTCAAAGTTTGTCCTATCCTGCCACTACTATGCTCTCATTACTACTGCAATAGCCAAGCTATAAAGATATATAAAAATGGAGTTTGCAATCCCATGGTATTTCAATAACTCTTCCTTTCCTAAAAGCTTTGGTAATTGTCCTGCAGCATCCATTACTGATATCCAATGTGTTGCAAATCTGTACCTTTGTCTTTGTTTTTGAGACAGACATTCACAAACATCATCTTCTGTGAAGTACCAAGAGTATCAGGGCTTCCTGCTTCAAACCATTGCAAGTGGTACCTTGCCACTCTGACTAGGTCATTCAAATCAGCATCAGGCCACTAGCCCTGCCTCCAAATTCTACATGGTAACAGTTAGCCACCTTTCTGTTTTGGCTGAAAATATGAAAAAATTGTAAATACACCCTAGACAATGGCCAGTATCCCTGAACTTTGGGCTATTTTGCCGCTCCTTTTCTTAAAAACCTATCTACCTATTTCTTTTGGTATTTCCAGGCAAAGTTGAGATCTTCATCATTATGTCCTCAGTTTGGTTCCCCTTGCTCTGGCACTATGAAGTGTAAGGAACACTTTGGAAGAAATCTTTCTTCATGGTTTGTCCATAGGGTGGATGAGTGTTGGGAGTAGAGGCATTCCCCAGTGCCATATTTTTATATGTCTAAAGTTGTAACCTGCCTTATAGAGCTGGAAAAACATGTTCTCTGTACCCTTCTGAGTGTTTTGCTGGTTAGGTAAACACTGAAGGTTGGAATGATGATAACCATGCTTTCATAGATACTATTTTTATGACTAATATGTTTGTAAGTTCAAAATGAGTCACAAATACACTTAACCAAAGAATGTGCCACACAGTTTTATATTTGTACTAAGTAAATAGAGATACTGATAAACATTTTCTTAATGGTATAGTCCATGTGCCTGATGACAAAGCATGTGTCTTCCTGATTGCAGCTCCTAATTTTCCTCTTATTCATGCTTACAGGTTTTTTCTCAAGAATAAGTATATAGAGGAATTCCTTATAATTTATTTTGATTGCAAGTTCATCACTTCTTCAGTGAAGTAATTAATTTTAGATCTTCTATTTCTTAGGGATTGTAATATAATTTTTTTTTCTAGGAGGTAATTTTAATGCTAGCATATTTCAGTAGAAAGATTAAAGTAAGTTTTATGAAATTTTCCGTTCTAACATTTTCAGAGAAAATGTAATCTTTTTTTTTTTTTCAAGAAATAATGTTTTAAAACACTGAACACTCATTTCCCTTCACTCTACATTCACTTTCTGCTTTATGGGAGTTTTTTAATGGCAGTATCATTGGCTAAGGTTTTATGGTGGACTAGCTCTCATTTCAGGGTTATGGTGCCACAGAAAGAATATGGTTATGGTGTCTTCCCAAGGGTATTCTGGGGCCACAACTTCTTATTCCAGTTATCCCATCCTGAAAAAACCTTCTGAGAACCCCAAAATATCTTCAACCTACTAAATCTACTAAATTACTAATTGTTAGTTTCTAAATTGCTAATTCTACTAAGAACTTTTCATGCTGAAATTTCTACTGAAATTTGTTACTAAAACCTTTCTGCCTTCTACATTGAAATAAAGCTGCCCATGAATGAGGGGATGTCCTGCATCCCATTATAGTCATGTGCAACCCTACACTGCAGATTCCAGGCAGACAAACATACTACTTTTCTATGGTTTTAGGGTGGGAGGTGGGTATGTGGAGCTTTCGCTGTGTGAACCATAAGATTTTTCTGGAGTCCGTAAACAGGTGGTGAACATTCCTGGTCTGCTGCAAGTTGTATTATGTCTTTCAAAGTTATTCATGACTCTCCATGATACAAGACCCCTGCCTCATAGCCACTTTCTGTCACCAGACACAGAATGATATGGGTTGGTAAAGTGGTAGTACAGTAACAGCAACACTCTGACTTCCCTTCCTGTCCCATAAACAATAACTATAGGGGTTGTTGGGGCTTTAGATGAGGGGGATCTCCTTTATTTTAAATGCAATAATTTAGTGGCTTAGATGGCAAACAATCATGGTAAAAATCTGCCTTCCTCCTCTTGCATAGTTCAGCAAGCATGAAGGCTCTCCGTGTGGCCATGTTTGATCATCTCTGAGGGTGAACACAGTTCTGCTCCCAAGACTTTCCCCAGACTCCACATCCCTCGGAGATGTGCTGTCCCTTTGACAGCTCTGAACAGTCCCTTAGGTTTAGGGAACTGAGAGGTTGAGAGAGGGTGCTGGTATCAAAGTCACTTTGAATTCTGGGTTTGCTGGTTAACGTGTAGATTGAGAGTCAAGCTCTGTTGTTGCAGGGATGTAGGCAAACTTTCGTGACAACAGGAATTTCAGGTAATCGATTGTGGGAATAGGGAAGGGGCAATGAACACTGTGCCCAACAGCCCCTGTACCACCTAAGCCTGAAGCATTCCTCACTTGGGATGTGGCTGGAAGCTGTGTCACAGCAGGCACTGGTGGCATCACCCCAATCTGCTCAAAGACATCATGCCCTTTCTCTCGGGCAACTGAAGCAGAAGGAGGTTCTTAACTCTTTCCCTTGTCATACCGTCAGTGTAGGCAGAGGGGGGTCAGTGTTACTGTAGGACCTTCTTTCCACTGTTTCTGCTCCCACTGCCTATCACCAGCTCTACAATCTGCCCAGGGCTCTAGAGAGCTTGTCTCACACCATATTCCTCGCTGTGGCATGAAAATACATTACTGTTGTCTGGTGAGCTGTGGTTTCAGAGCTTGACTTCATTCAGGGCAGCAATGTACCTACCCCAGTACACACAATATCCTGCAGGGAAGAGTATTTGAGCCCTTGGAAGATGGCCCTAGGCAACTGTCCCCTGTGTCATATCCTCACAGAAGTTAAAAGCCAACAGACTCTCTTCTGTCTCCTCCACAGATCCATCCTCTCTCACTTTTTTTTTTTGAATTCTCAAAGGGAATTCAGCTTTTCATTGCTTCAGGCAATGTGTGCCTTTTGATGACATCTAGGTGGGCATCCTCAAGCATCTCAGGGCTGAAAGAGGAGAGGAGGTAGATTTTGGAGGCTGTAGGAGACAGGAGCGTGCCAGATGCTCAGCAGGCCTAATGGGAGTTCCCAGCCCACGCAAGTGCCATGTGGCAGAGCCAGTGCACCGGAGCAGTGATGGAAACAGCAGCTCTTGTAGGAGATCTTCTGCCCCCATCCAGACCCATCAAACTGTGCTCCCAGGCAGCAGCTGGTGGGCTAGCAGCAAGAGGAGCTGGGGGAAAAGGAAGGATGCTGAGGACAAACCTCTGCCATCTCCAATAGCTGCCATTGATTTCAAGTCCTTAGATACCCTCCGAGTGCTCAGGTTGGGGTGGAGGACAGGTGTAGGGGGAACTAAGTATGTACCTAGATATTTTTCATGGATAAAAGGAGCAAGTGGCTGCTCTAGTTCTAGGCTTGCCCTTCAGGAGAGTACCTACTCATGGCCCAGGAGTTTTGTGGATATTTTTATCACTGAATTTGAGAATGATAATGAATCCAATCCTCAAAAGAGAGGATTTGAGAATGGTAATGAAAATACATATTAAGAAATGCATATAATGAAAGTCCAGTACTCTTAGATATATAATAGTTTTAAGCAATAAATTAAACCAGGTATATTTCTCAGCTTTCAGCAAGCTTGCAAACTATTCCTGTTATCAGAGTTCACTGCCATGCAACACATTTCATTACAAGTAAGTTTAAGAATCTACTATCCTTTCCATTACAAACTCTGTAAAGTTTTAAAACTCAGCTATAACATTTCAGAAAGAGACAATCTGGCTCACAAGGTCATAGGTAGCAGGCATCTTTTTTCTATGTTTTTAGGAAAAATCATTGCTATGTTTTTAATTTTAAAAGCACCAAGGTCAGCCTTGCTGCTGCTGCAATTTATTTTTAATGCTAGCACAGAGTTATATCTTCAGGTGATATGGGATGAAAATGCAGACCACCATGAGAAAGGGCAGATGGAGAGAGTCCATTCTTTGGAAATAGGAGCTTGTGCTCTAGCTAGTGTTTTTGTTGCTGCTGTTGTTAATTGAGGCCAATAATGTGAGGATTATTTAGTACTGTAGGGAGCAGTATCTATAAGTACTTATGACAAGTATTTGATATTGTAAATTGGATCTTCTGCATACAAAGTAAGAAAGTACTCATTGTTGTTGTTGTTGTTGTTGTTGTTGTAGTTACTTATGACTATTTTTCTGCACAGCATAGCTTATTTGTACCACTATTTATTGAGTGTGAGCTTCATAATATACCTGGAAGATACAAGGTGAGAATCTAGCTGATGTGAGTTTTACCATTCATTTCAACAGATGTTCATCATCTTAGAAGTGTGCAACGTGAAAATACAAAGTAACTCAGCAGTGACTGTTTCGACATCCATGGACAATGGATTTCTTCATTCATCTTGGTGAAGCTGCCTCCTGTTTGCACTAGGAAGCTTCTGGACTGGAGCTACATCCTAGTCAGGAGACTGTGCATAACTGATGCACATCTATCCTCTTCATTTATCCATGCAGATGTTCCTAAAAAGCCCCCAGACAAAATTACAGGTCTTTTTTTCATAACCTTGTAATATTGCTTTACAGGTTTACTGCAATAATTACTAGAAGGCTCCAACATACTTTGCCTCCCCAAAAGAGTAGGGTACACTAGAGGCTGTGGGAGACTGTGGTGTACTATTCATGGATGGAGGGAGATGGTGAAGACAGCATTCATGTCAGACAGCATTATTAAACACTTAGGAGAGTTGAGCTTTGAAGCCAGCTTTGAAAGAGTTTGCTATTGATAAGGCATATCAGAGAAAAGATTAAGGAAGGGGCAACATGAAGCTCAGATCTTGTATCTCCTGAATGCCAGTGTACTTAACTCTAGTAGATAATTGCATGATGTCTCACAATTCGTACGTTTTACCATGACAAGCTGTGATCAGATACATTTTGTTTAATCTTTTTAAATAGCTGTCAGTCAGAAAACTAAACTAATTTGGATTAGTAAATAAGCTTTTCAAAGTCATGTTGAGGATTACTGTCAGAAGGGTGCCATGGTTTAACCCCAGCCAGCAACTAAGCCCCACACAGCCACTTGCTCATTCCCCCCTCAGTGGGATGGGGGAGAGAATTGGAAGGGTGAAAGTGAGAAAACTTGTGTGTTAAGATAAAGACAGTTTAATAGGTAAAGCAAAAGCCACGCACACAAGCAAAGTAAAGCAAGGAATTCATTCACCACTTCCCATTGACAGGCAGGTGTTCAGCCACCTCCAGGAAAGCAGGGCTCCATCACGCCTAACGGTGACTTGGGAAGATGTGAGAGACTGAATTGTCATCTCAAGCCATTTGTCTCAAGGATTGTTTCTTGTGATGAGCCACTTATCCCAGAGATGGCTTGTTTAAGCGGGGTACTCCTCTGTCCATAAGGACAATTATCAGGCCACTGAGGCATCCAGGGGAGGAGACAGGCCGGAGCCGGCGAAGCATACAGGAATGTGGAGACTACCATTGTCATGGAAACTGTAGTCTTTGAGATAAGGTACTGGTTTCTGGTGTTGATCATGCAAAGGTCATGTGATAGACAAAACCTGCAGCATGTGAACAGTGCATATGTGCATGCATTGGACTATGCCCTATAAAAAAACATGGAGACAAGCCGTGGTGTGCACTCATCACCAAAGAACTGAAGACTGAGGACCGATGGGACACCAGTGGATCCATGGTGGTGACTATTCTTGCAATTCTGTCCTGACTGCTTGCTTGATTTCTGCCTTTTCTTCCATTCTATCCTATCACTACTATTTTCTACTTTTGATACTTTTGATAATAAAAGCTGTTTTGGGTATACAGCATTTGATCTCATTTGTGTCTTAATCTCGCTCTTAGGATCGTATCGAAACCTTCCCTGACATTGGATCCCGACAGAAGACAAACGCCATCACTCTGAATGTCCTCCTCTTCCTTCTTATTCCCCCAGCTTTGTATGCTGGGCATGACGTCCTATGGTCTGGAATACCCCTTGGGTCAGTTGGGGTCAGCTGTCCCAGCTGTGTCCCCTCCCAACCCCTTGTGCCCCCCCAGCCTCCTCGCTGGTGGGGTGGGCTGAGAAGCAGAAAAGGCCTTGACGCTGCATCAGCACTGCTCAGCAGGAATGAAAACACCCCTGTGTTATCAACACTGTTTTCAGCACAAATCCAAGCCATAGCCTCATGCTAGCTACTATGAAGAAAATTAACTCTATCCCAGCCAAAACCAGCACAGACGGGTTATTCATTTCTTTCAATAAGGCAAGCAGTCATGTCCTGTTTGGGCATTGAACCCACATACAAAAGATACTTACCCCTGTATTGTATCCTACAGTAGTAATCATTTCCCTGTAAATTTACTGCACAATTTCTCTGTGAGGACACTTAATTAAAGATTGTATTTTAAAGTATGTTTTCTATTTCATAACTCCAGATACAGATAGATGAATGGATATTTGTTTTATTTTTAACATTAAAGTCAGTCTAACAATTTGGTTCAAATACATGCATAGAAAGACAATATTTACAATTTTTACCATTTGCTCTACCAAAGCTTATTTGTAGATGACTATTTCTAGATTTTCTACTCCTGAGGTGAAAAAAATGGTATAGAAGAATTGTGCTTCTCGTGGAAGCTATTAGAAAGTCACAAAAATACAGTAGGAATTATTGCTACCACATGAACATGGTTATGAATTTGCCATGTGTCATCTGCTCTGGGGTAAGACCCCTGTGCATGATCCAGCTCTGTCAGACATGCATGGTAGCCTATACCTTCATGACAGAAATACAAACATCTTCAAATTATCTTCAGTTTATTTGAGGATGAGAGACACACACACACACAAGACTAAATTGTAACTTATACTGATCTGTAGTGTATTCAAAGGAAATTGATGTAAAATTTGTTAACATCAATAAGCATCTTTCAGCTGAATGGAATGCTTACACTGACTCCATTCCCTCATCAACTTACCATTACTATGACTAAAGGACCAAGGAAATTAAAAGACCAGTTAATTATTTTTTCAAGACTGAAGAAGTGGCATTGGAGGGGAGTAATATTTACTTCTTTTCTATAAATTGATTTTTCACATAACTTGAAAAATTGGCTTGTTACCTCTCAAACACTACATCTGAAAACAGCTGAATAACAGAGTAACAGCAGAAAGTGATAATGAAACAGCAATAAGACTATGCATGAACTGCCAAAAATAAAGTTCATGTAATGTTGAGATAGCTTGCTTTAAGTATTTCAATGTCCATAAATGTAACAAAAGAAATGAAATATCAGTATATCGCTTTTTATGCTGACAGCTCAAAACCAGCTTTATCTCCAATTTGTCCTCTGCTCATGTGAATATGATGCGATCACTATACAGATGTATGTATATTATTTTTAGGAATCTGGGATATGCAGTAGTAGAAAATTTCAGTCAAACTTTTGCATTAATCCTGTCTACTGTAATAGAAAACAATTAATCTTTGCACCTCAAACTTCACAAATCAACCAAATAAAAATCCCCAAAGTAAAGGCTTCTGTGTATAGGCTTCTATCCTAGGAAAAGTATAAAAGAAGAAAGAAAATGAACTTTGTTACTGCACTATAGGAAGTCTCTCAGACATGATGCAGTGGCAGAATATACTCAAGAATTTCCATGATGAGCACATTATCAACAACTTTTTGAAAATGAATTTTGTCAAGCCCATGAATTAGTGAAGACAGTAAGAAATGTAGAGATAACCAGCACTTTTTAGTGAACGAAGAAAGTGTTTATCTTTAATTCATTGCAAAAATACGCAGGTTGTGGGTAAATGGTTACAAGAGCTTCAGGTCAAGCTAAAGGAAACCTAGATGTAAATCCTTTTTTTCCACAGATTTACCGCCTAACCCTTGAAAGTAACTTAATCTTTATGTAAATCCATATCCCACTGTTCTCCAGTGGGTTATCTCTTTTGTTTGACGAGACACTGCTCACCAGGGTAAGAGCTACATCTCAGTTCCTATTTGTGCAGAGGATGGCACCGAAAGACCTTAACCTCCTGAGACTGTTTTGGAATTGTGACAACAAACATCAGACTGACTTTGCTATCACCATATATCATGTCAAAGTAGTTAAACACTTTATTTTATGTGAAATTTTCCAATCACATTTGACAAGGAATATCTTCTCATTGCTCAAGGTGCAAGACTTTTTACTACAGAAGAAAAATACTTAATGGAGTTAGATATTCCATATTTACAAATGGTATATGAAGTTCTTTTTCTCTGGTAATGGGATCAAAGAACAGCAAGGGGTCGTTTTGCTTACTTTCTCCACCAAACAGATATTCTCTCATATCTTCTTTCCTGGTATTCCATCAGTGCCAAAATACTATAGTTCAGTGGTGGCACATGAAAAAGGGGCACTGTTACACCACAGAGTAGACTATTAGCCACTTATTTTAAAATGGTGTTATATTCTTTGTATATTATTTGTCAAATACAAACCAGAGCAGTATTTTAAATATTAACAGAATGAATGAAAACAGCAGCAAGAAAAAACAAACATGTTTTTCTCTATAGCATTGCAGAAGTATTCTTGTTTCCATTCTGCTCTTGAATAATATTTTCAGTTTAGGATTTCTTTTAAAACTGGTCACGCCATGTTTTCATTACTGTTGTTTCTCTGTGATTGCTTTTTTTATATGGGTAATACAGAATAAGCTCCCATCAGAAATGTCTGTACTCTGCCTGGATTTATTTTATTCTATCAATTATTAGATTGTTGACTGTGATAGTCCATCCAGAAATGTGACTGTTGATATGCACGTGCCAAAGAAATCGTGAGTAATGCCTCAGCTCCTCAAGCAAATCAAAATTGTTACAAGCTTTAATTTCATTTCACTTGAAATTCATTTAATTCATCCTCCTAATTTAAAGACACAGCTGAGAATTTTGTTAAGATATTCCAAAGTCCCTGGCTACCTTAAGAGTTTCTCCTCGTGAATTTACTTGGAAGAGTCATTTAAGAGTGTTGTGCAACTTCATTAGCTGTGTTCAGGTTGGTGCTATACACAGAACAAGATTTCTCTCAAGTAAGGGTAATGGTTCTCTTGGGAGAGGAAATGACTGGTCCCTGGTTTTGACATGATTCATGTCAGATACAGCTGTTAGACAACAATAAAGCTTTTTGAAGTGAGAAAGAGATCTACTGCCTTTTATAAAAAGCTACACTATACTCCTTGTATTCCAATGTCTCTGTCTCTTTACATATACACGCATATAAAAAATATCTAATAGGATTCAGACAATTAATCAAGTAAGAAGCTCTAACTGAACTATATACTCTCTCTCTTTCAGTGCTACCTGATAACGTATGTGTGTTCCTGTCCTCAGCACTTGTTCATGTCCAGCACCTTCACTCTCCAGCAAGGGCTGTGCCTGGCCCAATCAGCTTACAAAAGCTGAATATGATTACCATGTCAAAGAAATTGCAGTAAATACCCGTATGCACTCCTTTAATACCATATACCAGCTTGTGATACAAGTGAACATGCAATGCAGGGATTAAAACATAATTTAAATCATCTCACCATTGCTAGCATCTAAGCACATGCACACAGTTTCAGTGGTTAACCTGGTGTTCAGCAACATTTTAGGTAACTGAACTGGCTCTACATCTCTTATTTTGCATGGCATATGTATTTATGAAAGATTGAGACTTTATAAAGCACAACTTAGCTTTTGTGGGGTGGTGGGAACATACAGCTTACTCTCTAGTAGCCTGTGGAGGTATTTGCTGTGAACTGTTTATGTGTGATAGAGGAGATAATAGTTTTTAACCCTGACTCTTATCATATGATTAAGGCTGCCAGGGAATAAACATCAGCCATCCTGCCAGCAACTCAGATGTACCATACCTTAATGACAAATACAGAATCAGAACTGGAATAGGTAATTTTGTCCTAAGTAAGTTTAAGATCACCTACATTTCTCAGTTATCTGTATTTTGTGTTAATGTGCTATCTATTTTCATGACATGGAACAATGGGTGTCCCACAAAATTAACAACTGAAAATCAAAAGGCAAGTGAGCATTCAAATTTTGGTGCAAATTTAGCATTTTCTATAGAGATAGGACGCACTTTACAAAATAATACAATATAAGAAATTACCATTTGAATGTTACTTAGATGGAAAAATCTTTAAGCAGTTCAGACTTTTCATTTTACATAATTCACTTTGACAAAAAAAAACTTTTCCTTTGTCTTTAGCCTATTCAGCTTGCTCAAAATCAATGTCTACAGGAAGCTGCCAAATTGTCACAACATTACTTTTATTTTTTGCAATCCCAAACTATTACTATGTTTAATGTACATAAGAATAAAGACTGAAAGGAATTCCAGGGATCATCTAGCCCAATCTCCCACATTTGAAGGCTTTCATGTCATAATATTTTTCATAAACTTTGCAAGCTTCATATAAAATGAGCTTGCTTTTGGCCCCCAAACTTCCACAGAAAGCTTTCCAGACCTCATTTCTCTGATAGTTCAGCCTAAGTATATTCATGGCCACTGAATATGCATTTGCTCTTCTGCCAGCATTGTTCTTCATCTTGAATAGCTTTTCTCCCTCTCTGCAATTTGCCCGTACTAATGTATTTATAGAAAACAATTATATATCCTTTCAGTCTTTGTTTCACTGGGCTAAATCTTTATGCCTCTGAGCTCTCATAATCTCTCATGATAAAATAGGCTCTCTTGGCCACAAGTTATTACATAGATTTCTTTGCATTTTTTCCACATTCTGGAAAATCCCATAAGATCATGAAGTTGGGGGTTTGGGGCAGTATTTAGGGTTGGGGGTTTTTTTAAAGCTTTTCTACCTTTGTGAGAAACAGTTGTCTGATAAAATGTACTACTGCATCTATATTTTATCATTGGCTCAGAATCAAGAATATATTGTGATCTTTTTGCTTAGTCGTTTTCAGCTGGTGGCAGCCAGATTATTACAGAAAATCTTTTGATTGGTCCCTTCTGATTAGTCACCCATATCACACAACTACCTAATTTTTGACATAGCTTAAATGCATGACTGGCACTTAAACTAAAAAATACCTTATCATTCTTGATCCTCAGTACTTCCAATTCTTCTTATGTTGTTCCCATTTTCACTCACTGTAGTCGTGCCTGCAACACTGTGGCCATGCACTCCACCCTAGTATACCCTTCTCCTATTTTGTGCCACGACCAAGGTTTGCAAAAGGGCAAGCTCCTTTGCTTAGCTGTGCTGCTACATCTGGCAGCACCAATGAGCTATGTTGAAAGGTCTTAGCTGGGAGCATGGAATCTGACAACTGAACCTTGTCCCCATATTCAAATCGCAGTGTGATCTCCAGCCATCTCTGGCTAGACTGCACCTCTTATCCTCAAACTTTCTTTTCTAGAGATGGTGTCCAATGACACTTTGTGTAAAAATAGCATCCCTCATGTGCCTACCTGAATATAAAAAGTATCCCAGGGCTTCTGGATGCAATTATCTGTCTATCTCTTTAGGTGAATTCATGCATTGTCTCGGTTATCTTTTCACTTTCCCTTCCTCTTCTCTAACTTCAAAGCAAAATACAGAATCTGTAAACCCTGAATACAGATCCCCTTACATACTTTGTTGAACTTTCAGGGAATGTGGCTTCTAAAGGATGTTAAGCCTTTTGCTAGGTTGTCAGTGATAAACCACCAGTCACCCATGAAGGAGACTGTCATATACACATAAAAAAACCCCTATAATGATACATTCATAAATGGATTTAATTTCTTTGAAGTAGAAAGGAAACAAAAAGAAAACAATACTTGTGAAAAGAGATTTGAAAATTAATGTACAAATAATTTTGGCCATGTCAAAGTGTTTTTGTTAAAAAGAAAAAAGGGAAGAGTAGGCAGAGGATAAGAATAGAAGGAAGAGAATAATCTTCCCAAATATTTGCTGTATTTTTGTCTTGTGTTTCTTATCATTCTTTGGCTGCAAGTTTTAGCTTTTATCTTTCCAGATGGTGTGGAGTGCCGAAGTGACTTGGTAGAGTGAAATTGATTAACAGCTTTCCCACGAGTGGGTTTTAATAAAAAACTCTTTGTGGCTTATAATCCCTACGAAAGGCAGAGCTTCCAAATATATTCAAGATCTTCCTCTCAGGAATTTTCAAGATTGTAAGAGAAAAGTATTTGCTTTGTGGGAAGGTATTTTATATTTTTCTTTCATTTTCAGGTTGGAAAAACTGTTATTAAGTGGAAAGCAAGCTCTATGTGACCTTTTCTGAAACAATGTTATGGAAAAAAAAATAGTACTTTTTATATACCTTTTTTTGTCTGAATGTTGTAGATATTGTTAACTATAGCTATGTAAATAAATGGTTCTCAAAATAAAATTTGGAAGAAGTAATCATTTTGCATCAATCAAAACTAATTTGGTTTGATTTTCATGAAAGCAGTGTTTTGGCTGGGAAAAAACCCATGCAATTTATATGTTCATATGTGTTTCAGTATCTTTTTAAACTTTTTTCAATTACTTACACATTTTCATTCACTTTTTCTTCTTGTATGACATTATGAATGGACTCTGGTGAATTTAGTTAACCACAGTCTGCATGTGTGGACTTACAGAATAAGTTCTTCACCAAATATGCTTTCTCAGCTCTTGTTATGAGGTACAAGTCCAGAGATTTTTTTAGTTAGTAGATTTGTCTACTAACAAAAGGTGACAGAAGGAAGTACCTGCCACCAAGGCCGCTCCATTCAAATTGTCTATGGGACACAAAGTCCCACTGGTAAATAATTGCTTGCTTATACCTAGCTCTCCCTTGCTTTTTAAAAAATCTCTTGAGCCTCAAAATCTGGATTTTAGACTGGATCCACATGGTGTACACATACAAAACACCATCTTTTCATCTCAGTTTTTTTTCACCAATAAAACTACAACTTCTTATTTTCCTAAGCATAGAAAAGTAATTACACTTGTAATATGGTTAATCTCAGAGGCCTAAGACAGGTGAAAAATGGAAATAATTGAAGACTCTGTTCTGTCTGTGTTACAGTCTAGGAACTTACCTTGAGAACCACACAGAAATTTTGGTCTGAGTGAGAAACAGCTGGGAGATGGCCTGATGCTGACCTGAGGAACCAGGAAGAGGAGTAAGTATAGATCTAAATTAGAAATTAGATCAAATGCAACCAGATCTGTCAGAGGTAGACTTTGACACATTCTGGTGTTATTCTTTACTAAAAAAACAATTTTTATATACATAAAATACATAGGATTTTTTAGTATTGTCATGTGACAAATCATTATCTTCTGGACATTAGTATAAGAACTATGAGAAATGTAAAGACAAACGAGCATAGCTTGTGCTCATGGTATGGTGGAAAAAATAGCAGAATCTTTGTACATTTGGGGGGATATAACTTCTATATTACTTTCATTAATGACTGTGGTAGAAAAATACAAATTTCATGATGAAATATGTTAACGGCACAAATGTGGTAGAAAAAATACTAAGAAGAGTTGGATTCCATATGCTTTTTCCTATGCTATAGGAATATAATATATAATATTAATAACAGAGTGATCAGTAATCAATATGAAGTAAGAGGGATGATTTTTAATAACAAGACTTTTGCTATAGGCTTGGAGCTCACTGCATGTAAGCAGCTGAATAGGAATTAGACTTGTTTATTAACTGCTTATGGAGTAACTGGTGGCTGTGAACAGCACATGGCTGTGAAAAAGGCAATTGTTTTAAGTCAAGCAAGATACATCCAGAAAAGATAAAGAAAAAAAAGTATTCTGTTTATGGGAGGCTGGCAGAATTCCATCTGAAAGAAACTTATTTTAATCAGATGTCATCACCCAGTCTTCAAGAATGATTATGGCTGAAACAGATACAGAGGAAGATATCTAAGCACTGAAACTGAAGGACCTATTTTTAGATGCAAGAGCACAGCTTCTCTTGTACATCCCAGTGAGATGATGACTAGGACAGGATATAGTTCTTCGTTCTGAAGAAAAAGTGAGATTTACGCACCATCCACCACACTCGCCATCAGGTTTTAGTATTGAGATCTCTGGTGGCAGCTGAGGTCTGAAATAGAAGGCTTTATCCTGGTATTTTTACCTTCACATAAAAGTCATTCAGTGACATTATAGCCTTTGCATTTACTGCACTCTGTTACTAGTAATTTCATTGGTTCTCTATTCATATAAGTAACTGCATTAATGGATTGGATTGCTCATAACTGGAGTACAATTTTGCACCATACAAATGGTCTTCACCTTTCAAGATTTATTGATTTTATTTTGTAGTTGATACTTTGCCCTCATGAGACGATGAATATTATCTGAAATGCCGGTGGTAGACCTTGTGCTGAGCTTTTATATACATCAGGTTCTTCAAGCAGATAAATCTTTGTTGGATGGTGAGATGAAGCTTTCAGGAATGTGATGGAGAGGTACTGCTATCTCTAGATTCTCTTTCTCAAGCACTATGCAATTTTGTGAGCTTAAAAAAGCATGATTTTTATGGGAGATCTGCCATTCTGAAATTACTTAGGGATACCAGGTGCAGCTGACATGCCGAAGCTCCTAAAACTGGTTAATTATGAGGATGCTATTTCACTTTTGTCTGAAATATTTTGATGTTTATGGCCTTCAGTGTAAGCAAGTGAACACCTTGCTCTCATCACTGGGCTGGTTTTAATTCCATATTCAGACTTCATAGCACAGTGGGTTATGTCTGGTCTCAGTGCATTCTCAAAAAGATGTTACAGTCCTCCAGCTAAATGACTATATTCTCTTCTTATGCAAACAGCACAAGCATTGACAAAGATCACTTGCTGCCATGGTTGATAGGAGGATTTCCCCCTCCCTGCCCCCACAGTTTATATACATGCTACTTCTGCTTCTTGGAATCTGGGTGTTTTAAATCGGCAGCAAAAAGGTAAGGACTTGTCACTAACATATTTGGTAAAAGTCATATTTATTTACCATCTAAAAATATTTTAAGATATCCTGAAACTTGAATTAATGGCAGACTTAAGAAGTTGCTTTTATTAAAACCTAAAGGTAAAAATAAAAGAAAAATATGTTAGGTAGAGATCTATAGATTTGATTAATGAAACTTTTCCAGATACATTCAAGGGAGATCTGATAAATAAAGTTAGCATTTTGATTTAATTATATTAGAAAAACAAAATGTTTTAAAAATCATCTGAGTATTTCTCTAAATGTAAACAATTAGCTCCTTCCTAGCAGATTCTGTGCTACATCTTTAACCAAAAGTACAGCAACCAGTGGGAAATTTTTTCATGTCTTTGTTGATTTAGAGTGATCCCAGGGAGCACAGTACAAACAGAAAGAAAGCTTGGAATATAATTTTGTCTTAGAGTATGATTGAGTCTTCGCTTTGAGGAAACATATTGCTAACTTTAGAAATGTAGCAGTTGACCAGCAGACGGTTTTTTGCACCATTCTAGGAACCACTTTAACAAATACCACACTTACAGCCATTCTTGGCATACATTTGTTCTGACTCACCTGTAGCAGTCAGAGTACATAAGGAACTAACAAGCTACCTACAGCTGATAATTCAGATGTTAAGCACATTAGCTTACATTGAACAGAATTATACAATTGTCTCTGTAAAGTTCTTCATTCAAAGACTGTGTTGGTCAAATGTAGGATTATAAAACACACACTTTAAATAAAGTCTTGTTTCCTTCAGATTCAGCATTGCTGTGTAGCTTCACTTTTTATTATTCAGTTTCATGCATACCTATCTATTCTTGGTTTACCTTCCTAGGTCTTGATTCAGCCAAGAATGATGCTTACAATTATTCTTTATGAATGGTTCTATTTAATTTATTGGAATTGCTCAATATATGCATCTGAACAAGTGCACATCCTGTTCAATTATCATTCAGAATCTTGTGTATTATAAAAAGATTTTCATTATCCATTGACACTTTCCACAGTTTCTGAACAACAAAATATTTTATTCTGATGAATTTCCTTCCCTGGAGCTGTGTTACTCAAAGGCAGGGTTTCTAATGCCAAAGCACCCTTCTGAGGCAAAACTTTATAGTAATATTCCTTGATAAGAAATATTAATATGTCTTGACAAAACTCTACTTGTTATTCTGTACTCTGGCTGTAGCGTTTATTCTGCAGTCCAATGTGTGTCATGAACCCTCTTTTGAAGCACTTGATAGGTTCTCAATCTCTCTCTCAGAACAAGAGCTCTTTCCGTTTTCCCATGGCTCACTGCTTTACAAATTATTTCTTTTTCAAGACTAATTTTGAATCTCCAGTGGTTTTGGTGTTGTTTTGATCCAGTTTTGGCTACAAGGTGTTCTGTTATCTTGGATGCAGGTGTTTTCCAAGATTACAAGACTGCTTCCTCTGCTCTATCAGTCACATATTTTCATATAGTTTATTTTTCTACAGTTTATTTAAAAGTACATCTCCTGATCTGCTTCATATACATATGGAATGTTATATTCTTCATATTTTTTGAAATACCACATAATTCTTGCTGCCACAGATGACTAAGAGCCTTTAAATGCAGCAGTCATGACCTACTCTGCCAGCCAATAGTCTCTTAAAGGATATTATAACTTAGGAACCATGTTTGCACAAGGCTTAGTGCATATTCGGTAGGGATAGGTTAATTCAGCCCAAGTGTAATCTCAATTAACCTGTGGAAGTGCTCCCCCACCACTGACAACTGATAGAAGCTGGGGAGAGTAGGAACCTAGTACAGCTTCCTTACTGAAGTGGATAAATTAATTGCAACAAGTTTCGACAACTGGTGCATTAGAACCTGTTATTGTGAGAAATAAGTCTTCCTGCTGATTGTCTGTCTTTTCATTTACAGACTTCTGAGGAGACACTTTGCTAAATCCAGTCAAGTCATCATACATTTTTTCAAGTTAATTTCAGATCAGGGTTTTGATTAGTTTGTTCTTCCATTCTTCCATTTATTTTCCACTTTCCTCTGGGACTACTCAGTTTCAAGAAGTCATTGGATCCCAAGGTGCTCAAAATAAATTTATTTTGGTTAGTGACAGAATTCCACAGTAGCAGAACATGCCTTTTACAACACCTTTCTTCCAGTCTATTTGGCCTAGGAAGCTGTAACTGTAAAATAGCTACATCTCTGCAGGACTAAGATATAGATCAAGCCTATGATCTGAGCTATCAGAAGAAGTATTTATCAGTCAGGGTTTTTTTTAAACCCAAATCCAGACCATGACCGTATTGTGATATGACACTATGTTGCAGGAAGGTCACATCTAGAACAAAGTGAAGAAAGAAAAATGAAGAGTTATGCCAACTGATTAATGAACTCTACTGAAACTAATGCTTGTTTGCAGAAGTAGTCAACACTTCAAAGAGACTGGCAGAATTCTTGTAGTAACAGCTTTGCAAGGATGCAATTATTGTGAACAGTGTCTACAGACTATTAAAACAAATGTGTTTTCTTTCATGATAAAACCAGTATGTCATTCTGCTTTACACCTTCTGTTTTACAGTTGCATCTCAATCTCAGTTTATGCCCCAGAAATACATGCATTTCAGTCAAACAATAAATATATATGGTGGAAGGAAGTGCGAACAACTGGAAAGCATGTTGCGACAAATATTTTATAACTATGATTTGTCTACTACTCTGAATGTGTTAAACCGAATTAATAAATAGATCCAGGGGGAAGAAGAAAGAAAAAAGAAGTAATAAGCATCTTCACCAGTTTATGTCTTAGTTAATTGGGCTTGTGGAAGCATGGAGAAGCAAAATGGATTTTAAATTGCACTGTGACTGAATGTTTGTTTGTAGAGGTCATTTATTTTGCACATTTGAAGTATTTGTTTATGGAAATAGATGAGCCACAGAGAATAAGGGTGCCATGGTTTAACCCCAGCCAGCAACTAAGCCCCACACAGCCACTCGCTCATTCCCCCCTCAGTGGGAATGGGGAGAGAATTGGAAGAGTAAAAGTGAGAAAACTCGTGGGCTGAGATAAAGACAGTTTAATAAGCAAAGCAAAAACCACACACACAAGCAAAGCAAAACAAGGAATTCATTCACCACTTCCCATGGGCAGGCAGGTGTTCAACCATCTCCAGGAAAGCAGGGCTTCATCATGCCTAACAGTGACTTGGGAGGACAAACGCCATTACTCCGAACATCCTCCCATTCCTCCTTCTTCCCCCATCTTTATAGGCTGAGCATGACACCATGTGGTCTGGAATACCCCTTGGGTCAGTTGGGGTCAGCTGTCCCAGCTGTGTCCCCTCCCAACCCCTTGTGCCCCGCCAGCTTCCTCACTGGTGGGGTGGGCTGAGAAGCAGAAAAGGCCTTGATGCTGTGTCAGCACTGCTCAGCAGGGACGAAAACATCCCTGAGTGATCAACACTGTTTTCAACACAAACCCAAAACATAGCCCCATGCTAGCTACTGTGAAGAAAATTAATTCTATCCCAGCCAAACCCAGCACATTCTCCACCCTTTATTCTGCACCATTTATGTCATGCTCGGGTAAAACACTATCTAATACAACGTCATTAAACACCACCTCCCTTCCCATCCTTTGGTATAATACACAGATATCATTCCCTTAGTTTGTGGACCACCCCTGTGAAATGTCCATAAAATGTCCACAAATGTCCACAAAATATCCAATGAGCTAATTTAGTCCATGACTATGGGCTCCAACTGTTATGGTGGTCACTCAAGACAGGAGAGATGGTGTGTTCTGTGGAGTTATTGGGCACCAAAGCCAGCGCAGGTTCTTGTAAGGCTTGTCCTCCATTGGTTCAGGTGGTTCCTGCTATAGTAATTCCCATAAGATGTAACTCAAATCATGGGTTACAACAATTGAAAGATATATCCATTACAATCTCCACCCCTGGTCCCTTTGGACTAGACCATAGGGTTTAACATCGTAATGAACGCCTCCCCTTGTCCCTGCTCCATCTTGGACTTATCCACAGACTGCAGTCCCTTAGGGGTGTACCTGCACCAAGTGGAGCTTTATCTGAACCACAGTCTCTTCAGGGGTATATTTGCTGCGGCATAGACTTATCCACAGCCACAGTTGCTTCGAGGTGCACGTTCTCCAGCATGGACTTACCTTTGGGCTACAATCCTTTCCGAAGTATACCTGCTGCAGCACAGACATAACCTTGGCCACAGATGTTTCAAGATGTACCTGCTCTGGCATGGCCTTATCCATGGACCACAGATGCTTCGAGATGTACCCGCTCCCACGTGGACTCATCCACAGGTCACAGTCCCTTCGACTCGAGTTCACACTGGAGTTCCAGCCTGTCCAGTACAGCAGCACAGAAACAGCAGCGATGCCCTGGCTGTCTGCCAGCCCAGGCGCGTCGCCATTGCTGTTCTCAAAATGTTCCCTGGCACAGCAGAGTAAGATCCTAGTTCCTATATACTGAAACTGGGTTTCAGTCTCTAGAGAACAATACAACCAAATTGTCCTTCTCCCCTCTCCTTTCTCCCTTTCATGCCCTGTAAAGATTACTTTAGTTGACTTTTATTTTACCTAAGTTATTGCCTGAGAAATCTTATAACATCCATATTCTTCATAAGATTAGTTGTACAGTTGGTTTTGGACAGTTTTGATACTGAGGCTATTCTCCCTTTTCAAGAACCCATTTTTTATTAAAAGTATGATTCATACTTTACTTTTACAGTTGAACATATTTAATGCATGTGTTTGGAAGTTCTATTGGGGATCTTAGTATGGGCAGATTCTTTTAAATATTAGTTGTATATGAACCTTGCAAAGAGAAAAGTCCTGTTAGAAATAAATGTAAAGATAAGTAATACAAATTAATTTGAACAGAGCCTACAAAACTTAAAGTATGTAATGGAAATAACTATGCTAAATCTTGCATATTCTCTGTTGGTAAAAATAACTGGGGACTGCAATACACAAAAAGTGAGATGCTTGAAAAAATAACTCATTTTCTTGGTCTGAATAACAAGGGAAAATTCTGTCTAATATAAAGTGAATGTCAAGGCATTTGTTTAGGAGGGAAAAGGGGCTGAACTTTTTATTGTGCTATTTAAAGCATGACCTTTGCTTCTGTATTTCAATTGTTAATGTAGGTGGCAAAGTAGCTTACTAGCAGAGACTCAAAATCACACAAGACAAACCTTCTGAGACTAACAACATATTTTACCTTGAAATTCTGCTGTGCATTTCCTCAGACCTCCACTACTAGAGTCATTTGCTACACAGTTAAAGGAAGGAATAAAAACTTCTCTTCATTCACAGAATTTATGACTATTGTTATATTCACAAGTATTGAACCCTCCATTATTCTCAGTTCAGTGGCTAAACGTTTACATTTGAGTTATACTTAAAATGAAATAAAATGTCCTAACTTACCCTAATCATTGTTGATAAAAGCAAAGAAACTTGTGAAATGAGTTAAAGGGAAATCGCTTGCAGTATCTACAAACACAAGGGCAGCATGACTAGTAAAAGAAAAAAAAAAGTCATGTTTAGGTCTTTAATCATTGGTATTTTACTTAAACACATTCATATTCATTATCTATTGAGGTATGCACATATATAATTCAGTATGACAAAAATGCTTGAAAGAGCAAGGTGATACTGGCATGAATGTTTTCCTAAATGAATGGATCAGTTCAGTGTCTAATTTTGTGAGATAAAGGTGGATCTTTTACATATCACATAAAGGGCCAAATACCTTATACTTTTTGTGTATGTAGAAATTTTATACCACTGCCTCTTTGCATTAGTCTTCCATAATTGTGAAGTCATAAAAAGGATATATTTAGAGTGTTCAAGGAACTTTATTCTGTTTCAGTATAAAAATTCTGCTAGGATAGTTTAATTTTGTTTCTGCTCTTCTATTTTTTACATCTTACTGTGGTACGGGGCTTTTTGGAGGAAGAATTGAACATTAAAGCCATAATTGATACTGCTTTTTAAATTCTAGATGGAATTTTCCAAAGTGTTCTCCCTTCAAAGTGATTGCTGTGCTTACTAATCTCTGTATCCTATAATGCTATGCAACCCTTAATTATTGACCAGATATAGGTAAAAAAAAAAAAAAAAAAAAAAAAACCATGGTTATGGAAAAAGATTTTCTCTGTAATACCTGAAATCCTTAAGGAGGGAAAAAAATATATGTTCATATAATAGGACCCTTAAATCAAGGTAAATCTGCCCTTAATCCTGAAATGAATTCCAGTTCCACTTGAGGATAACTTTTTCCTGTAGCTATTGTTCATTTACCCAAAGGTATATCAAGGCAGTTAACACCAGTCTTTTACCTTGAAGTTTTTTCTTAAGGCACACTTTTTAATGTAGTCATGACACACACAATTATTTTCACAGGATCTTTTGTCAGTTTTGCAGGAATACACTGTGTGTTGAGAAATATCTGAGTAATTAGCATAATGCAAGTTATCTCTAAAGCTCAGATACACTCCATAAACCTGAACACTGTTAGCTGTTATGTCCATTTTAAATCTTAGTATAGCATGTCCTCTATCAAAATTTCACAGTATTCAATAAAATTGACCACAAGAAAATTATGGGTGTTAATGCTTGTAGAGTCCTCCTAATTACAGGTAATCCAAACTGCCCCAAAATGGTAAAGTTTCAAATGAAGAGCAGGGAATGATGTCTTCTAAAACCTGATTAAAGAGACAGATTTTAATTATCTGAGAAATACATCAATTTCTTTTTTTTTTTCTTTTAAGTACGTAATTTAGAGAACTGTCAGAAGGAAGCTAGAAAATATAAAAAGCAAGTGTGTGCTGTTTTGTGTACAACATTTGATTGGATTATTATCTATCAGCTAGTCCGTGATGCTGATTATAAACTAATACAGGTTTATGTCTGTTCTCTGTGAGATTCGTCATCTTTTATTAATTGATTTTAACTAGATCAGAAATCTCCATTCTAGCAACAAATTTGCGAGTAGTGTGGTACATTAATTGCACTTTACTGGAGTGGCAGATTTTAATAATAAGGTTAAGCGAAGAAGCTCAGGTGCACACAATGTACTTATTAGTGTAGCATACAAAATTCTGGTCTATCTCATATGCTATACAAAGAGATATACTCAATTGTTTGTTGCCAAATAATTTTATTCTGGAATTCCTAAAAGCCTGTGCATTCAAGTGAAACGCATACTAGGCCAAATCTTAATGAAAGTACATTGTAAAGGTTCATTGATTAAGACTACTGGCTTAATTGTGTAAGGTTCTTCCCATGCTCTAAAGGCAGACATAATGACTAAGGCAGAAGAGCCACATTTATTAATGGTGTCTATTTTACTATTAAAGACAGAATGAACAAAGACAATTAATAAACAAAGGTTTATTGGAGAGTTTTCAACACATATTAACTTTTTTAATAATGTATAAGGTACTATCAGAGACATTACTATGGTGTTCCATCTAAAATTGTGCTGAAACTGGTCTTCAAATGAACTCCTCTCAACATATGGCAGATAACTAAAGAGTTTAAAGAAGCTCAGTTTACAGAAGATATTGCTCAATGATTTCTGCAATGTGCAGTCTTGTCAAGATAGACAGAAAGGAAAGATGTAGAAGGTGTAGAATAATCCCAGAATGAGAACACTTAGGAAATGATGCCCAGAAATCATAGATATAGATCTCATAAAGAAGTTGTCTTGTTCTGATTGTAGGATAATGGAATAAAAAAAAAGACTGTTTTATAAATTTTGTTGCTATTGACCATGTTGCCATATATACAAGTACCTTAACTCCTGACTGACAACAGTGTGTTAGACATTAAATGTGTTAAATTTGTGCTTCTATGTAACAAAACAGGCTGAATATTTGCAACATGCCATCCCCCCCAAAAAAACAACCCAAAATAAAACCAGGAGTAAACCCAACCAACCAACCCAGCAACAACAACAGCAGCAAGGACCACAGTTGTGGTCAAGTCTAAATGCAGTCGTCTCCTGCATGCAGCTTTTTTGGTGTCACAGTGTTCAGGATCTCATCCCAGGTACATCAACAGCATGTGATACAAACAACAGCAGTGACGATGAAGACTACACTGACTACTGACTTTGGTGATGACTAGCAATGCAAACAACAGAAAGTACTGCTAGGAATTTTTGATGTCTTGGAAATGTGTACTTTGTGATAACTACTTTTGTTCTTAACACTGATTTCTGCAGTTACTATACATTTGATTTCTTGGTAGCAATGTCATCTGAACAAGGGCAATAGAGATTTGTATGTTAAGTGAACTTTGTTGTTATTTACTAACTCTACTCAGAAAAACTGATGCCTTTCTGTCATGGTTTAACCCCAGCCAGCAACTGAGCACCACACAGCCGCTCACTCACTTCCCCCCTCACCTAGTGTGATGGGAGAGAGAATCGGGAAAAAAAAAAAGTAGAACTCATGGGTTGAGATAAAGACAGTTTAATAGAACAGAAAGGCAGAAAATCATAATGATAATAATAACAACAATAAAATGACAATAATAATAATAAAAGAATTGGAATATACAAACCAGGTGATGCACAATGCCATTGCTCACCACTTGCCAACCAATGCCCTTTTAGTTTCCAAGCAGCAATCTGCTCCCCGCAACCAACTCCCACCAGTGTATATACTGGGCATGAACATCACATGGTATGGAATATCCCTTTGGCCAGTTTGGGTCAGCTGCCCTGGCTGTGTCACCTCCCAACTTCTTGTGCCCCTCCAGCTTTCTTGGTGGCTGGACACAAGAAGCTGAAAAATCCTTGACTTAGTCTAAACAATACTTAGCAACAACTGAAAACATCAGTGCGTTATCAACATTCTTCTCATACTGAATCCAAGACAAAACACTATATCAGCTACTAGAAAGAAAACTAACTCTATCCCAGCTGAAACCAGGACACTTTCTTTCATCTAACCTCACTGAGCACATGCTTCTTTCTGCGTCTTGATTTGGTCATTCACTGACTCAGTTTTTGCTTGGGAGGATCTTTCTTGAACCTTCAGGTCATGACCATGGATGGAGTCTGTTAGTTGCTAGTTAACGGTGCTGAATGTGCTACTGTTTTTTCATTAGGAAAGTTTCAGATTTAAAGTTTTAAAAGTGGACAACAACTCTTTTCTTCTATTCTCTCCATTTCTAACATTTTTAAAAATTCATTATTATTAATAGGGATTTAATTTATGTTTCAGATGAGTACAGCTGTTACCTTTCCTCACAAAGATCTTTCAGCCATCAGAATAATAATTTAAATGTTAAATAAGTGTGAAATAAGCTCTTAAAAAGTCTTCACAAATACTTGCTTAACATTTGGGATTACTGCTCAATATGGTTTAACCACCCTTCAGCAGACCTCTGCTTTAGTTTCATGAATTTACCCATTCATGATGATCTGCAGTCTAATTCTAGTTCTTCTGCCCTCTACCGTATTACTCTTTACTTTTTCTTCCTGGCAATGATTACTAAATATGTACCGTTTGCTTTTCTTAGTCCTTTTTGGTAGGCATTAATGCTGCTTATGGCATGTTGTTACTATGTTAGAACTGAAAACAGAAGGAGAAATGTAGTGTTCTTCTTTGATGTTTTTTCCAATAGCTTTCATTGACAAGGGGTGGACCAAATTTATGTCTTCTCTGAGGTCTCCAACAGACAAGTTCCGTTTAGCTGCTTCTGGTTTTATGGTTTCTACAGAAGACACATTGGGTCTAAATGAATGGAAAGGATGGCTCAGCAGCTAAGATACTGATCTAAGACTATGGAATCCTGGGTAAACCAATTTCATGTCTTAATTTTCCAACTGTCCAACTTTAAAGTGGGAAATAATATTTTTGAATCTTACAAGTAGACTGTAAGGAGAAATTTTATAAAGAATATTAATTATTAAAGTATAATGATCAAGTGAGTCACATTATGCCATCAGAAGGTTGGCATCTCATCTCTTCTATCTTTTCATGAGATTCAAATGACAACTCCAGTTGTTTTCTATTGCCTGAATGAAAAAATAGTTAAAATACAACATATTCACTGAATCTCACTTTATAGTTGGGTATATGAAGTACACAAAAGACAGATATGACAAGCATAAAGGTATTTTGTTGACCTGGTCTTTCTTCTTCACCAGGACAAGTGTGAAGGGCAACCACTGTGCATAAGTGGTGTAAATTACACTTGGTTGATAACCAGTTCACCAGAAGAACACCAGAAGAACCTGGGATTATTATTTGAGGTTTTTTTGCTTATTGTTGATAGAACATGCTTTGGTTTAGCATATATCAGATTCAAATACTTTTAGGGGCTTTATACAGTCACAGGTGTGTGTAAGCATATTCTTTTAAAAACTACTCTCTAAGATACAGATGATGTATAGACTAGTTAATATCTGTCTTTTCATTTTTGAGAGTGGGCTAAAAAACCAGCAACCACAAAAGGCTATTTCTCTCTGTCTCTAAAACCATTTATCTACAGTCTAATTTTGAAGAAACTTGTCTGCACCAGATTGTTACAGCTACATTATATGGCTGCACTAGTGGACTTTTTACTAAACTTGGCATATTTTTAATAGCATAAAGCACATCTTCACTTTGCTGGTCATGCTCTCTGTAAAAATGTCTACCTCTAGGCTTCACCTAAACTAGAGTTACAGACCAGAGAGTAATATTTCACAACATGCTTCATTAAAAATAGGCTATTTCCTTTCTGAAAGAGGAATATTTTCTTAAACTAGAAGACATTTATGAAAGATTTTCTTATGCTATAAGCTTTCCCAACTGTGTCTTTTGCAGCAGGTCACAGATATGTTACTGAGGAGGGCCCTTAGGCCATAGAGTGCAGGAGCATAATCATGGACTCAACGACAGATCAATATGATCATAGTTGAAGACCCTTTACTAGAGCATCAGACATCATTTTTATACATTGGTTACATCCGTACATGCGTTTAGCTATTTTACTATTGGTTACACACATTATTCACGCACTGTCCACGTGACTAGTTACACTTAATGATTGGTTATATCAACACCGTACATGCGCAAAAACGTAAGACATAATTGGTTATACTAGCTAAAACATGCGAAACTTATCTCAGTCTAATTGGTCAAGATAAACTGCCGAATTGAGGTTGTTTTTGCCAAGTTCCCTTTATCATGGAATGCGCACCTGTGTTCTTCTCATTGGCATCTTTCTTTTTTTGTCTTTTTATTTATTCTGTTCAAGGCCTTCTAAAGGTGTCTGGAATGCTCTTGTGACCGTTGGCTAAATATGTGTCCACAATAAAGCACCCTAATTTTATCCCAAGAGATTCTATTCAAATTTTACCAAAACAAAGCTGATTAAAAAATTACTTCGGTTTTTTTGGTTTGTGGTCAGAACTTTTCAGCAGCTTGAGGAAATAATAAATGAGCATAAATACTTTAAGGCAAATCTGATGTCTTTGTCAAAGCTGCAACGCACAGGAGGAGCAACTAAGGGATGACAGAAGAAGGGAAGATTTTCCACAAGTCACAAGTAGCCCAGAGCATCAGGAGCTTCTGCCTCTTTAAATCAAGAAGAAAGGATGAATTTCATCCAGGAGTCTCTGACGGTACTCTGTGGCCAACACCATGATTATATGAACTCATCTCAGACACTGAAGTATGATATATCCAGAAGAGACATTTTCTGGAGAGAGAAAGAGGGTGAAAAAAAGACATGCAAGAAGGTTGGGGTAAGTCTCCTTTGTTGGTTTGTCATCCGAACCCATCTAATTTCTTCCACTTCAGAAAAACCCATCCCTTATTGCTAGCGAGCAGGTGTTATTCACCTAGCCCACCTGACTGCAGTGTGTGCAGAAGTGCCCGCAATATGTTCTTGCTGCTGAGTAATGGAGACAGGCTACTGCATTGCACAGAATTTATCTTTAACTTTGCCATGAGTCATTGTAGCCTATACAACTTCGGCTCAATATAATTTTCTACATGCCTTACAAAATGCAATGTATTTAATAAGTGACTCCCCCCTTGGATAATGAATTGAGTGAAAAAATAGGCATGTCATGCCTACAACCTGCACACTAATTTCCTAATCTCTGAGTGCTAGACTTTGCAACTAAAAGATTATCTTTTTTTTTTATTAAACAGCTTATTATAAACATTTTGTATTTGCTTTTTGAGGTGAATTCTATGAAAGGTGCAAAATGATGGGAGTAAGCTAGTAGGAGAATGATTTTGTGATTCAAAAACAACTACATCAAGATTGGGCCTTATAAAAAAGGACTTTCATTAAAAAGCATAGGAACAAACCAACAAGGTTTATACAGTCATCTGGTATGACAGCTAATATTCTGAAGCAAGTTCAATTTATTCCTCTAAAAACAATTTTTTTATGATGTTTGAAACTCTCAAGAAAAACCCAGCGGGAGATCCTGTTCTTCAGTTCCTTTCTTAAGGCAAGTCCATTCATTTTGTTGGCTTTTCTTCCAAAGTCTGCCTTTCTGCTACTCAAGATTCATTCCACCAGGGAATTCAACTAGATATCAGAAGTAACATTTTGATTTCATTTGTTCAGGATTATAACAAGCAGTGAAACCTTAGCATGCTGATAACCAAACTGGTAGGGCCTAGTTGACCAGCAGCTGAATTCTGCCAGTCTTTAGTCAATTGAAGTACCTGATTTTTTTTTATTCAACTGAATGTCCTTTCCAGGCTTTTTTCTTTTTAATACAGACAGCAAGCAGTCCATCATTTTCCCTGGAATATACTTCCCAAATAGCTGAAGAAAATTCCCTGTTTTCTCAGTCTCTGTTATTTTTAGTCTTGAGAAGCCAAATACTTTCAATCCTGTCATTCTTTTAGCCATCCTAATTGTATACAATATGTGGTAAAGGCATACAAAAACTAGGTATTTTGAATAGCATAGTAATTTATATATCTGTAGTTATACATTTTGGTCCTATAGTAATTCATAATAGATCTCACAATTTTTACTGATATTTTTAAATTTTAGCAAAAGTATTTAATTGAATTTGTTAAATGTACTTAATTTATATATGTAGCATGATTCTGAGGGAATGGGTCTCAGCTGGATGCTCCACATAGCATCTATTTCTTAAGTATACAAAAATGCTGCTGTACAGTAGCCTTCACTGGGTGTTTTGGAAGCTATTCCTGTGTTCACAGAGGTGGGCGCATGGCAACTTAGACTGAGCACAAACAGCAGCATGTGGCTTAAAAAAATGAGGAAATTACAAGATCCTTCAAAAGAGGATCATCATTTTTCCTATTATCCAACATGTAACAACTAAGTGTCTTTGTTTTGGTAGTAGTAACTTGATAATGTATAACCTATACCGCTACTGTTTACTACAACATTGTTTTAAAACTTTTGAGCTATGTCAGCACTGTATGTCATTGTTAAGACAGAATGATAACTATTTTAGTGGGTTCTATATACTTTAGTGGAGTTCATGAAGTTCTTGTGGGGATAGACCCCACTGCCCACCAAGTAATACCCACTAATATTTATATATATAAACCAGCATATATACACACACACACCCCAGATGCATAAATGCAAAGTTAGTTTTGGTGTGGGTTGAGCTCTTAGCTTTGTACTGCATGCTGACAATAACTCGTTTTCTTGCCATGAATTTAGTAAATGTGTTTTGCATGTGCTCTGGTCCCAGGTTGAGAACTTACAGTAACAAATATACTAAATATACAGATCCCAAACTTTTTGTACATTACTGGGATCTTTTTTATCTTGTGAAGCAGTCATTTTATTGCTCCTCGGAGATAACAAACATTTCCTTCTGTTTCAGTTTAAAAGCTGCTGCACAGAGATGACCTTACTCTAGCATCTCTTGCCTTTATTTTTTTTCTGCAGCACAGTGACAGAGTGAAGCAGGCCTAATTACTTACCTGACAACTTTCATAGCCAATTTCTTAACAAGAGTGAGGAGGGGTGTTGGAGAGAAATCACCTCTGTATGCTTTAGAACAAATCAGTTATTTAAAACAGATTACCAGCACATGTTCCTTCAAAATTTTTATTCCATTTTCTTCCTTTAGGATGTAATTTCATGAATGGTTTAGCCAATTCAAATGTCGGTTACAAGTAATAGAAAAAGATAGTTCCACTCTTTTTCTCCCACAACATGGGCACTTGTTCAGTTGTTTCACATGAGGGGGATTTTTTTTCAGGACTAGCTACCTTAAGCCCTTTCCTCAACTTAATTATTTAAGTAACCAATTGTTTAATGAAACAGAGTTATACATGCATGTAAACTGTTCCTGTGAAACAATCTCATGTATACTGATTTTTTATTACCGCCTGTCTTTCCAATTTTCATCAGCTTTTCCTTAGACTCTAACAATTAAAATTCCATTGTCATTAAGCCTGGAGCATCCAGCATAAATGCTTATTTTGGTCTTAGGAAAAGGCTGATTTCCATTAAAATAGTCTCAAAGACTTTTAGTAACAAGGGAACACCTTTCAGCTTTTAAAAATTCCGCTTAATCTCCGTTGTTTCTCTTTTTTTAACCTCAGAGCAGCAGGTTTTGCTTACAGTAATCAAAATTTTACAGTCATGTTATGCAATCCTACCTATGCTTTTAACACTATATTGTCAAACTTTTAACTGCTCCCATTACACTTCAGTCTTTTCCTTTTAATGAGTATCTCAAAACTCTACAAATTTTTTTTCAGAGTTTCTACTGTCTTTCTCCTTACCAAAAAATGACCAAATCACTCTTGGTCACTTTGGGGATTTTTGCATTACCCCTGTTTTAAAGCTTCCATTGCTGACCTATGGCCACATGAAGCTCCCTGTTTTGTCTAACTGCCTCATCATTATTTAATAAGGTATTATTCTCTGTCCACACTCTTGTGATGGTTACAGTGGGCTATCCCCAGGGTTTTCTAGTTCAAGTACTCTGCTAATGATGACTGAACAGGAACAGGAGTTGAATATCTTTGCTGTCTTCTATGTCCTTCAAATTTTACTGTCTCTTCAAGGCACCCTGATGCTCTGACTTTCATTTCTATTTTCCTTTTTTTATTTTTTACTTGGCTGAATGACTATTGCTTTGGTCTTCTTTCCATATGCTCTATGGTCTTTCCACTTGTTTTTAAAAATGCCTCATTTGGGAATACAATTCACTATATACAATTTATTTTTTTGTCCTTATTCCATCTTTATTTGCTAATATCAGTCCCTGCAATACAGAATTTATTGCTTTTCTTTTTCTTAATATTTACTGAAACCTATTGCTTTTAATTTTTTTCCACTCAGTGAGTCTTGCATTGCTAAGGAGCCCTTTGGGAGAGAGATCCTTTGGGTAAAATTCCTCCAGGGAACAATTGTTCTTGACACAATTCAGTCTTTTAATGGAATGCTCACTCCAACTCCTTCATGACCTAGTAGAGAAAACAATCTGCAAAAGGAAGCATTCCAAGCACCCCACTCCAAATCACGCCACTGAAATCTTGGTTCTTCTTTCCAGGTTTGCGTCTCCTATCAGCCATGGTTTGCTGAACGCTCTAGATGGCACTCATCTTGGTATCAGATATGTCAATTGTGGGGTTTTTATTCACATAGTCTGACAAGCAGCAAAAAACTGGTGTACAGCTGGCTAAACAAAAGCCAGCATATCCTATCAAGTTAGCAGCTTGAATTCAGAGTATTAGCCACAACCTCCCTTGTATTCAATATGCATTCACACATTATAGTACACATTTACTAGCTGGCTACAAGTCTTACGTATGTATTTTGCATGTATACACAGTAACCACTGTGCTACAGGCATGTGTATTTATTCACGCAAACATTCTTGTCTTTGTGAAACCATTCCAGATTATATACCTTATCAGTTATAGTTGCAACTGTAGTCTAGTTAGATTGCCAAAGTGTGCCTTCCTTTTAGCCTGGCAGCATCAGCGTTGCTTAGTATTATTCAGGACAAGTATAGTACCTTGGTACATGTTCCATGCAAATACCTTACAGTTTCTGTGGTGATTGTCCTGTATACTTCTTTTTGGTACATTGTGTCCAAAATAAGATCTGTATTCAAGCTCAGATTTTAATTTTGTATTTGTATTATGTTGAAGGTTTGGGAATTTGTGTTTATAACTGGGGCATTTGTCATTTGGAGAGATATAAGGGAACCGGAGATGAGCACTTAATTTATCCTTCGTCTGAAGACTTCAATAAATGTCTAAAAGACTGTTATGATAATTGTTTCTTTTAAACTTTAAAAGGTTCTACAAAGATTACAATAAAACTCAATCTGTTATCAGAATGGAGTAGCTTGTCTTTGAAAATGCCTTCTTTCTAAAGAAGGAAACACTGAAATATAATATTTTTCAAAATTCTTCATAAGCATAAAATTATGGACATTAAAAAAAAATTACACCAAAACTTGATTTGTTTACCATATTCCTACCAAAACTGATGACAGAATTTATGTAGCAAAATTTCCAGTTAAGAAATTCAAGATATAGCAAACATAATTTTGAGTGTTTTATGGAGGAGTTAGAATGTAAAACAGGAGAAAAACACGTCTTCAGTCTGGTATATGCTTCTGCACATTTTCTAAGTATTTTATTCCAGAAAGGAATTTCAGGAATTTTTATTATAGTAAGGAAGATATTAAGTTACTGGAGATTATATTGATTAGTTCAGGCAATTCATGTTTTGCATGCATGGGAGACTGTAGGTTATGAGGTAAACTACAACATGGTCAGCTCAAATATTTGGTTTATGGGATGGGAATGGAAAGCAGCAGTCATACTTCAGACTAGCAATAGGTGGGTCTTTTGTTTATGAATTGTATTTCTAAATATATACTCAATAAAAAAAATATAATTTAAAAAGATATTTTCTAAAGCAAATTAGGAATACACTTTTCTTTTTGTAATGTGACCAGCAAGCAGAAAATGCACAATTTAAAATACATTTTCTTAGGAATATCTTGAAGATAAAATGATTCATACTCCAAAAGGAGGAATCATTGTGTTTAATAGGTCTAAATTTAGTTAATATTTTGGAAGATAACAGAGGAATATTATTCTTTGTCAGTAAAAGACAATGAAAGAATGTATAACAATACAGAGTATGGGACAGGAAATGTATAGTGCATGGGAAGGGAGTTTCTTTTTATTTTTAATGAATAGTTAGTGTGGGGGGAGATCCACTGAGTGAAATTGACTTCTCTGTTAAAAAATTCTGTATTCTCTGTTTCCAAGCCTCCTCTCTATGTCTATTTTTGTTCACAATGCCATTGCACAACAATGATACTCTGCACTCCTTGGGACTGGCTGCCACCTGTGTCTTGTTGCTGATTCTCCATAGCCTTTCTAAAATAGGTTCTCTTTTTCTCTTGCAAAGGTAAAATCTTATTTTTTGTCTTCACTCCATCAAAACTATAGACATAATTTTTCAGCCTAAGATAAAGATATTCAGTCAAGTTCTATCAATAGGAAGAAAAAAAATGTCACTTTACCTCTGATTGCCTCCTAAGGTGTTCGTAGTCATACAGAAGCAGAGTAAGATTCAAGTGTGGAGTATTATTTCTACTTCTTTTCTTGGATAGGTCATTTCTATGAAGCCACACCCGAAGTTCTGTAAGTGTAGCTGATGTTTAAGATTCACATTCTGCCTTAATCTGCATTACTGTGAAATGTAGAAAGATCTCTTCAGAAATGCACTGTATAGCACAAACACAGCTTCTTCAACAAGATTAGGGCAAACTTAAGTAAGACAAAATGGACTAAAAGAATCTGAGATCTTGACTTAAAGGGAGTTTATGAATTAAATTATTTACCTAGTGGAGAAAAATAGAGAAGTCTACTTTTCATTTTCTTCTCCTTCCAGTATCATATCAATAAGGAATACAGTGCCTTCAGTGTCATGCAAATATAATCCCAGGTATTCAGCTGGTGTCCTGGTTTCATCTGGGATGTAGTTAGCTGTCTTCCTAGTAGCTGGTACAGTGCTATGTTTTGAGTTCAGTATGTGAAGCATGTTGATAACACTGATGTTTTCAGTTGTTGCTCAGTAGTGTTTAGACTACAGTCAAGGATTTTTCAGCTTCTCATGCCCAGCCAGGGCACCTGACCCAAACTGGCCAACATGTTGTTTACATGGGATATGTGCCATGGAAGATATCCCCTCTTTGCTCCTATTTAA